>NW_005362486.1:902732-911967 GCF_000412655.1 Myotis brandtii
CCAGACAAGTGCCAACATGAGTGAATCCATCCCTAGTCCCCATTTTGATGTCTGTCTTGACGCGAAACCCATTCTGGGAATGAGCTGATGACACACAAACTGGATCCTATTAACACGTCCACCTTTCAGAAGCTGCTGCTATTTTACAAAACGCCTTTGGGTGCATTGCGGAGAAATTGCCTGCGACAAAGGAATCCGGGCTTTGATCAGAATTGTTTTCCTTTGCACCTCTCCTTAGGCGCGGCAGGAAGCGTACTCTCACAACAGACTGACACAGTTATCAGCGACTCTCGTAAAAATCATGCTGAAATATTGCTTCTGTCGGTCCTGCATTGCTGGTCCGAAGCACTGCTCCCGAGGACAGCAGGCCTGCAAGTGCTCACGTCCTAGCCCGCGCCCTGTCCAGTTCTGACACCCCCTGCCCCCCCTTGCCACTCAGGCTCTGACAGTTTCAGAACTGGTTTTGCTTACTGGGCCCTGAATATCCCTGATCTGTGAAACAAGGGCCACTTTTCACCCATCAGCAGGTTCAGCCCTACCCCAGGCTCTGAGACTGAGTCCCCAGGCTGGTGGAATGCAAGTTCCCTAATTCTGCAAGTCAGTTTTGTGATTCCCATCCTAACACTTACTGAATTAGATCGCCTCTAAACAAGTGGCCTAGCCCATCTGGCGTGGCTTCGTGGTTGAGCGTCGACCTATGAACCAGGAGTTCATAGTGCCTAGCCCGCGCCCTGTCCAGCTCTGACCCCCCCTTACCACTGAGGCTCTGACAGTTTCAGAAGAACTGGTTTTGCTTCCTGGGCCCTGAATATCCCTGATCTGTGATATGCGGGCCACTTTTCGCCCATCAGCGGGTTCAGCCCTACCCCAGGCTCTGAGACTGAGTCCCCGTGCTGGTGGAATGCAAGTTCCCTAATTCTGTAAGTCCGTTTCTGTGATTCCCATCCTAACACTTACTGAATCAGATCGCCTCTAAACAAGTGGCCTAGCCCAGCTGGTGTGGCTCCGTGGTTGAGTGTCGACCTGTGACAGTTCAATTCCCGGTCAGGGCACATGCCTGGGTTTCAGGCTCAATCTCCAGTGTGGGGTGTGCAAGAGGCAGCTGATCAATGACTCGCTCATCATTGATGACTCTCTCATCATTTCAATCCCGGTCAGGGCACATGCCTGAGTTTCAGGTTCAATCTCCAGTGTGGGATGTGCAAGAGGCAGCTGATCAATGACTCGCTCATCATTGATGACTCTCTCATCATCTATCTCTCTCTTTCCCTTTCCATTCCTCTATGAAATCAATTTAAAAAAAACCCCACACAAACAAAAAACCCACACAAGTGGCCTGCATTACTTCACGGATTCTTCTACTGACCCAATAAGGTAAGTGGTGTATGATTCCCATTTATTTGTGAAGTGACTCTCTCATCATCGATGACTCTCTCATCATCTATCTCTCCCTTTCCCTTTCCATACCTCTCTGAAATCAATTAAAAACAACAACAAAAAACCCCACACAAGTGGCCTGCATTACTTCACTGATTCTTCTACCGACCCTGTAAGGCAGTGGTTCTCAACCTTCTGGCCCTTTAAATACAGTTCCTCATGTTGTGACCCAACTATAAAATTATTTTTGTTGCTACTTCATAACTGTCATGTTGCTACTGTTATGAATCGTCATGTAAATATCTGATATGCAGGATGGTCTTAGGCGACCCCTGTGAAAGGGTCGTTCGACCGCCAAAGGGGTCGCGACCCACAGGTTGAGAACTGCTGCTGTAAGGTAAGTGGTGTATGATTCCCATTTATTTGTGAAGAAACTGAAAGTCAGAGAGGTTCAGTCTCTTGTCAGCTGGGAAGCATTGGAGCCCACAGGCCAGACCTGGGAGCCTTCCCCGCTGCTGTCTCCTAGCTCTGCCTCTGGTTGCCCTGCAGCCAATCTGCCTGTAGTCTATTTGGGACTAGACTTCTTGACCTCGGAATCTATACAGAGCTTCTCAGACACTAACATTCATACCAATAACGAGTGGGCAACGTGGGGTGCGGGGGAAGGGCTTCAGAGAAGAGGGAGTTGAGGAGGGCTAAGGAGGGCATTGTAGGCAGAGAGGAATAAAGAATGTGGACAAGAGGAGTACAACCCAGAGGTGGGAGGAACTCAAGTAGCTCAGCACTGAGTCAGTCTTTCCACTGTTCCCATCCCAACAACATCCTAGATTACCAGGACCAAACTGTCCAGATGTGAGGCACAGACAGGGCCTGGTCATCAGGACTGCAAGTCACATAGAAAGAAGCCAGAAAAAGGGTACACTGAGCCACAGGGCAAAATGCAAAGCCACTCTGGAAGTGGAAAGAACTGGCTTACAGTGATGGCGAACCTTTTGAGCTTGGCGTGTCAGCATTTTGAAAAACCCTAACTTAACTCTGGTGCCCTGTCACATATAGAAATTTTTTGATATTTGCAACCATAGTAAAACAAAGACTTTTATTTTTGATATTTATTTTATATATTTAAATGCCATTTAACAAAGAAAAATCAACCAAAAAAATGAGTTCGCATGTCAGAGGTGTCATAGGTTTGCCATCACTGATCTAGGATCTACTGTTCAAAGGTTCAAGGTGAATCCAAGACACAGAATGTCTGTCCCAGCCAGGCTTAGCCACGCGAAGCACTAGGAAGCACAGAGCTCCAGGCAGGGAGGCCATCCTTGGTGGACATACCGGCAGCCAGTATCAGTTACCAGGCAGGCCTGTGTTCATTAGATTTTTGCTATTCAAAGCATGGTCTGGGACACAATATCACCTCTGTGATATTCATGCCAGGAATACACAACCGGAATCTAATTACGAGAAAACATCAGACAATCTCAAGTTGAGGGGCATTCCACAACATAACTGGCCTGTCCTATTCCAAATTGTCAAGGTCAAGAAGGACAAAAACATCTGAGAAATAGCTCCAGGGTACAGGGGACTCAGGAGACACAACAACCTCACATAATGCATGATCTTGGACTGTGTTCTGGACCTGGAGGGAAATTAATCTAAAGTTCATGATTGAAACACTTGAAAATTTTCAAATATGTATTGTATTAGGTAATAGTGTTGATCAATGTTAAATTTCCTGAGTTTGATCAATGTAAGTGAATGTTCCTTTCCTTAGGCAATACACATTGAAGAATTTAGAGGTAGAGGTCCACAATGTCACCGACTGACTTGCAAATAGTTTAGAAATAAAATATCAACTATAAATATGTAGGAAAGAAATGATTTTTTTAAAAAAAACACAGAAGAACATATAAATAATTGTTAAACTTGAATTCGGGTAAAAATACATAGTATTTCTTGTATGTTCTTGCAACTTTTGGGTAAATCTGAAATTAATATAATTTTTTTTAAGTTCCAAAAACAAAAAAGGCTTAAGACATATATAAGAAACAAGAATGTGCCTTTAACCAACAATGTATAGAATTATAGACTCTCCCGTCCCATACCAGACCCACAGAATCTGAATCTACATTTTAACAAGATTCCCATGTGTTTATACCCACATCCAAGCTTGGGCATCTCTGCCCCACCATATCTGGGGCTGGACACCTGGTCCAGCTCTCAGACGTCTCAGTTACAAATCACCTCCAAGCGATGTCCCAAATTCCTAGTCATCTCCCAAAACACAATACAGAAATCACCTTCCCTGTGAACATATTTCTTACCCCTGCCTCCAGTCCCTTCCAAACTACTGCTCTGCATTCAGTGCTCCCCAAGTAAACATTTATTGCATCCTCATTTTCACATTCTATTGGAATTCAGTTTCATTGTCCTATTAAACTAAGATACTTATTCTTTGTGTACCCTCCGCACTGAGTCTAGTGAATGCTAATGCTAGAGAAACTTTTAAGTAAATGAATGAGTAAATATTTTAAGGAAGAAATTCAACTCTCTGTTGAATTTGTCAACCACCATGCTGTATTTTTGGCTCCAGAAATATACGGCTGGAGTCTCAGAAGGGACAATTCTCAACAGTTGTCTGAAGTGCTGCTGGGTTTATGACCCAGTAACACACCGTTCTAGTAACAATCCATTGGTAATGTCCACTTGCCACAGAATGAGTAGGTGTTACAAAAATACAATAAATAACAAAAGGCCAGCTTAGCCAATGCAATGGTTTAATCATGGTGTTGGGTCCAAGTTCCTCCGCCAGGGACTTGACCTCTTTGGGCGCCGGGAATTGGAAGAACACACGAGTGGCCATAGGTAGGTGGGTCATGCTTTATTGCAAACAGAGCAGCCAACAACCAAGTCAGTGGCACCTTATATACTCACTCAAACAAAAGAGGCCTGGAGCCAATGAGTGACATCTGTGCTACATTACCATAAGTAGATTATGTAAGGCTGTGCCTGCTACCTAATGCTACTGCTGAGTCATCACCCTCGCACATGCGTAGGGCAACGGGGCCTTTAACATAGTAATACTGCTGTGTCATTGCCTTCACACATGCTTATGGCGAGTGGGCCTTCAACCTCCGGCGTACTCTGGGCCCCCACACATGGTTACTAGGGAAAAGGGAAGAAAGGCCAAAGAGACTGGTATTAGGGCAGGCTTGTTTGTAAGCATGTGGCATGTGCCTTCCTTATCCTAAAGGATCTGTGCCTTTAAGAGAAGGCCCTGTCTCTCAGCCCTGGCAGGTGCAGGCAGCGATACAGGACAGAACATCAGAAAGCTGCAAGGACTGAAAGGAAACCAGAGGCTTTGGTTTGCGAAGCGGGATCTCCCCCTCTTGTCTTCAAATGCGTGGGAAGGAATGGATTTATAATGAGCTGCTTCTATCTAAGAAGTAAAGCAGGTTTGAAAGGACCTACTAGCTACAACCAGACTCCCCGGTGTTTTCAATGAAAGGATAATTTCGGACATCAAACTGCAGCGTCCCGGGCTCTGGAAGGCAGGACGGATGCCAGGTCTTTCAATGCAGACAAGATCTGCTACCACACCACTCGCAGAAGAAATGTTTTATTTTAACTCAACGTGGGGCTTTTCAAGAATTTTCCCAGGAACAGGGTTTTGCCAAAAACCGGAGTTTAATTTAATGAGGGTGAAAAGTTTAAGAAAGAAATAGAAAAGGAAGATCCTGAAAGGACAGCAGAGACGTGGAGCTGGAACCTCTGTCCAGCTCGTGAAAATATATCAGTAAAGGCGGCCAGCAGACTCGGGCCATGACGAGGTGCTGAGCCGCTGGGATTTCCAGGAGACTCTCATTGGCCTGCTGTCTGTGCAGGAAGCTTTGTAGATGTGCAAGGACAAGCCACACAGAATTTCCTGAGGGAGTTTACTTTAATACCTACCATGTGCTAGATAACTTGATTGCAGTCTGGGAGGTAGAGCATAATCTTCATCTTGCAGATACAAAGTCTCCGTGACACCAGAGTGGGGGACCTAACGTCCCACAGTCTTCAGAAGGGTCCCCAATCCAAGCTTGAGGGAGGCCATAGCAGCCCTTTAGAAAGCTGGGCCTTCTTTTATAGATCCGTGGAGTCACCTCTTCTGGAACGTTTCCCTGCTTACCCTCTGAGCCTCCTGGTCCTGCAGGCTTGAAGATGCCTGCTGTGGTCTTCATGGGGACCTATTTTCACCTGCTTGCCTCCCCTACATTTACCACTTCCATTCCCTACATGGAGTCTAAGCCCACCTTCATTGATGCTGTGCCTTCATTTCCTTCTGGTCCCCATGGTAGCCACTGAGCGCCCAAACACCCAGTTCTTTTGCCCAGCCCAGGCCCCTGGAGTACCAGCTGAGAGACCATAGGTCCCTGGTTCCCAGCTCTAACTCCGGGCTCATTCTCCTGTCCTAAAGCTTCTGCACGGGGGTAATTGTTTCCAAAAATAGATCAAGAGACTCAATAATGCTAAGTAAGTCACATAAAATATAAAATCCAATGAAGTACTGAGATCTTAGCATTGAATCCTACCAATTAAGAATGTGTGGTTTCTCACACCTGTTTCAATGGCCATCCTTCAAAAGACAAGCACAAATGCTGGCGTGGCTATGGAGAAGACAGAACACTATAGCACTATGGGAGTGAATGCAAACAGGTGTAGCCACCATGAGAAACAGCACATGGGTTCCCCCAAAGATTGAAACTAGAACCACCATAGGATTCAACAATTCCAATTCTAAGGCTTTAGCCAAAGAAAACACTAACTCAAAAAGATATCTGCATCCCCATGTTCATAGCAGCACTACTTATAATAGCCAATGCATGGAAACAAGCTAAGTGCCCATTGATGGGTGAATGGATAAAGAAGTTGTGTGTTATATATATATATACATAAATTCCTACCATTTGTGACAACATGGATGGGACTTGAGGGCATGATACTAAGTGAAGTGAGCCAGACAGAGAAAGACAGATGATCTCACTTATGTTTGGAACCTAAAAACAAACAAACAAAAAACCAAACTCATAGAAAAAAGAGATCAGATTTGTGGTTACCAGAGGTGAGGATGGGGAGAAGGGGAAAGGGAGGGGAGAAGGGGGTCAAAAGGTACAAACTTCCAGTTATAAGGTAAGTATTAGGGTTCCATTCTAATAACCCTAATGATGACCATGGCTAACATTGCTATATGATCTATAGGAAAGTTTTTAAGAGAGTAGATCCTAAGATTTCTCATCACAAGGATACTTTTTTCCTTTTCTTTTTATTGCATCTAAATGAGATGATGGATGTGAACTAACCCTCTCGCAATCAGTTATATTTATCAAAGCATCAAGGCACCATGCTAAGCATCTGAAATGGAAACTTATACAGGGATGTATGTCAGTTATTTATTAAAACTGGAAAAAATTCAAACAGAAAAATAGGTGTGATTATTTAAATGTTGGCTGGCCTGAAAATTACTTTGATACTACCTGTGAAGAGAAAATGTATTAATGATATAAACAGAATCAAAGGGGAGGCCTTCTTAGGGAGGACTCAGCCTGTTGTACTGGGTGATGACCACCGGGCAATGGTCAGAGCAGAACTGGATGAAGAAAAGGGTCCAAACTGGGGTCCTATAATATCACAGAAAGGGCAAAAAAAGAGGGAAATCAGGAGCAACTCCTTAAGCTATTTCAGTGAGAAAAGAGTTTTCAAAGAGGGTGCATTAGGTGTCATGATTATTCAACTATTCTTTTTTTAAATTTTTCAGTTCTCCCCTGGCTGGTTTATCTCAGTGGATAGAGCATTGGCCCGCAGACTTAAGGGTCCTTGGTTCAATTCTGGTCAAAGGCACGTTCCTCGGTTGCAGGTGGGGTGAGTGGGGAAGGCAACCCATTGATGTGTCTCTCTCACATCAATGCTCTCTGTCTTTCTCTCTTTCTCCCTCCCTTTCACTCTCTCTAAAAATCAATGGGAAAATATCCTTGGGTTAGGATTAAAATAAAATAAAATAAAATTTTCAGTTCTAAGCAAGTAACTTCAGGTTTTGATTTGCACAGTTATTCTTCTGTCCTGAAACCTGTGTGTGCCTTTAATGCCTGTGGTGCCTGTTAGACTGAGAGTTCTGACCCAGTGTGTTCACATCGCACTGTGCCTGGCACATAAGGATTATCCAACGAATGTGTGAGTTCATAGATACATGGTGATTTAAATTACATATGGAGTAATTATGTTGTTCATTTAATTAACTTTGTAAGTACCACCAGCCTGTAAGGGAGGGCCCATGTCCTGTTGTATTTATCCCCAGAGCCAGCCAGAGAAACATGATAAACCCCTAATGACTGGGTGTGGCATTCAAGACAGCTAACAATCTGACCCAATCCGGCCTGACCAACATAGGATCTCATTAACCCGCTACCCAAATACTGCCCTTCACTCCAGCCAGATTAGTTGCATTTGTCTCCAAGTATACTCTGGACAGCTCCATCCCATGCATTTACATGCTTTCTATCCCAAGCTCAAAGGCCAATCCCCTTGTATTCTGCCTAGCAAAGCCCTATACTCTTCAAGTTTCACTTCCATTAGCTTCCCTGGACCACCCTTTGCAACACCTTTGCAGCTAAGATCTCTTTGCCATTTAGTTTAATCTGTCTTGCAAATTCTTTTATCTTTTTTTATTTTTTTTTAGTGTGTCTGGTCTTCTTATTGCTATGGCAAGAAATATTGCAGCAAAAGCTATGCCTTATATTTCTTTATGCATGATCATATCTGAAATAAAACTAAGCAAACAGTAAAAATTTAATAACTTTGTGGGGTTGGAGATGATAATAATAAAACTACATTTATGTGATTGTAAATTCAGAATGTATTGCATCAAGTGTTCAAATTAGGACACCTAAGCTACTGTTAATTCACTCCATGATTCTGAAGAAGGGAAAGCAGTTTACCTAGAAAAATTTATTGGCACTGTTTCTCGTTGTTTAAATGTACATTAAATATACATTTTTGTTAGTTTTTTTCCACACCCTTTTTTCCTTCTTTATTGTTAGCTGAGGATGCCCTGTACTTGCTCTCTATATCTCTCTTCTCTGTGGCTGGAAAAATAAAATATATTCATAGATCTGATTCTCTGCTCTCAAGAACTTGTCTTCTGAGCTGAAAAACCTAATTGTTTTGAGATTCACAAATCAAACCCCAAAATTCTCCTGCTCATATTCAATTGTTCCAAAAACAGCTTAGCAGCCAAATGATGCTGTATTATAGACCCGGTGACATACCATTTAGTCTTGGCCCTAACACATACTCATTCCTATCAAATATTCAATGAAAGAGGGTTTTTTCCACACCCTTTTTTCCTTCTCTTTATTGTTAGCTGAGGATGCCCTGTGCTTGCTCTCTCTATCTCTCTTCTCTGTGGCTGGAAAATAAAATGTATTCATAGATCTGCTTCTCTGCTCTCAGGAATTTGTCTTCTGAGCTGAAAAACCTAATTGTTTTGAGATTCACAAATCAAACCCCAAAATTCTCCTGCTCATATTCAATTGTTCCAAAAACAGCTTAGCAGCCAAATGATGCTGTATTATAGACCCGGTAACATACCATTTAGTCTTGGCCCTAACACATACTCATTCCTATCAAATATTCAATTAAAGAGTGCAAGTCCTCTGACACTCAAGGTGTGAAGTGGGTTCCTGAAAAGTGAGGTATTGGCAGATTGGGAGGGAAACCGATGCGTCAAACCCTGTGTGAGTCACATTCTTCTGTTTTCCAAGAATCTCAATTTTAAAATCTTAGGCAGAATGGGGAAGGCATTGGCTCATTATAAGACCATAGA
>NW_005362486.1:912688-922468 GCF_000412655.1 Myotis brandtii
ATAAAATTCAACTTGATATCTACCACCATCCCCTTCACATTGCATTATAATTTCCTGGACTGTGGTAGGTATCAAGCAAGTCTTATGGCTCTTCCCAGTGACAACTGAGCTCCTTAAACTTAAGGCTCTATTATGTCTACACTCCTGAGGCCAAGCCCAGCACAGGGAGAGAGAAAAGGGGGGAGAAGGATCCTTTACTCAGTGTGCCCACCCTGCCGTGGAAGAGCAGGCACAATGCAGCAACGATAACTCAGTAGAATGATCAGCGCTAAGTGAAATGGTAAAGGCAGCTCCCAGGAGTTCAGAAGAAGAATTTTATTCTGCTGGGGAAAATCAGATAAAGCTTCCTGGGAAAGTTGACTTTCGAGCATGCCTGTGGAAATTCAATTCAAAAACCCCCCAAAAAGAGATGGTGTTCAGAACATAGCAACAGATTGGACCACTGCACCAGGCCTGAGATTGCTACAGGGCGGTTGTCCTTCCTGGCTTATACATGGAACACAATGATTTCAGGTGTCCAAATAAAAGCATTTTTGCCCCTGGTCTCCATAAAAACACCTTCTCCATCTATTCATATGGTCTGAGAATTATTTGTAAGTAGCAAAGCCTTTCACTCCACAAGGATAAGGTTTTAAAATGCAAATATTCCTTGGAACAGAAACAGGGCTGTTTATAGTAAGGAGTAAATGACTGACAACTCAGACTCTCCTAGAAGCTAATTGTAGAAGGAAAAGGAAAGATAAAGAGAAGACATGAGGTTCGGCATGTCTTCAAAAAGACTGCTAAGAGAGGGCTGTCATGCTCACAGGAAAAGCAGGAAAAGAGGAAATAGGACCAACCCTAGGTTGACAGTTCCTGAATTGCACACAGAGCAGGAAATGCACAGTGACATCCCTATTGAGGCCAGACCCTTCTGCTAGAGCACCATTGGCTTCCCCCGACTCCATTTAGCATGACTGAGTTTTAGTAGATAAAACAGGTAGGGGTTCAGCTTGACACTGAACTCTGTGCTCCACCATGTCAGTGGGAACCAGCCTGGTCGTGAAAATCAAATTAGCTCATAAAAAGCAAGTCTTATGGCTCAGTTTAAAAAGTTATATTTTTGTCACAATAGTGCTTTATAACAAATTCAGGGGCTTAAACTTTTATTATTGCTCACTGGTACATGGAATAATGGTTAATAATATGAATCAGCTTGGCTGGGCCATCATATCCAGTTATTTGGTTAAACACCGGTCTAGCTGGGAAGTTCTTTTGTAGATGTGATTAACACTTATAATTGGTAGTCTTTACATAAAACAGATCATCCTCCATCTGGGTGGGCTTCATCCAATCAGTTGAAGGCCCTAAGAACAAAGACTGAGGTCCCCTGAGGAAGAGGGAATTCTGCAACATAGAAACCTTGTCTGAGTTTCCCATCTGCTGGCCCACCCTACAGAATTTTGGACTGGAGACCACACTATAAACTCTTACTTGAATTTCCAGGCTGTAGGCCTGCCCACTAATTTCAGACTTGGCAGCCACCACAATCATGTGAGCCAATTCCTTAAAATCTCAGTCTCTCTCTCTCTCTCTCTCTCTCTCTCTCTTTTTTTCAAGAGACAAAATTTGAGATTCTGGCAGCTGAATTGCCCTTCGTATGAGAGAACCTTTTCATCCCTGGGCAGCTGCTGGGGCCAGCCTGAAGCTGACTGTGCCCCTGGAGTTTACTGGGTTTTGGAAATGTCCTATTTATTCATGTTTTCTAAATAATTTACTCTGACCAGTTCTTAAATATGAATGTTGCATAATAGATTGATTTCTGAACCACGAAAGCAGTATACCACAAATCGCAGGTCAGGGTTTTAAAAACTGCTTCTTTCTTTCTTAGGTCCAGATAACTCTCACCTCGCATGACTGTGGTCAACTGACCAAAAGAGACGTGAAACTGGCCAAGTTTATTGAAAAAGCAGCTGCTTCTTTGTGATTTCTTTCAAAATGCTTGTAAAATCTTATACACATCTTAGGTGTAATGTACTTTGAACAAATTAAGCTGAAAATTCAGTTCACCTTCCTACCACATTTTGTAAAATCAGTGCTTAAATACAAAATGACTTAAATTTGAGCCTGAGGTATTTTTCATTATATCTAAGTCACATATATAAGGCATACCAACCGAGGTAGTTGTATTAATAATACAGTATTGAAAAAGAGAAGTAGCATTTTTAAAGACCAGAAATTGGGATGGAGGAGCATTCACACATTTTATAACCTGGAAATTCAAGTGATTATGTTGACTTTACAAATGCATTGTGTTAGAGAATAGTTGTAAGGTAGAAAAAGAATGATAAGCTCTGTAGGTAAAGGGTTGTAACCATCTGTAACAATTCTTATGAAGTTAAAATTGATTCTTTAGCTGCTGTTATTAATTAGATTTACAAAGTCACAAAAATTGGGTGAGCTGTCTTGTATTTTATTCTTACTTTTCAGGCAGGCAGTTGAAGGAAGAGGACAAGTGTTTCGTCCATAGCTTCCAGAACCTCTGACCTCTGAACTGAAGGTTCATAGCCGTTGAGCTAGAAACTACTTGGGTATTATCCAGTAATGAACTCTATTTACTCCTTGTTTTACTGACAGGAGTAAACTGGAATATAAAGTAATCTATTATTTAAAAATTGCAATAAGCATTCTTTGAAGGAACTCAGAAATGTACTTATTAATGAGCTTAGAATGTAGATTAAAAGAATGTATACATATATATTCATCCAAGGAACACGTGTTAATCTTTCAAAGCATTATTGTGGGAGGATTTAATAGGAATCATCTTTGAAACCCACCTCACTTTAGAGGCCAGAAAATTCACTCTGCATTACAACAAGCAAACCTTCCCCTCCCCACCCTTCCCCAGCCTCCAATTTGAGAAACTCAATAGGAACATAACAAGGAGGCTGAGCTCTCTGAAGCTAATTCCTGGCTGGTTCTGTTGGCCCAGGAGAGGCAGGTACAGTTTGCCCTGTGGATATGGAGTGTGCAAGGAGGGGAGAAAAAGGCCACCCAGACTCTGTGCTGCCGGGGACCCAGAGCCTGGGTGCTAGAACTTATGCTTCTTAAAATTCTTTTAGAAGAAAAGGCAAAGCTGTGTTTTTATAAACTCTTATTTATAGATTTTGAGGAACTTTTATGTTTTATTACCAAATATTTTAGTTCAGTACTTCATTTTTTTTTACATGAGTTTTTAAACATGAAAAAATATAAAGGCATGGAAGGGCTTCTCTATAAATGGCTCCAAATTGCATTGGGAAGGCTGGAGTTGGGATGGGGCAAGTGATATAGGCTACGAGGGAGGAAATCTACACCAGAGCACCAGTGAGCGTGTGAACTTGCGACAGGGTGACCAGGAAAACAAAAGCATCGCCGAGATACTCTCCGCCCGGGTTCACTCTGAAATGGCAAGAGCAAGTTAGACAGATGTGCTGAGTTTGAACCTCACGGCCCCTGTTGGGATGATGACAGAACTCTCCCAACAGCTGTCCCTGGAGTAAGGTCAAGTGTTAGAAACGTACCCAGGGTTGGACGGTCTGATCACAGCACATAGGCCTTTTCACCACTCAGGGGGAACAGGCCAGCAGTTTGATATTTTTTAAACATCAGCGGGGTCCCCAGCAGAGTACCAATCCCTCTGAAAGCTCGGGTCCCAGCACAGAGAAATTGTACAGGTGTAGAGAACAAGGGAGGGCAGGTCTGGGCAGCCACCCTCACCATAAAGCCAAGCTGGACTTGTATAGTCCGGTCCCTGTGTGTGGAGAAGGAGTTTGCTTTCAGAAAGACGTGTTTTATTATCTTCTCCCTCTTGGGCACTTCTTCTATCCTCAGCGTCAGAGAAAGCCCTGGATGCTCAGGAGAAGATAAAGTATTTCCTGGAGTGAGGAAAGAGGCTGGGAATAAATGAGGGTAGAAGGCAATAACGCCCACAATCCACCTAATTCTAGCACTTTCACCAGTCACGGCCACTAGAGAAAGTTTCCAAGCCAGAGGAAGGGGGTCTGACTAGAGACCGATAGAAGCTAAGTAACACCTGACAAGGGAGCCCGTAGAAGGAAGTCCAAGGAATGAAAAGTAATTTAAAAAATTATACTTAACACCAGAGATCAACATTAATATGAATACAACATGATATTGGAAATGAGCACAAACTAGAAATGATGAGAAATCAGTTCAAATTCTGGCTCTACCACTTACTAGCTGTGACTTGATCTCCTGGAGTCTCCGTTTCCCCCTGGCAAGTGGGATAACCATCCTAACTCCCATGCTCACTGTGAGTATCAGGAGAGAAGACCCAGGAACGTGCCCAGGGAGCTAACCATAGCTCTTCAAATGGTATTACCCGTAATTGGCATTATCATCATGTTTGATAAAAAGGTGATCCTGCACATAAATTTGCATGTTCATTAACAGCTATGAAAATGCTGATGTTATAACTAGAGTCACCGCTGAGGAACCCACAGCAGTCTGGATCTGTCGAAAGAAAATTGTAAAAATATGACTGAAGCAGACCTGCCCTCCCTCCCTCTCATGCTCTCTGAAAGCTCGGGTCCCAGCACAGAGAAATTGTACAGGTGTAGAGAACAAGGGAGGGCAGGTCTGGGCAGCCACCCTCGCCATAAAGTCAAGGTGGACTTGTATAGTCTGGTCCCTGTGTGTGGGCAAGGAGTTTGCTTTCAGAATGACGTGTTTTATTATCTTCTCCCTCTTGGGCACTTCTTCTATCCTCAGCATCAGAGAAAACCCTAGATGCTCAGGAGAAGATAAAGTATTTCCTGGAGTGAGGAAAGAGGCTGGGAATAAATGAGGGTAGAAGGCAATAACGCCCACAATCCACCTAATTCTAGCACTTTCACCAGTCACGGCCACTAGAGAAAGTTTCCAAGCCAGAGGAAGGGGGTCTGACTAGAGACTGATAGAAGCTAAGTAACACCTGACAAGGGAGCCCGTAGAAGGAAGTCCAAGGAATGAAAAGTAATTTAAAAAATTATACTTAACACCAGAGATCAACATTAATATGAATACAACATGATATTGGAAATGAGCACAAACTAGAAATGATGAGAAATCAGTTCAAATTCTGGCTCTACCACTTACTAGCTGTGACTTGATCTCCTGGAGTCTCCGTTTCCCCCTGGCAAGTGGGATAACCATCCTAACTCCCATGCTCACTGTGAGTATCAGGAGAGAAGACCCAGGAACGTGCCCAGGGAGCTAACCATAGCTCTTCAAATGGTATTACCCGTAATTGGCATTATCATCATGTTTGATAAAAAGGTGATCCTGCACATAAATTTGCATGTTCATTAACAGCTACGAAAATGCTGATGTTATAACTAGAGTCACCACTGAGGAGCCCACAGCAGTCTGGATCCGTTGAAAGAAAATTATAAAAACATGACTGAAGCAGACCTGCCCTCCCTCCCTCTCATGCTGAAAAGAGAGATGAAAAATGGTCTGTATCCTTAGCAGGAACGTCCCTTTAACTGTCTTCAGACTAAATATTCATTCCTGCCAACTCCCAAAGCTATTTTGAGACGAAGCAGAGATCACAGTCTATCTCTTGGGCTTTTACTCTCTCCCATTTGTATGAACTGAAAAGTTGAGGTGCATAGAAAATAAAGCAGCTCGCACCAAACCCACATCTGCTGGGAACAGCCAGGCCTTTCCCACCTGGGAGAAGGCCCTAGAGGAAGCCAAAGCTTCGGATGAGGAGCAAAACACGGAAAAGATGTAAAGTATTAAACAAATAAAGACCAAGGAGGGAAAAGAAAAGGATCATATTCTGAGACATATTTTCAAAATAAGAAAGATAAATCCTGAGGATGAAACATGTCGGGAGAACGAGACAAATGCTAAAATAAATATGAAAAAGAAGATAAATCAGGGCCATGCAGAAAATAAAACTCTAACACGTTAGACAATGGGCAAGGTAACACTGGGAGAGTCAGATAAACACCAAAGGGCAATAAATCACAGAAATAACACTTCTGAGAGTTACTGTGAACAAAACACAGCCCACAAAGTAAGTCTGTGAGAGTAAGACAAATGCAGTGTGATGAACGAATGCAGATACCGTGACAAGGATGGAATCCCGTGCTGGGAAAGTGGTACCCACAGTGACACTGACCACCCTGGCCTTCCACAGGGCTCCCGTTTCCAGATCTCCCTGCACTCCTCCTCTTGGATCTTCTCATCTCATTCTACTCAGGATGTGAGTGGAGGTCGCCTCTCCCTTACCTGATGCTAGTTCTCATTTACTTTGTAACTGACGGATGACTCATTCCCATAGGAGAGACTGTTCTCCTTCCATCACTGATAACTTCTCCCTGGTAAAAGGCTAAAACACTGATCTTCTTCCCAAATCCAGGTGGAGGTCTCCTCTCCCTTACCTGGTGCTAGTTCTCATTTACTTGTAACTGATAGATGACTCATTCCCACAGGAGAAACTGTTCTCCTTCCATCCCTGATAACTTCTCCCTGGGAAAAGGCTAAAACACTGATCTTCTTCCCAAATCCAGGCCCTGTCACATAGAGGTCAGTGGCTTTTTTATGGCGTTTATCACCTTTCCCCACAAGCCCCCTTGCCGCCTTCCCACAGGATCATCAGAATGGAGGCTTTGATGCCCAGGTGGTGTGGCTCAGTGGTTGAGCATCAACTTATGAACTAGGGGGTCATGGTTTGATTCCAAGTCAGGGCACATGCCCCAGTTGTGGGGTTGGTTCCCCAGTGTGGGACATGCAGGAGGTAGCTGATCAATAACTTTTTTCTCACCACTGTTGTTTCTGTCTTTCTCTCCCTCTCCCTTCCTCTCTGAAATAAATACAAATACTTTTTTTTAAAAAAGAATTAAGGCTTTGGGTTAAGGCTCAGCACAAGACTCTACTGTGAAAATCCTTTGACTGGGACAGCAGCTTGTCTTGATGAAATCTAGGCAGGCTTTGCTGTCAGACATGCTAAGAGTTGAAATCCCATAGCAGTGTAGATCAGCAGTGTGATGTTGGCTAACTAGAGTTAAACTCTCTGAACCCACTGCTGCCTCATCTGGAAAATGGGAATGCCACTTTATAGTCTAAGATAACCCAATGAAAATATGCATTACATAAACCATCTAGCTGCCTTAGGACGAAAGCATGGTAGCTTGTGGAACAATTACAGTTCATCACAATAACAGCCCTCAATGGAGTGGGGACCTGGGTCCTGAGAGACTGGGACCTAGCCCCATAGGAAAGGGCAGACATGGCAGAGATGGAGACAGGGAGGGCGAGCATCTCATCTCGGAAAGCAGGAATGAGCCAGATTAATGAAATATGCAACACTCAGGGTCTGGTGTTAAGAGTAACATCTGCATTACACATTACAAATTTATCAAGTGCTTTCAATGAGAAAGGGGTTTAGACTTTGCATACTGGTCATTAATGATAGCAAGGCTACTCGCTCCCCTTATAAAACACATGTTTACTTTGTAAATAGTTTCACCTCCATTATCTGACATGATCACTTCCACTCTGTAAAGTAAATGGAACAGGGACTAGGCATCTCTTATATATGAAGGAACCAGAGGCCCAGAGAGGGTGTGACCCACGCAAGGTCATCCAAGGTCATGCACCCAGTAGGTGGCAGCAAGGAAATGATCTCAGATCCACAACAGAGGATGGGATGTGATGGCTCCCAGCCACTGCCATCACTTTGGGAAGAGAAATGTTGCTACTCATACTGTATCAAGAGGAATCTGTGAGCTAAAAATACCTCATGCAAATGAATTCTTGAGAGAAGAGGATACAGAACCAAACAATCAGCAGGGGAGTAAATGCGGTTCCCATGAAAATCGAGACCTGGAAATTGCCTCTCCCTTTCCACTCACAGTGTGATCCTCAAACCAGCAGCACCTGTGTGCTTGCAAGAAATGCAGAATCTTAGGGTCCACTCAAGACCCACAGACGCAGAATCTGTGCTTTGACAAGATTATCAGGTGGTTCATATGCAGATTAATATTTGAGAAGCACTGATGTAGAATAATTCAAACAGGAAATCATTTCACCATTGTTACAGTCCTGGATTCACCTCCTCGGGAAAGAGCTCTGCTTTACAATGCTGGATCAGTATGGTTTTTAAGAGCTACCTACCTAATTATCTACCCTCACTTCCTCACTGAATTCATCCGTGGAATTGTCTACGTCCATTCATCTACCTCAATCCCAGTTGGCTCTTGCCTTGACAGAACATATACAAGGAGAACATAGTTGGGGGAAATCTGTGCTTCAGAAACAAAGAATAGTTGGAGCTTGGAAGGGAATAAATGAGACCTAACTTAGGTCATCTTAAAGGTCTCTTGCATGCCCCAAATCCCATGGTCCTGTTTCTATATTTCATCCTTGGTTTGAGTTTCTTGTTCTAGGTAGCACTGAGAACTTTTGCCTGGTCTGATCGCTGACATTTCACTATTTCTCAGATATTTACCCAGGGGTAAATTTATATGCATAGCTGACTGCTCTTCTGGCCACTCTGACCTATATTATCTGGCGAGTAGCCCAATAGCAATTGTCTCTCGCGGTCACTTTTATTTGAACTGCTACTTCTGGGGTCTAGAGGGATAGTTCCCTCAGAATATTTTTGAGGAAGTCATGCTCAGCCTATGACCCAGTTTCACTTGTTTTGCAGAAATAAGGCAACTATACCTGATTTTTCCCTTGGAAGTATGAGGCCACATTACATCATGCATGGGGAGGTCTCCAAGGGTCCCACACAAAGGTGCACTATTATTGAACAGTATTATTATCCTATTGCCCCTCAATTAAAATAAGTGGCACTTTAAAATGCAGTAACAGCTGCTCACAGCAGTGCTTCCTTGCAATGCACTCATGTTCTGTTTTTGTTTGTTCCTACAGCCTTTTACACCTTTGTTTAGGCTGCGCTGCACACTCACCATTGTGAAATCCATAGGAATCTCACATATAAAATGCCCAGTTCAATCCAAAACCCAAAATGAGCTCATGGACCAAGAGAATGCTATACTAAGTCTCACGCATGGACCCCAAAGGCCCTTTGCCATAAGAACATTTTGCAGCAGTAACTTTACGGGGTCTTCCTGTGATGTAATCAAACCCACGGGCTTCACACTTGGGTCCTATAAGAAGCCAGTGGCATACAGTGAAAGGCAACACAATATGTCAACTACATATGCTTATCATTGGGAAAAAATCCAAATGCCATCTGACTTAAAAGATGCATATTTTCTATGGTATGTTTCATGCCATAAAATAATTAGTGTCAAATATAGAAAACAAAATAATAACCAGCAGAAACAAGTTAACTCTTTATATCTCCTATTCTCTTTTCAAACTTCCAACAACTCTTTCCTCTTCCTTACTCTTATCGAATGGCCTTCCAGAACTTTTATAAAGCTGTTTCTTCTCACTTCTGACCCCTCGTTCTGCCTTCCTTTATGTTACTCATTGATGAACAGGGTTTACTATTAACCAAAGCTAGTCCTTAACCCTGGGCACCAGATCTTATCACTTCTGCTTACTCAACAATATCTCTACAGGAATTCTCTCCTCTCTCATCACTTTTCTTTATTTATTCTCTTTTACTGGACCATTCCCATTAACATCCAGGCATACTGTAAATTTCACATTAAAAAAGAATCTCTTTAGGTTATACCTACATCTCCCTCAACCTACTGACTCTTTCTGTACACGCTTTTAAAACAAAACTTCCTTCACCTGGTGGCAGGGTAGCTCAGTTGGTTCGAACTA
>NW_005362486.1:922486-956473 GCF_000412655.1 Myotis brandtii
CAATCAATCAATCAATACTTCATTTTTGGTTTTCTTTTTACTGCAGTAGATTCTTATTGGTCTTCTTTTGGGGTTCCTCCTCAGTTCCCTGATCTCTATAAACATGTGAGTGTCCCTGGGCTTGTGCCTTATTTCTATCTAATCTCTGTCTGCATTCATTTCTTGGTGATGTCATCCAGCATGATGGCTTTAAATGCTATGTTCACCTCAAACTTAATTTGGCCCAAACTGATACCCAGATCTTCCTCCTTAAGCCACTCCTCTCACAATAGTTTTCATTTCAGTTAAAGGCAACACGTCCTTTATTTGCTCATGATTTCATCCATGGTTTCTTTCTGTCTCTCACACCCCAGAGCCAACCCATCAGGACTTTATTTTTATTTACCATCAAACCATTGAGAATATGACCACTTCTCATTAACTATACTGTTTCTACCTTGGTCCAAGCCACCATCATTTATCACTTCCTAAATGAGCTCTGGGCTTCTGTCCCCATTCTCTACAGTCAGCGTAGCAGCCAACGTAACCTTTTAAAAATATATCAGGTTATGTCACTCTTCTGCTCAAAGCTTGATTTTGAGCAAGATGGTTTCCAATTTTGCTCAATAACTGAGTCAAGTTATCATGTTCAGAACTCCACTTAGCTATTTATAAACTATTGTTAACAATGGTACCTACCTCATAAGATAATTGTGAAAAGTAAACGAAATGTGATTTTTGCTTGCTCAGGAGAGCCCCGGGAAAGCTCAGAAATGTAAATTATCATCATCATATCATCATCACACATACATCAATAACATATTTAATCAATAGAATCAATAATATTACATGTCTACAAATTATAAGACCTAGAAATAACACTAAGAATTCTGTTCTCTGTCCACTTTTTTCTACAGAACCAGAGATTAACACCAAGTACATCAAAAGTCCTCTTGGGCATGGGGCCTCTGGAGGGTTAAGTAAGATTGCTCAGAGACAAAAAGGTGATAACAATGATAATAACACAGTCTGTGAGAAAAGAAAAGTCAGTGAAAACCACCAAGAATTTACAAGACAGGAAATCTATCCTGGGCACATTCATGGCGTTTTGTCTCCCTGACTCCTCTGCTGCCAATTCTGACTTAGGGCAGTCCTGCCTTCTGAGTACCAGGCAGTGGGATGTTCTCCACACTCTGGGGTTGGACCCCTCCAATCCCTCATGCTGTCTTGCCCCACCCCATCCCACACCCCCTGTCCTGCCCCTCTCCCCAGTGCTCCAGCGGGTCCCTGCCCTGCTGCTCTGCGCTTGCTTGTTGAGGAAGCTGCTGACGTCAGCTCTGGAAGCAGCTGGTGGAGGGACCGTAGGAAAGGTGAGTACATCTTCGTGCTGGCGTCTGGTGATTTTTTCCCCTGTGTGTGTGGTTTCTTTTTTTTTTTTTTTCCTAAATTGACTATGACCATTTTTCTACTTTTTTTTTCTTTGCCATCTGAACGGTACCACTAATGCAGTGAGAGAGAGAAACAGAGCCAAAGCCCATTAAAATGTAACAACAAAATAACCCAAGGCTCACAATGAGAATGCTGAGGTGGCTCAAAGGAGTCCTCCTTTCCTTCCTGGTTATCTGTCTTATTCAGCCACCTTCCACAACAAGCCAGGCCCTCGCTTCTCTGCTTCTCCCTCTTCCTCCATGTTTTTATTTCCCCCATTCGGCCGCCTAGGTTCCCACATCCTCATTTCTTCCCCGCCATTGTCTCATCCTGTTTCTTTCCTGCCCTCCTGCCCTGAAAGATTCTCCTTCACAGCCTCAGCCTCTTTTCCTTCCAGCCATTTGCTAGGCTATTGTTACAGGGTCCAGTTCTATCAATTCTCAGCAAGAGCAGCATCCTGAGGACGCAGTGAGAATGGTGGTGAATGAAGATCAAAGGAAGTAGGAACCCAGCTATTCCTCCTCACAGCAACCATTAGCAGCAGATGATGAAAGACAAGTAAGAAGCAGGGATGGGGACAGAGAACCCTGCTGGGAGAGCAATGAGCACAGGGCTGTTGGGCAGCAAAGTGTGTAGAAAACCAGTGGACTAAGAGGAAAGACAGCTTCTGCCACTGAGTTGTTTGGTACTTCCATACAGGGCGCTAAACTGTGAGCCTCATCTGTAACATGGGCATCATTAATTCTACCTAGCTCTTAGTCTCCGTGAAGATCGAATGAATGATACGTGGGAGAAGTTACTATAACCACAGACTGCTAAACAAAATACAGTGGTTGTTATTATTACGTGTGGAATCTCTTTTAAGGACAAGATGTGTGCTTACTCATCCTTGTAGCCCCAGAACCAACAAATGGCCTTGCACATTTGTTGGCAGTCAGTGCATTGTTGTGGAATATATTGAATTGAAGTTGCATTATTCTCACATACTCTGAAAACCTTCCTAAATGTTTTATTCCAACAATAGCCATTTTTTTTCTACTTCTCAAAATTACCAGGACTAAATAAAACATGTTAGTGTTCTATAATGAAATACCTCCTAAGGCAGCCCTTAAAAATTACCTGTTTAATGGCTTTAAATAACCTAACAAAATGCTTTTATTATACTGCTAAGTTTTAAAAGCAAGAGTCAAAATTGCCAATATAAGTCCAATTATTTGTGCTGTGTGTCTATGTACTCCAAATAGTAATATTAATATCTAAAATATTAAAACTCCAAAATATTGGTAGTACTTATTTCTGGATTCTTAAATTATGGTTGATTTTAATTTTTTTGATTTTTTATTTTTGGTTTGGCCTTAAAGGAGTTCTCTACAATGATTACATAATATTTTCATAATGTAAAGAAAACATAAAATACTATGTTAAACAAAATTACAATGGTCAGGAATAATTATATGTACCCTCCCACTTTTCCAATAATATTAAGTTCTTCTGAGATAATGAGAGAATGTAGGGACAGACAACCTATAAGACTCCAATAAGCATTTGGGTTATTTTATTTCCAGGATATCACACCTAAAATCCCAATGCCTTCATTGTCTCAAATATCAACAAAATCAGAAAATTTGGACGGGGATTTCATGTTAGTGAGTCCAATGATGGGTTACCATAGAGTAGAAAGCAACGGAAGGAAGAGATATCCACATTCATAATTCACATGAACCCTCTTATGTCTTTGCTCAATGATCTGACAGCAAAAATCCAGAGGAAATTCATTTTTACCTCTCTTTGAAGGTGATGTGCTCTGATCATTGAAAAATGTTTAGCCAGTTGTTTTAACCAGTGTGGAATTGACAGAGCTGACATATCAAGGCCTTGATAGAATTGTGCAAAGGAGCCCTAGCCGGTCTTGCTCAGTGGATAGAGCATCAACCTTTGGACTGAAGGGTCCCAGGTTCGATTCCGGCCAAGGGCACATGCCTGGATTGCAGGCTCGATCCCCAGTAGGGGGCGTGCAGGAGGCAGCCGATCAAACGGTTCTCTCTTATCATTGATGTTTCTATCTCTCTATCTGTCTCCCTTCCTCTCTAAAATCAATAAAAATATATTTTAAAGAAAAGAATTGTGCAAAGGAAATATAACCTGAGTAGAATGTGGCACATGATAATAGACAAGGAAAAGGTAAGGTTTATGGAAAACACCACCTTTCAGTGCAAAACCTGTATTTTGATGTGCTCACTGCTCTTCTAAAAGATACAACTTCTACCCAAACAAATTCATTCAATACCAAGCACCCAACCCTCCCAAAGGCAAAGGAGAAAGCTCCCTCTCACTTGATTCATATTTTTATATACTCAATATTGGCTTTCCTCCACTCAATCCAACCATCTCAGCCCCATTATTTGTTTGAGGTCCAAACAAATTCATTCAATACCAAGCTCCCAACCTTCCCAAAGGCAAAGGAGAAAGCTCCCTCTCACTTGTTTCATATTTTTATATACTCAAGGCTTTCCTCCGCTCAATCCAACCATCTCAGCCCCATTATTTGTTTGAGGAGGCTTCCATCTGCTTGTCTAGTGATTTTCCTTTCTTAGGTGAGGTACACAGAAGGTTTCTTCTTCAGGAAAAGGAAAAAAGGTATTCTCCTAAAGAGAAAGGTTAAGTGTTTTAAGCCTCCCAGAACCACGGGCTGAATCAGAAGAAACTCAATGGAAAGTCATTGTCTGAAAGTAGGTGTCCTGTAAAGCGATGACTTCAAATGCAATTCAACTGCTTCATGGGAAGCTAGTGATTGCCAAGGCTAAGCAAGTGCTCAGAAGATGAAAGAAAACGTGTTGGACTTCAGGGCTGGACCTGTTCCCCAGAGGTCAGATCTGTGCAGAGAAAATTTCATTCTTGGATCTGCCTTTTCTGGAACTCATTCCCTGGAATATATTTTTTAAAGCATCTAACCAAAAACGAGCCTTTTCTCTGAGGAACCATGTTAACCCCGGAATCCTAGTTTTTAAACAAGAAGAACAGCCTCAAACAAGAGAATCTTGGGTAATTTTTTTGTTATATGTGGATATTTCACACATTTCAATTACCTGAAAGAAATTTGGATAAGGAACACAGTTTGTAATAGGGACCTATGATTTATCCAGGTCTTCCTTACATTTACAGGGCATATTTTTTTGTCTGGAATGGCTGTGTGTTTGGTATATTCCATTGGGCACTCCACAGTGAATTAACATGCCAAAATCCCAGCCTCGGTGATGATAAAAGGTATGGTGATCATTTTCCCCTTAGGTTATCTAATACTGTATATCTCTCTCTGTTCTGGTGTGTTATTTTTATTTGAAAGTTTTACCTGGGTTCACTGAGCTCTCACTAATACCTGAGCCATTTATCTTAGCTTGAACTCTTACAAAAAAAAACTTTAAGCTTATAAGCTTTCATATTTTGGTGGAATACTGCTCCTTGGACATGTCTCAACCTTCAAAATAAATCTTTCTTTTTGATATTGGGTCACTAGGTGCTTCATACTTTCCTACAATGCCATTTATCTTAACCAGTGTACTTTCTCATTGGCTGTAGAAATACATATATGTTTTCTTGTTTTATTCACCTTGCAGGAGAGGGGGAAGAAATGAACTCTGAAAATATAACTTGGTTATTTCTTTTCTGCCACAGTCACAGGAAGGAAAAGTGACACAGAGAATGTCAAAACCTGGAGAATGCCTGAAATGCAAAGCCTTTCATAACTGGATTTCACAATATAAACCACTTTGAGAAGCTTCCAGAACGGCAAGCACAATAGTAAATCGACAGTGCCATCTGCCAAATGGTCCGGAGATGCAGAGAACCATTGGACTCGTTAATTATTAATGACCATCAAGAGTCAATTTGAGTTCATTATGGGCCAAGAAAAGGAAATCATTGAGGAGCTGGTTCTTAATGGACATAAGTGTAATGAAGGGGCGGGGGTACTTCGGGGGTAGTAGAGTCCATCTCCCCACCTCCTCTCTTTCATCTCTTTGAGGGCAGCACTGTGACCAAAACTACATGAAGTATGCAAATACTTTAGGCCAGTGGTCGGCAAACTCATTAGTCAACAGAGCCAAATATCAACAGTACAACGATTGAAATTTCTTTTGAGAGCCAAATTTTTTAAACTTAAACTATATAGGTAGGTACATTGTTATTAACTTAATTAGGGTACTCCTAAGGCTTAGGAAGAGCCACACTCCGGGGGCCAAAGAGCCGCATGTGGCTCGCGAGTCGCAGTTTGCCGACCACTGCTTTAGGCAAAAGTCAAATGGTGGGAGGCCCTGAATCTCCACAACCTAATATCTGAATGGCTCACAGTTCATCAGATCCTTGTACCATCCTCTCTTGCAGGGTGGAAGACTGTTTAAACAGAATTGGTCTTCTTCAAGAATTCGACTCCTGTTTCTCATCCCTCTTTTCGGGGGATAATGCAAGCCACCTCCTTGAAGATAAGAATGAGGACGTTCAGACATGCCAGTCACATGTGGGGCTGGAGGGAACAGCAGGAATCCATGGAGGCTCTGGGTCACACTAACTCAGCCCCCGGGCCTTTCACCCACTCCTTGGGTGCTGCTTCTATTTATCAGAGCACAGACTTTAGCAAAGAAATGAATCTGAGGAGCATATCTGATTGGAACTGCAGGGGGCCTCTGGTAGACAGGATGCAATTACTCCACTTGGGTTGCAGCCAGAGCCAAGACTCCCGCGGTCACGCTGATTCCCACGTATTTTCTTTAACACCTTCTCTAGCGCAGCTACTGCAGTTCTCCCATTCGGGCTTCAGGAGACCTTCTGTGCTTTCCCAGCAGCCTTTCTTTTAAACAATTCACTTCAACTGAACAACGCAGAGCCTATGATTTTCCCAGGGCTGTTAAGTCATTCTGGGAGTTATAAGCAAAGTAGAAGGCATGATTGAGAAATTTAGTCTGTGTGTGGGACAAAATGTAGAACAATAGAAAGCATAAACAAGTATAAAAACAAGGGGCCACAAGCAAATGTTATTCTGAGGAGAGGGAAGCATATACTCCCTTCTGGTCTACAATCTAGGTGACTGGTGAATGGTGATAGCTATACATTGAGAAATTAAAATAGTATAGGTGCGATTTGTTCATCTACACTCTTCCAGTTAATTTCTCTTTTTTAAAAAAAATATATATTTTGTATTGGTTTTAGAAAGAAAGGAAGAGGGAGAAATAGAAACATCAATGATGAGAGAGAATCATTGATTGGCTGCTTCCTGCAGGCCCCCAACTGGGGATCCAGCCCACAACCCAGGCATGTGATCTGACCAGGAATTAACCGTGACCTCCTGGTTGATAGGTCGATGCTCAACCACTGAGCCACGCTGGCCGGGCCCAATTAATTTATCAATGTATAGACCTGGCCTTTCTCTCCATTCTAAACCTTTTAACAAAATCTTATTTCTCTAGTTCTCTAGAATTGCTCTTTAGCAAGCAGTTACCATCATACTCTATACACCTCACCTTCGCTCTAACATGGACATGCTTTGAGCTTCTAACCATGCTCCCCCTTGTCCTTAGGATAGTGGCACTTTAGTCATAGCTGGTTATATACTCATGTACCTTTCTCATTAGGAACTAAAAGCAATTAAATCATAAAGTCATTAAATCTCTTCTGCTCAATTTTGAAGTGTCCTGTGCAATTTATTGATATTTATTCTTTGAAATTATTATTTCAGATTTTAAGTGCACATGGAATTAACTGGACATTATATTTTAGTCTAATAGGAGGCAAATCAAATGCAACATTAAGAAATATCCATGCTCATTAGTGCCAGCTATGCAGTTAGTGCGGTCCTTCCTGAGAGAGAGAAAGGGAAAAGGAGAGAGAGAGGTAAAAACATCAATGATGAGAAAGAATCGTTGATGGACTGCCTCCTGCACGCTCCCTACTGGGAATTGATCCCACAACCCAGACGTGTGCCCTGACCAGGAATTGAACCGTGACCTCCTGGTTCGTGGGTTGACATTCAACCACTGAGCCACACCAGCCTGGCACCATTAGCTAATTTTTATCATTTTATTATTTTTGTTGTTACCGTTATTTTTCAACATCAATGGTGTGAAAGAGAGGAAGAAAGTTTTGCTTTCAAAGACCCATTAACTCCTAAAACTGAAAGACCTAGCTAGAGACCCAGTAAATGTCAGTGAACATAGTACGGCCCTCTTAAACTAGACAATATTCAGAACATATCATATTCATAACACATTCAGAGCACAGGCTGCAAATATTTCAAATGGCATGTCAAATATTAACAGCCCGTGTTTGAATATGATCATTCAGTCCTAGAAAAGATGTCATCTCCATATCAAGGGATTAAAATCATTGTGTGCATGTTTCCTCTAAGCTGAGATTTCTTTCACATTACAGGATACTCTATTATTAATCATTTTCTTTCATATCTTAATAGTGTGATAGGAAAATCAAATTAGGCTGGTAGAAATTTCCCATCCAACTGTATTAACTTTGTCTAATAAGGACTTCAGTTTTCTTCCTAATGAGAATGCTAACAGCCAGCTTAGTCTGCACATCGCATGGATCAGACAAGCTTTTCTGGAGAACATATCAGAGTCATCTTGGACTCTTTCCCCTTTGTTGTTATTTATAATCAGTTTCCAATGTTTGTCAATTCTGTCTTTTTATCAATTTCCTATCTTCTGTTCTCTCTACCACCACATAGGCCCTCACCAATTCCTGTCTATGACTATCATAACCTTCAATAATGACCTCACCTAGCTGGTTAATACTCTAATCAATTCTCTACATCAAGCATGTCAAACTCAAAGGCTAGCACAGGCCAAATAAATGAGGCATGTGGCCCTCGGGCCACGAGTTTGACATGCTTGCTCTACATCATTGCCATATTAACCTATCAAAGGCATATCTCTGTTTATGTCATTTTCCTCTTCATAAGTCTTCTATGATTCTCCAAAGCAGGCGCAGGAGGACACAATCTTAGCAGGTAAAGCGTTCCATGTGCTATTCCACGACTCTCTTCCCTAACTTTCTCTGTTAGCCAAGCTGGATTGTTAAGTTATGCTGAATGTCTTCACTTTGCGTATTTGTGCAATATTCCTAAATGCACTTTCTACCTCCTGCCCTGCTCTGTGCACCAGGAAGCTGAGCAACGGAGGCTTTCTAGCTCTCTGGTTTCTAGCTGGGTTTGGCCACTGGAAAGTACAGAGGTCAGAGAACTGGAGGGAAGTTAGTACAGGGATGGTCCCTCTACTAGAGCCTTGAGTGCTGTCAGGAAGCCTTCTCCATACAGCTAGCTGGTCACCCTTCAGGCAAGACCCAGGATACTAAACCATCCCTTGCTGGTTTGTAGGCAAACCCTTTATCACTCTCCTCAACTACACAGTTTGGGTAGTTTGCACCTTTATGTTTCCTGCTGGGACCCTGGATGATAGAGTAACAGGTACTGAAGTGACTCAGAGAATTGAGGGAGACAGGACAGTGGCTCTTCGGCTTTTATGGCATTAGCAGTATTCAGATTAAGAACCGTGGTAGCATAGGACAGGTAGCAACCTAGAAGCAGTGACACTCTAATGAGGATAGCAATTCTCACCTGTGAGGCCAGATGACACTGCTCCTGCCAGCCTCAGAGAGTCCAGAGGGAAAAGGGTGTGGAATTCCTTCAAGTCTAGCTTAGTGCCTGGGGGAAATCAGGAAGGCTGCATGACAGCTGTGAAGTTACAGGCAGCTATGGCTGAGCAGAGGCACTTTTTCTCATCAAAATTCACCAGGCATTTAAAAATATATATATTTATTGATTTCAGAAAGGAAGGGAGAGGGAGAGAGGGATAGAAACATCAATGATGAGAGAGAATCATTGATCGGCTGCCTCCTGCACGCCCCACACTGGGGATTGAGCCCTCATCCCAGGTATGTGCCCTAACCCAGAATCTTTGAGCCATATTGCCCTTCCTATATACCTCTTCTATGTGTCTTAGCAATTTCTTCTCTGCATTGTTGCTATTTCTAAACATGATGTGTCCTTTTTCTCCATCTTATTAGCTTACTGTGGGTAGTATTCATGTTTAATTCATATTTTTATCCTTAATTAACCTTGTGAAGCTGCTGATAAATAATAATAACCATCATTGACCTGGCCAGTGTGGCTCAGTTGGTTGAGCATCATCCCATGCACTGAGAGGTCGCTGGTTCCCTTCCCAATCAGGGCACATGCCTGGGTTATGGGCTTAATCCCAAGTAGGGGGCATGCATGAGGCAACCCATTGATGTTTCTCTTTCTCATTGATGTTTCTCTCTCTCCCTCTTCCATCCTCTCTCTCTAAAAATCAATAAAAACATATTTTTAAAAAAATAAATAATAATCATCATCATCTTTAATTTAATTATGTCTGTGTTTCAGGAACTGCTCTATGCCCATTCTCTACACATAGGTGTCAAAGACGTAATGTTAAACCTGAAGAATATCGTGCCACTCTCCTGCCTAAAATCTTTCAATGATCTCCATTTGAACTTAAAATATAATCCAAATTCCTAAATTATGAAGTCTTATGCAGTTGGGACCCCACCTACCTCTCACACTTCACTTCGTATCACTTTTCTGCTTGCCCATTATACTGAGGCCTGGCTGGCCTTCTTACTGTTCTTCAAATAACACAAGCTCATTCTTGCTGTAGGGCTTTTACACTAACTGTTACCTTCATTCATACTACCCTTTCCTCTGATTATTTTACGCTGACTGCTTTAAAGTATTCAGACTTTAGCTCAAATATTACTTCCTCAAAGAGGTCTTCCTTGACCACACAATCTAAAGTAGGCACTGACTTATGCATTAATCTTAATTAATTTCATTATCTCCATAACACTTTTTCTTCCTTCCTTCTTTTCTTTCCACCCTCCCTCCTTTCGTCCTCTTTCCTTCTTCCTTCTTTCCTTCCTTCCTTCTTTTCTCCCTTCCTTTCTTCCTTCCTTCCTTCCTTCCTTCTCATTAATCTTAATTAATTTCATCATCTCCATAACACTTTTTCTTCCTTCTTTTCTTTCCACCCTCCCTCCTTTCATCCTCTTTCCTTCCTTCCTTCCTTCCTTCTTTTCTTCCTTCCTTCTTTCCTTCCTTCCTTCTTTCCTTCCTTCCTTCTTTCCTTCCTTCCTTCCTTCCTTCTTTTCTTCCTTCCTTCTTTCCTTCCTTCCTTCTTTCCTTCCTTCCTTCTTTCCTTCCTTCCTTCCTTCCTTTCTTCCTTCCTTCCTCTTTTCTTCCTTTCCTCTCTCTATTGCTTTCTTTTTCTCTTATTGTCTGTCTCCCCACATAGAATGGAAGCTCTGTATGAATAGAGACCCTTTCTGTCTTAAGCGTATTCCCCACAATATCATGCAGTTTTCAGTACATAGGAAACACTCAGTGCATGTGTATTGAATGTTTATTGTAGAAGGCATTTTCATTTCTAGTGAGTCACTCGTCCAAATGGAGTACATTTTCACTTACATCTAAATGTACCTTTGAGTTTCATTGGCCTTCTAGCCTAGGAACCAAACACAGTAACCTCCAGTGTAAGACATTATATCCATAATAGCCAAATTTGAAAATAACCTGAATATCTACCAACTGGTAAATGGATACATGAAATGATTGTGTTCATAGAGTGGAATATTATTCAGCAATAAAAAGAAGTGAAGTTAAAAGGAATGAACTAATACATGCTACAAAACGGATGAACCACAGAAACATGAGGCTTGAAACATAAAACAAGATGCAAAGGACCACATATTGTTTAATTCCACTTATATTAAATGTCCACAATAGGTGAATTCATAGAGACAGAAAGCAGATCAGCAGTTGCCTGGAGCTGGAGTAAAAAGCGAATTAACTACAAAAGGAGATAGATCTTACTGGGGTAATAAAACTGTTCTAAAACGGAATTGTGTTGATGGTTGTACAACTTGGTAAACCTAAACTTAAAAAATCATTTGATCACTCACTTAAAGTAGATGGATTTTATGATATATACATTACTCCTCAATAAAATTTTAAAAATTAAAAAGAATTACTTGCACACACACACATCCAATCCACTCCCCTACAAAACACAGTAAGAGCATTTGAAAACCACTCCCAAGTAATGTATCTTTTGGGATATAAACTCCTTCCTATTTTAGACTAACTGATTAAATTGATTTATTTTTCCTTCAGTCAGAAATCTACAGACCTTTTTCCATTTCCAGTGGCATGATGCTTAGCTCATCAACTTTTTTCAGCTCTTCTTTTTCACTGACACTTGGCACCTATATTGCTGTAACATAAACGAAGCAAATGAGTCATAGTTGCAATTTATAAGGCCCACAGGAAGAACAAGAGATTTCTGAAAACAGACATTTTTAAGCAAAGCCATATAAAAATATCTCATCTGATAAATGGCATTTTTCTAACCTTATATTTACCCAATTGAAAGACAGCTATATTTTATCACCTTTTACCCTAAAAACATAAATTTTCAAGTGAGTGCGTCCACTTTAACACATGGCAGTACAACTCCTGACCATGATCAAACTCTAAATAACTAGATAAAAGTTTCTTAAGTGCAGCTTCCCTGCCTTGAGCAGAGGGAGTGAGCATTCAGGAAGCACATGGAATCAGGCTACCCTGGAAGCAAAGAGATATTCTTATTGTTGTGGGAGAAGTGGATTGAGGGACAAAAGCATCTTTCCAAATGTCAAGGAACATTATGCTCCTATACTGCATTCTTGCCTTTTAAGTAGGAAGAATAAATATTTCCTTATGAAATGATTCTAGCTGTGTCCATTATCCATTCATATAACAAGTGTGTACTGTGAGTTGACGATATGTCAAACAATACATTGTGAAAAGCATAATGGTGAACCATAGGGAGAACAGTGTGGTGTGATGGTTGCATACAAGTTTCAGAGACAGACTCCTGGAGGTCAAGTCTGCATGTTCCATTTATTAATTATGTGATCTGAGCCTCGCTAAGCCTATTTCCTCATCTGCAAAGTAGGAATTAAATATGACTTGCCTCATGGAAATATTGGCAGAATAAGATAAGAGAACATCTATGAAATTCTTAGTACAGTGTCTGATAAATAAATACTCAGTAAAAGTTACCTTTTATTCCCAGAAGAAGCTAATGAAGAATGGTATTATTAGTTCTTTAAATGTTGAGAGAAATTGGCAACATTAAACTTTTATATTTACTCATGTACTTAGTATTTCCTGTGCTCTTCACTTCTTCCTGAAAATCCAACTTCCCATCTGATGTAATTCTCTTTCAGCCATGAAAACTTGATTTAGTATTTTTTTGTCATGCACATCTGCTAGTAACAAATTCCCTTAGTTTCCTTTTTTTTAATCTGAAAATAATCTTTCTTTCATCTTCATTTTAGAAGGCTATTTTTACCGTGTATAGGATTCTGGGTTGCAAGTTTTGCCTCCAGCACTTCAAGGATGTCATTCCTCTGCCTTCTGACCTCTACTCTTTCTGATGATAAGTTTCTAGACAACTTCTCATTGTTCTAAGTATTGTGTCATTTTTCTCTGGTTGCCCTCAAGATTTTCTCTTAACCTTTGGTTTTAATAGTTTGTGTCTAATGTGTATAGATGTAATTTTCTTGGTTCTTAATCCTCAGAGTTTTCAGAGCTTTTTGAATCATTAATTTACTTTTTTTTCAAACTTAAAAAAAATGTTCAGATTTTAAAAAATTGAAATAGTGTGGGGGTTTTTCTGCTATTATTCCTCTCCATCTGGGTTTCTAGTTACATGTATGTTAGAATTTTGCTATGGTACTTGGGGTTTATCTTTACATTTAAAAAATATTTTTCTTTGTTCTTGAAGTTGAATAACTTCTACTGATATATTTTTAACTCTACCAACTATTGCAGTTTTTTTTTTGTAGTTGCCCATATGCTGTTAAGCTTGTTGAGTGAATTATTTACTGCAACATTTTATTTTGCTGCATTTTTAACTCTAAAATTACCATTTTATTGTTTTTTACCATTTCAGTTTCTCTGCTGTAATTTTCTACTTGTTCATTCATTACCATCTTGTTTTCCTTTACATTCTTGAAACTAGACATAATAGCTACATTGAACTCTTCCTCTGCTAAGTCCAGCATCTGGGTCAATCCCTATGGACTGCCTTTTCCCTTAAATATAGGTTGCTATATTTTCATGTTTTGTCCTATATCTAGTAAATTTGTTGTTTATTTTCAAGTTGATTGAGATATAATTGACATATAACATTGTGTAAGTTTAAGACACACAACATATTGACTTGGTACCCATGTATACTACAAAATGATTACCACCAGAGCATTAGCTAACACCTCTATCATTTCACATAATTACCATTTCTTTTTCTGTGGTGAGAATACTTAAGATTTACTCTCTTAGCCTTTAAAGTATATAATAAGTTAATTATAGTCACCATACTGTGCCTTAGACCCCCAGAAGTTATTCATCTTATAACTGGAAGTCTGTACCCTTTGGCCAACATCTTCCCATTTCCCCCATCCCTAGCCCCTTCTAGCCACCACTCTATTGTTTCTATGAGTTCAGCTTTTATAGATTCCACATATGAGCTGTATCATACATTATTTCTCTTTCTCTGTCCGATTTATTTCACTTAACATAATGCCCTCAAAGATTATCCAACTTGTCACAAATGGCAAAATTTCTTTCTTTCTCATGGCTGCTTATACTTTTATACCACATCTACTTTATTCATCCATCTGTTGATGGACACTTACATTGTTTCCATATCTTGGCTATTAAGAATAATGCTACAGTGAATATGGGAATGCAGATATCACTCCAAGATCCTCTCTTCATTTCCGTTGGATTGCTGGACATTATGATAGTTTTAATTTTTTGAGGAACTTCCATACTGTTTCTATAGTGGCTACACCAATGACATTCCCACCAACAGTGCACACAGGTTTCCTTTCTATACATCCTTGCTGATGCTGCTTCCCTTGTCTTTTTGAGGATAGCCATCCTAACAGGTGTGAGGTGATTTTGATTTGCATTTCCCTGATATTTAGTAATGCTTTTTAGTTTGATGTAGTCCCACTTCTTTATTTTTGCTTTTGTTACTTTTGCTTGTGGTGTCAAATAATAATAATAATAAATCATTACTAAGACCAATAGCAATAAGCTTGCTCCATATATTTTCTCCCAGGAGTTTTAAGATTTTGGTTTAAGTCTTTAATAAACTTTGAGTTGATTTTTGTTAATGGCGTAAAATTGGAAACCAGTTTCATTCTTCTGTATGTGGTTATCCAGTTTTCTCAACACCATTTATTGGAGGGACTCTCCTATTCACATTGTATAACCTTGGCTTCTTTATTATAAGTTAATTGACTCTATTTGAGAGGGTTTATTTCTTTCCATTCTGTTCCATTGGTCTATGGGTCTACTGTTAAAATTACTATAGCTTTGTAGTATAGTGTGAAATCAGAGAGTATGATGCCTCCAGCTTTGTTCTTTCTCAAGATTTGGATATTTAGGGTCTTTTGTCATTTCATACAAATTTTAGAATAGTTATTCTATTTCTTCAAAAAATTCCCTTGGAATTTTGAGAGGGGTTGCATTTGAGTCTATAGATGGCTGAGTAGTGTGGGCATTTTAACAAGATTAATTCCTCTAATCCATGAACATGGAATATCTTGCCATTTATTTATGTCTTCTTCAATTTCTTTCATCAAAGAAATTGTACTTTTCTGTGTAGAAATCATTCACCTTCTCCTTTTTATTTTATAAAATATATATTTTTTATTGATTTTTTACAGAGAGGAAGGGAGAGGGATAGAGAGTTAGAAGCATCGATGAGAGAGAAACATCGATTCAGCTGCCTCCTGCACACTCCCCACTGGGGATGTGCCCACAACCAAGGTACATGCCCTTGACCAAAATCGAACCTGGGACCTTTCAGTCCGCAGGCCGATGCTCTATCCACTGAGCCAAACCAGTCAGGGCTCATTCACCTTCTTGGTTAAATTTATTCCTAAGTATTTTGTTGTTTTTGGTGCTGTTGCGAGTGGCATTCTTTTCTTTATTAATTTTTCTGATGTTTTGTTGTTAGTGTATAGAAACACAATTGATTTTTGCATGTTGGTTTTGTGTTCTGCAACTTTATTGAATTTGGTCTTTATTGTGTTCAGATTATGTTCCCTCTATACCCAATTTGTTGAGCATTTTTATCATGAATGACTGTTGTATTTCATCAAATTTTCTTTCTATATCTACTGACATGCTAATGTAATTATTATCTTTCATTTTATTAATGTGGTGTATCATATTTACTTATTTGCATATGCTGAAAAATCTTGACATCCAAGAGATAAATTCTTCTTGATCATGCTACAGTATATGATCCTCTTAATGTGCTATTGAACTTCATTTCCTAATATGTTGTTGAAGATTTTTTAATCCATATTTATCAGGGATATTGGTCTGTAGACTTATTTTTCTTATAGTATCTTTATATGGCTATGACTTGTGGGTAATATTGGCCCATAAAATGATTTTTGGTTTCTTTTCTTCTCTTCAATTTTTTGGAAGATCTTGAGAAGGATTGGTGTTAATTCTTAATTAAATGTTTCATAGAATTTACCAGTGGAGCCATCTGGTCTTGGGCTTTTCTCTGTTGGAAAGTTTTTGATTACTCATTCAATCTTCTTACTCATTGGTCTTTTCAGATTTTTCTATTTCTTCATAATTCAGTCTTGGTAGGACACGTGTTACTAGAAATGTATCCATGTCTTCTAGGTCATTCAATTTGTCAACATATAATTTTTCCTAGTAGTTTCTTATGATCCTTTGAATTTCTGTGATATCAGTTATAATATCTCCTCTCTCATTTCTGATTATAATCATTCAGGTCTTTTAGCCTAGCTAAGGTAAGTCATGGCTAGGATGCTTGGAATCTATTCTGTGAATGCGAATCATAGAGCTTAGTCACAGATTTAGTCAAAGTTTGTTGATATACAGAAGATGAAGCTCCCCCTCCCTCTCCTTTCAAAAATTCCCCACCCCCTCACTTTCCAGCTGCTGGGAATTCTCTAACCTCTATCCTCTGGTTCTTCGAGACAGCAAAATTATAGTCCTCTATCTAAGTTTTATCCACTTTACCTAGTATGTACTGGGGTCTCTGATCAGGAAACAAGCCAACAAACAAACATGAAACCAATCATTTCAGAATAGATTGGGGAAATTAAGTTGGCAACCCTAGCAACTGATTAGCAATGAGGGAGTAAGGATAAAACACAGGTACACACACAGTATTTCCCTTTCTGGAAGGACTTCCTCTCCTTTTGCAAACATCAAAATCCAATTTATCTTTCCAGGCATAGCTCAAACTTCCTTGCCCAGTCCACCATTTCTTCCTTCCTCAAAATATCAAGCAGCCACTGCTTTGGGTTGTGTAAGGTTTGGCAGAGTATATACCTTCACTATACAAATTGATTTCAAATGCTCTAAGATGACAAACATGCTTTACGCATGGTTTCATAGTCTTAGGGCCTATCACAGAGCAGGTTCTCCACAAATACTTTTTGATTAATTGATTCTCCCACTAGTCTCACCTCACAGTGTTTCTGATAATAAAGGGATAGCTCCTAAGTGTCTCTAATCTTCACCAGGCTTTCTTAATTCTTCCTGAACCACCTCCTAGAAGCAATTGTTACTATTGCTATCAAGCTTGCTGATTGGTTTACAGTTTTGGGTTTTGCCAAAGTTGCCTATTTTAAAGGTACAGAAGACATTTTACACTGAGATTAGGGACTCTTGAGTAGCTAAGACCTGAGGAAGTAAACATACTAGACTGGTAAATATGCCCCTATAGAATGACTCCAGCAATGTTCTGCCTGAATTTGATCAGAAAGAAGGGGAAACAAAAGAAAAATGTTGTCTGTAGCCGGACAGCTCTCGCTTTGGCCCTTACCTATTGATTTTGGTGCAAAGAAAACCCTCTGCAGCTCTTTAAAATGCACTAGATTGTAGGCATAATAAATGTTCATATGCAGCTGCTCACACCCAAAGGCTTCTGAGCACAAATAACAAAATGCAAAATTATAATAAATGGAGATTCTGTACTTCTGGAAACTTCCCAGAAGGCAGCAAGTGGAAACAGCACAAAACCAAAAGGCAATAATAACAGAAAAGAAAGCCAACAATGGCTTGGATCACAGAGCCCCGAAGAGCTCGCGGCGAGGCCAATGGAGAGAGAAGCTGGAAGCCCCTGTAAGAAAAGCCCAGGACTAGCTGACAAGGTGATGGAGCCTCTTCGAAAGCTACACACACACACACACACACACACACACACTTACTTCACCCCCTCCTGCAATGAATGCAATGAGTGCAATCCTCATTCACTTTAGCTCTTCATAATGCCAGGGTTGGTCCAATTGAAAGCAGATAATTTTATAGAAACCTCTATACATTAAGAATGAGATTTAGGAGCCAAAATAAGCCTGGGACAAAAGCAGGGGAGACCAGGGGCAGGTTAATGCTGCTCCTCTCCTCACCGGCACAGCTCTGCCCTATACACACACCCTGGGTCTATAGATGACAGGGCAGCTGAGTGCTCCCTCAGCCTTTCTGGGAATGTCACTTCTGGGCCTCATGTCCATTCCTTATTGAATAGCCCAACAGGGAGAGCAATGCTCTCTGGATCCCTCCTACCTTGTAATCCTGAAGCCTCCACAACCCTGGGGTGAGGTCGGTTACTAGTAAACACTTGGATGTGATTTGTTTGCTAGACTCTCTCCACTGCTGGGCTGAGAGCTCCGTGAAGATAGAGTCCACCTGAGTTATCCTGGGAGCCATCGAGTCCAGCAACACGGAGCTTGGTGCACAGCACACAAAGCAATGGTCATTCTAGCTTTGTGCTTCAGTTTCCTCATCTTTCAATAGAGATCATTAAAATACTTAACTCACAGGAGGTCATTGTTACAATATATTAACTGCCTAAGTCTCTAAAGCATTAAAATAATGCTAGGCCATAGTAAATGGACAATAAGTGCTACTCATTGCCGTAATAGTTACTCCTAATATTATTAAATTGGATAACCACAAATGGGCCCTTATTTAAAAATGTGTAATTTTTAAGAACGCCTTTTAAGACACCGATTTTAACCTGTTTCCCTCATTAAAATCAAAATTTCACATCAAGGTTAAATATCTTTTGTAAATTGTTTTTCTTCTTTACCTACTGATCTTTCTGAATATAAACCTCTGAGTGGAGAAACACCTTGAGACTAAAACCTTGCTAAGTCTGAGTTGTTAATCGGGTTTTCCCCGAGGCAGGTGGAAGCTCTGAGAACCTTGCAGAAGGCGGCAACACCAAGATAGAAACTGTGAGAGAAAGGTGACAACAAGAGGGATAAAGGCAAACTCCTCTGGGGTTTAAAGTTCTCATTTGTAGAAGGAAGTGGCTGGCCTACATGATTTCTAATGTGCTTTCATTTCTAATAAGTCATAAGCTCATTTAATAAGCTAACTTGCTTGAACTTCGAAGCTTAAACCTATCTAAGCTCAGCAATGCCAGTCATTAGGATAAAATCCACCTCCCCTGCTGTTACTATGGAAGCTAGCCTTCAGATGACCTGGGCTTCCATCTTCTTTTCTGTCAAAGGGTTGAGCAGGAAGTCAAGAGAGTCCTGTGGCAGGAATTTAAGCCATAACTACAATATAGGTGACATTGTAGGCTACAACAGCCATGTAGCCTACTAACTTCTGACAGCTCAGTTCTTTCTGAGCCCTGTACCTTGGTGTTATATAGGTATGCAAGTTCTTCTATACAAAATGTCTTTGTTCCTGCACTGTGTGTGCATGCGGTGCGTGTACGTGTGTGTGTGTGGTGGAAGCTAGCCTTCAGATGACCTGGGATTCCATCTTCTTGTCTGTCAAAGGGTTGAGCAGGAAGTCCGGAGAGTCCCGTGGCAGGAATTTAAGCCATAACTACAATGTAGGTGACATTGTAGGCTACAACAGCCATGTAGCCTACTAACTTCTGACAGCTCAGTTCTTTCTGAGCCCTGTACCTTGGTGTTATAGATAGGCAAGTTCTTCTATTCAAAATGTCTTTGTTCCTGCACTGTGTGTGTATGCGGTGCGTGTACGTGTGTGTGTGTGTGTGTGTGTGTGTGTAGGTATGCAAGTTCTTCTATACAAAATGTCTTTGTTCCTGCACTGTGTGTGCATGCGGTGCGTGTACGTGTGTGTGTGTGTGTACATGTGCATGCACACATGAGTGAACACAGGTAGTCCTGGCATATTCAGAACAATGCTATCCAAGAATATTCTTTCAGATGGCTGTTGTTAAAAGATTGTCAGTGTAGAGAGAACTCCTCTCTACAGTTTATCAAAACCCACCTCGAACCTAAGAATACAGAAAGGTTGAAATCAAAAGAGTGGAAAAGGTGCATTAAATAAATATTAAGTAAAATGAAGCTTGCATAACTAAGTATCAGGCAAATGTACTTAAAAGCAAAAAGCATTGTTAGATATGAAGAAATGTGCCATGCCTATTTTACAAGTAGAGAGAAGTAGCCACAGAATCCTACCCAACGTTTTCCCCGTGGGCCAATCCTGAGGACTCCCTCTCCTAGTTATGTACCTGTGAATGGGTCCTCCATCCTCATGAGTAAGCTTCCCACAAGAAGCACTAAGTAACATCTGGGGAACAGAATATATTTTCAAGGAGCAGAGACTGCAGGACCAACACAAAGCTAATCAGATTCTACACTGCCATCAATCCACCTCCAGAGAAAACTCATCGTGAACTGCAAAATACTGCCCGCTGCCCAAAGAGCAATTCCAAAACAAGAGCCCGAAATCCTCCAAATAGAAGGATTACAAAAAAATCCCCTTGGTGTTACATGTAAAGATGGAAATGAGCCCTTGTGTGGAACATCACTTCTGGCTCTGATGGTACCCAGATTCCTGCTCGCCCCATGCTAGCTGGGTAAGGCCCTACAGCGCTGCTCCTGGCTGTGCTCTCCTTCTTAATTCTAACTGCCGGGAAAAGGAGGATGGCCAGTGGGTATTTTCAATCATTCAGCCTCTTCACCTCTGAACCTACAAAAAAGAAGTGCTGGGTAGGGAGAAGGTGAAAGCGCCGACCTTTCCCTTCCATCCATCTCTTTCAGCTTTTCAAACGGAAAGGAAGAAAGGTGAGATGTCTTGGCTGATATCCAAGCCAGAGAAAGAGAGACAGGGAGGGGGAGGGGGATGCCCTGCCAGGGAGAGTAAAGAAAAGCTCATATGCAGAGGTGAATAATGAGGTGTTTCACTTACACAAAGAATCAAAGGGAAATATGTATTTACTGAGAAGCTACTCAGAGCTCTGGGGTTCTAGGTGGAAGAAACTAGTTCATTGACTTCCCACTGGCTGTTCTGGGAAATCTAGAGAATTCAAACACAGAAGAGCTGCGAGTAGGGACAACCCCTGCCTGCCTGTGCCTTCCAGCACCTGTGTAAGGAAAGGCAGTGAGAAAGATGGCTCCTTCGTGCTGGGGCCCTGGGTCCTTGTCGTGGAGTGTGTGAGCAGCCTCCTCAATCAAGTCTATCACTCTTTAGAGGGCTGTGGGTCTTTGGCCATGACTGCAAAAGTGAGTCTACATGGAAGGGGATACCTTATGCCTAGATTGGATCCAAGGAAGGCAGTACGGCTGCTGAACTCTCGGAGAGATGCCTGTGGCTATGCTAGAAAGAGGATGATACTGGTAGTGGACACTACACTATGGCTACTGGAGAATCAGGGAGGGAGAGAGAAGGGAGGACTCCACTCATGAAGCAACAGTGCGCAGTGGGGCTGTTGCAGTAAAGAGAGAAGACTTTGCACTGGAGTGGCTCAGTTGGTTGGAGCATCATCCTGTGCACCAAAAGGTTGCAGGTTCAAATCCCAGTCAGGGCACATACCTAGGTTTTGGGAGCATATAGGAGGCAACTGATCAATTTTCCTCTCTCATATCAGTGTCTCTCTCTCTCTCTCTCTCTCTCTCTCTCTCTCTCCCTCTCTCCCTCTTCCTCTCTCTCTCAAATCAAACATATGCTCAGGTGAGGATAAAACATAAAAAAGTGGGGAAATGCAGGCCAGGCTCTTGGGTGAGAACTTAAACTAGGCTCTTGAATGATTTTTGGCAACCAAACGCTCACTTAGAGTGAAAGTTGGCTCTCTACCTGGCATCTTCCTCTGAGTCCCTTGTCAAGGGAATGGAGGGTGGTGGGTTGTAGGATGACTGGCCTGGGCAAGGAGACCGCAGGGAAGTTATTCAACGCTCATCAAATCTGACTCTGATCAGATTATTATCACTGATGTGCAACAAACCATGCCTTGTTCAATTTAGAGAGCTTCGATAGAGTTCTAAGGATGAAAAATTAGAGAAAATAGGGAAACATAAGTATTTCTTAAACAACTCAATTTAGTCCAAGGGCTATAACTTAATGTCCCAGGATTAAGAGTGGAACTGGCTCTAGAAATCTTACATTTTGATCCATACCAATATCTTTATCATCTCCATGGCATGCATCTTCCAGGCTTCCGAATCAACATAGTCTCTATCATTCCCTCGTGATGTATAGTACTTACCTGCTGGGCACTGTAGGCTTCTGAGCCTATTACTGGTTATGATGTTACTCCAACTCCTTCTTCGTTGTTTGATGAGGACACCAAGACCCAGCGAGTTAGGGGCAGAGATGCTTTTATCTTAGGTGCCCTCCATCATAACCTGTCTCTTCCTCCATTGTAAACAAATATCTGTATTATTTCCCCTAGTTCGCCAAGGTTTTTACTTCTGTGCTAAGAACTGAGTCATTTTCTGCCCAGAAATTCTGACAGCACCATTTCCTCCCGGGCACTGGTCTGCAATGGCCTTGTCCTTTTGTGGACCGAGCCCTTGGTAAATGGTCCAGACCTGAATGAAAGTTTTCCATCTGGGTCCCTCTGACCTTTCCCTCATTCGTCAAGTTCCACCAGGTTGTAAGAAAAGTAATAGCCCCTTTTCTGTCTTATGTCCTCACAATTTATCACCCGATCCTCAATTCAAGTCTATCACCTTTGAAAGGATCGTGAGGAATTGTTTTCCCCTTGTCAAATCTCAGTTGAAGCAAATACTCATGGTCCCTTTTCAGCCTGAGATGCAACCGACTCCATCTCTAGTCTGACCTGTGAAATACTCACTGTGCCAACTAGTAAGTTAGTGGCAATGTGTGGAAAGCTCATTGTTTTGTTAATTAGATATCTTGACTTTAGTACCCTTCACTATCCAAAATTAAAGGGTGCTTGGATCAAATGGTACAGAGATGGGGCTTCCTTAATGGCCTTAAGACGCATGTTCATCAGACCCAAGGGCTGTCCTCTCCAGACAGCTCTCAGAGAAAGACAGGAAGTTGGAGTTTCTGGTCTCACAAGTGCTAGAGTTCCTTTTATGCCTCGAGGACGTGATCAAAAAACAAGTGATATTTGTGTTACACAGATGAGTGAATAATTGAATGAGTGAGTGAATAAGCACATCAATGAATGCATGAATGAATAAGCAGGAGAAAACAGCAAAGTGGAGTAGACTATAATTAATCAGTTGAATTGTTTGCATTATCAATTCTATACCTGTGTAGTTTAGAGAAGAAAGGTGCTGAACATTGCTTAGGGGAGTCCAAGAGTTTTATTGCCATGAGAAAACTTAGAATTCAGTTCATTGTTTTCCTTGTATCATGATGTCACCTGTGGTTTTCATGTGCTCTAAATGCAAGGCACCCAGACAAGGAAAGAAACAGGAAAGGAGTCCAGGTTCCTAACCCAGCCCACTACTCCAGGGCCTCTCCCCAGCTGGAAAGGTGTCAGGGAATGTTTTTAAAATATATATATTTTTATTGATCTCAGATAGGAAAGGAGAGATAGAAACATCAATGATGAGAGAGAATCACTGATTGGCTGCAGCCTACACGCCCCCCCCCCCCACTGGAGATCAAGCCCACAACACGGGCATGTGCCCTGACTGGGAATTGGCCTAAGACCTCCTGGTTCATAGGTAGATGCTCAACCACTGAGCCATGCCGGCAGGGCTTTCAGGGAATTTTTTAATCTAGAAAATCAGGTGATCCAAGAGCCATCCTGATGCCCTGTTTTTGAAGTGTCCATCTCTTTTTTATTTCCCAATGCCAATGCCAATCTATGGGAGATAATGGACAATTTAAATAAAAATTTTGCCTGACACTATATTCTCAGAGAATAGTTAATAAGGACAGATTTCTTTAACACACACATATAAATGGCAGAATGATTATTACCTATCCAGCGGCTCTGGCACCAATAGAAAAGTTTGCATTATACCTAGTGGCCATTCAACAATCTGAAAACTTGGCCCAAAAAAGCTATGTTCTCTTTCAATGAAAAAGACTTGTTTAGACCAAAGGACAGATGGCAAGGAGCAGAGAAAATGGGTGGAACTTGGCTGCAGTGTTTCTGAGATGGAGGGAGAGGGTTAAGCGGTGGGGGGAAGGGAGGGGAGGGGGCCTTCTGACCTCTCAGAAGAGAGATGAGGTCACCTGCTCCACTGGTTGCTGTGGGTGAGACCTTGCCACTGAGCACTGAGAGGATTTCGATCTGGCCCAGGTGAACTGCACAGCACCTTCATGAGGACTGACAGCTTGACAGACAGGTGGCTCACGTATTGACAGCACAGGTCCTCGCCCTGCCACCTCACTGATCGTGGTCAGCACTTTTAGAAAGGATGCAAAGATGTCTAGAAATAAAGGAAAGAAAAGAAGATGAACACCCCTTCCTGAAAGAAAAAAAAATACAGTCATAGAATTTGCTCTGGTAAGAGCCCTTCCCTTTAATGCCGGTTAGAGTTGGGCTCTCCTGTTAGGATGACCTTGACCTAGGGCTGTTTTATAGTTGCAGACCAGTATGGCCGCTACTGGTCATCTTATGAGTGGCTGGAGTCTTGACCTCTTCCTGCCTTCTCCTAGCTGCCCGGAAGCCTGGACTTTGCCATGAACTTACGGCCCGTGTTACTGAGCTGCGTTCTCCCAGCCTATGGCTACTAACTCACCTCCCTGAGTAAGGAGCCCTCAAGATCCCAAACAAGCAGTCTGTGTCTGACTTGTTTGGTGATAAACAGTGACTGCAAACCCAGGCCAGGCACTCACATATTTTTTGAGTGAGGAAATGAATTTTTTAAAAACGCACGATTGAAAACTCCTATAGCATTCGACTGTACGCACACTCCGGGAATCTTGAATTCACCATCTCCCAATCTAACCAGAGCTGGATGAAATCGCACCCCTCTGAGCCCTCACTTTGTCTATACTTTGCATGACATTTGCATTCTGATTTATTATACTTAATTGTGTTTAACTTAGTAATGAGCTCTTCAGAGCAGAATTTCTGCTGGCTCCATCTTTATCTCACTCATTCAACGTATGTTTATTGAACACTAGATGTTCTGAGTTTTAAAGAATAAAGAAATAAATTAGGCTTGTGCCATTTTCTCCAGCGTGGATGTTGGATGGAAGTGGCGGTGGGAGAGGACATGTGCCCAGGTTGAAAGGCATGGGGAGTGGGCAGAAAAGGATGAGAAGTAGATAATCATTATAGCAGCTCATGTGTGCCAAATGCTTACAATAGATGTGTAAATGGCACAAGCATTATCTCAACCTTTACAAGACCCCCATGAAATAGGCATTGTAATTATGCCCATTTTACACATGAGGAAACCAACCCGGGCTCAGAACAGTTAAGTAACTTGCAAAGCCAAAGGGCCAGGGACAACCTTTGTGATCCTAGAACCAACATTCTCTCTCTCTATAATTATGCCCATTTTACACATGAGGAAACCAACCCAGGCTCAGAACAGTTAAGTAAAGCCAAAGGGCCAGGGTCAACCTTTGTGATCCTAGAACCAACATTCTCTCTCTCACACACACACACACACACACACACACACACACACATATTTTTGGCTGAATTTATCTTTTAGGACAATGACTTCTATATTACTCAAAAAGCAGTCACATGTGTGTAACTATTTTAATGAATGAACTGGACTTGATAAAGTGCAACCAAAAGAGTAAATGTATTCTTCCTCCCATAGTCCCTGCAAAATCACTCTGGATTAGTCTTCTTTATCCCTGGGATAAAATTTCAGGAAAGTCTTAAAGCTGTCCAAGTTCCCTTTAATCACAAAAGCAGCCTCAATTTAATAACTGAGTCCAAAGACATCCAGTTCATCAAAGCGCCAAACGTCATTCAGCTTTCGGATTCCCCTTAAGCCCAGGTCTGATCTCCTCTGAGTTCCAGCCTGAGGTGAGGCCGTGGGTGTGCAGGGCTGGCTTCTCTGTTTCCTCATTCTGCTCTCTTTTCCCTGTACCCTGCCCTCCTGCCTCTGCCCCCTGCCCCTGCCCCCTGCCCCTGCCCAGGATGAGAGGGAAATAGAAGGAAATGACATAATTTTTCATGGAGGCTCCCGTTGTAATCCAGAGATGACACCCTCTGGGTGGCAGGCAGATGCACAGCTGCTGGCCTTTCAGTTGTATTTGCTGATTGTCTTTTGCTTTTAAATGCCTCCTGCAAGGACCCTTGATTGCATCTCTCTTGACATGAGCAAAGTCTCTCCTCCCGGGAGAGACACCTAGGACTTTCCTTCCAGAAACTCAGCCTATACCCAGCTCTCACTGCAAGAAACTTCCCCCTTCAAGCAAAATCCCCTTTAAACACTTGCAGGCCAGCTCCCCCTCTGGAGCCTGTAGTTGGGCCCCGGGCCACATCTTTGTATCAGGAGGAGGGAGGCCACCCCCAACAATGCTGGCACCAGATGACCAGCTCCAGCCCTTGCTTTAGCCCCCTTCAGGCAGGAACCCAAGTTCTTAGGCTTCCCAGCTCTACAGGGCTCCAGACAGGCTCTCTGAGGAGCCCCCCTGAAGCTTTTCTCGTCCACCTTGAGATGAGAAGAAAGAAGTGCCTCAGAACTCCAAAAGCCTCCTCCAGCCTCTCCACCCGGGCTGGATGAAGGCGGCCCCTGCCTGTGACGAAGCAGCTTCAGGAACCTCTTAGCCCAGCGGTTCTCAACCTGTGGGTCACGACCCCTTTGGGGGTCGAACGACCCTTTCACAGGGGTCACCTAAGACCATCAGAAAACACATATATAATTACATATTGTTTTTGTGATTAATCACTATGCTTTAATTATGTTCAATTTGTAACAATGAAATTGGGGGTCAACACAACATGAGGAACTGTATTAAAGGGTCACGGCATTAGGAAGGTTGAGAACCACCGAAACGAAAATAATTTTATGGTTGGGGGTCACCACAACATGAGGAACTGAATTAAAGGGTCACGGCATTAGGAAGGTTGAGAGCCACTGTCTTAGCCGGTGCTCCTGTGCACCCTTCTAGAGCAGCACTGCCCAGCCCTTATCTTGCTGCTCCACCCAATGATATCAGGCCAAGAACTTCTTAGCCGGTGCTCCTGTGTGCCCTCCTGGAGCAGCGCTGCCCAGCCCTTATCTTGCTGCTCCACCCAATGATATCAGGCCAAGAACTACCTGGGAGGGCTCTCCAGGTGAGGCTGATTGTCTGCTCCCGGGCATCAGTGTAGTCCATGCTTCTAACCACCAACCAGGTGGGGTTACCATTCATGGCTCTAGATCTAGAAGGTAAAGAGAAGTGCGAAAGCAGAAAACAATCTGAGCAAGACTCTTGGGTAAAAAGCCAACATGACTGGCAGGAAATGATGGATAGGAAAGCAACATCTGCTAGTAGTGCAATAAGACCTTAAGAGCTGACTTCTATCAAATATGTATCTCCCAGAACATTGTTCTGGGCACCCTGCATGCAGGTTTAACTCCCTCAACACTCCTAGGAGTCTCTACTGACCAAGTCCATTTTTCAGATAAGAACACCAAGAAGGCCCAGAGAATCTCACTCAATTGCCCAAAGTCACATAAGTAGCAAGTACACAATAGGCAGCCTGGCTCCGGAGCCTCAGCTTGGAAGAGCTGCATCATTCACCTTCCATAGATAAAGTGGTGGGAACTCAGGGGCAGACTCTGGAAGCCCCTTGTGCCATAAGAAGTTTAGAGGGTTGTCCCTCAGGGATTGGCAAACTATGGCCTATTTTTGTACAGGCCACAAACTAAGAACAAATCATCACATTTTTAAGGGGCTATAAAAATACATACATACGTACATACAATAATAATATACAGGGTGGGGCAAAAGTAGGTTTATAGTTGTATAAACTAAGAACAAATCTTCACATTTTTAAGGGGCTGTAAAAATACATACATACATACATACATACATACAATAATATATAGGGTGGGGCAAAAGTAGGCTTACAGTTGTTCATATGGAAAATAATATAATAGTTAATAAATAATAACACAGGAATGAACTCTGTGTTTCACATACTCACAACTGTAAGCCTACTTTTTCCCTGGATGACAGAGCGGCAGTATGGGTAGGTTGCCTGCAAAGCTTGGAATACTTACCGTCAGTTCCTTTATGAAAAGTTTGCCAACCCCTGGTTGAGCAATAGTGCTCACAGGGCCCCGAAGCCCGCCGAGCAGCAAGGCCTTACGGCCCCAGGATCAGCAGAGCCGCAAGGCCTGACGGCTGAGGGGGGTGGGGGGGGCTCTGGCCGGAGCCCAGCCAGAGCGAAGGCCTGGGTCCCGGGTGCCAGAGGAAAACTGGTGCCAGCAGCCAAGGGAAGGGAAGGCCTATTGCATGAATCTCTTCGTGCAACAGGCCTCTAGTAATATAATAATTAATAAATAATAACACAGGAATGAATTCTGTGTTTCACATACTCACAACTGTAAGCCTACTTTTTCCCTGGATGACAGAGCGGCAGTATGGGTAGGTTGCCTGCAAAGCTTGGAATACTTACCGTCAGTTCCTTTATGAAAAGTTTGCCAACCCCTGGTTGAGCAATAGTGCTCACACGTATCATCTTTAAGTTCCTGGGTTCTGCGAGGATCTCAGTAACCACTGAAAAGGCAGGAGAGAGTGGAGGCCACCCACCACGCAGTAAATACTCCAGGTTTCCCCTCCAAATTCCCTAAACAGAACAGCACTGCATTTTAAAAAAATATTCAGTGCTAATATGCTGTTTTATAAGGATTCTACCACAAAAAGAAAATCAGTGTTTTGAGCTATAGAAAGCCATCGCAGGCCTATAATTGGGGAACTGGTCTACCAATAAGAAAGAAACAGAGACTGGTAGGGTGTTCAGGACCAATGCGATGAGGAGAAACTCAAAATGAGAAGAAGAGAAAAAGTTAGAAAACATTTAATAATCCTATCATGAGACTCTGAGGGAGGGACAAGAGTGATGTTGATAGAAAGGGAAGGGGAGAGTGTGTGAGACTTCACACAGGATGAACTGATAGGTCTCAGTAAACTAAATGATCACACAGCAAGAAGGCGGGAATCTCAAGGACAAGGCCAAGATTTCAAATGTGGGGTGTTGGAGGAAAAGGATTCTATTGGTGGAAGTAGATACTATTAGACCAAAGGCCTGGTTTGGGTGACCAGATGTGGCCGTGAGTTCCATATGTGCACTTGATCACAGACCCTCGGAAGCTGGGTGGCTGTCCCTGTACTGCCCAACCTACGGCTCCCAGAACAGGGAAGAAGAGGGCCACAGAAGGCAAACCAGCTTTGCACCCAAAATTCAGCCAACTTGGGGACAGTGGCAGATATCCACTGCCAAGATGGCTGGTAATCACTCCCTCTAATTCTCCTTTCAGGAGAAAGATCTGGGGTTGGGGCTTTATAGCTTCCTTTCTTTCATCTCCTTTTCTTCCTGTTTCAAGAAAGGTTTTTCAACAGGTAACAGCAATGACAAGAAGATCAGCTATTTCTTCTGCAAAACTGAAATTATGTTCGATGTGATTTTGTCTCTGCCTCCCTTCCCACAAACGAGGAGCCTTAGAATTTTCTCTTTCCTTCAGAGGCAGTTAACCAGCTGGAATAGGTCCCTGGTACTGGGTTCGACTTCCGGGAAAGAATATCAACCTTCAGCCACAAGACTGTAATTCTCTGCCACTCCTTCGGATCAGTGCCTGTGTCAGCAGGGTGCAATACCAAGACACTTTATTACATCTTCTCCAACTGTTGGCAAGTTCTGAATCTCAAAGAGAGCTATTTTGTCGTACAAAGATTAGAGTGCTCCACAGAATACGAAAAAGGGAAAGGTAAAAGAAACGAAGTCATCAAGAAAAGTTTTTAAAAACCCTCTCTGCATAGGCTTGTTTGAAGAGCCGGTATTATGCACTTGGAATTTACTTTAATTATTAACATTGAAAGAAAATGTTCCTTCTAAGCATAGAAACTTTAAAGGGTAAATAGTCATCAGAGTTCAGGTACCATTTTCTTAAAGTGCTATCGTAAGAGCAGTGGAAGCAATGCAGCTCTTTGGGGGGTTGGTTACTGTTGTTGTTTGTTTTGTTTTGTTTTACTCAGTGATTGCAAAGTGCTTTATAAGAAAAAAAAAAATCAATAAAGCTTCTATCCAGCTGGGGCCAAGAGAGACACGAACTATGACTTGGCCCAAGGTCATGCTGCCAATCCTCTCTACACTCATCAAAGATTGAGGAGTTGGCTTCTAAGGGGAGAGCAACAGAAGGGATGTGTGTGTGTGGCAGCTCTCTAAATGGTGAATATCTGAGACATGCCAAAGATGTTAGTGCCAGAAGCAGAGGGATTGATTAGTGAGACTCATAGGGGGAGGATGCAAAAAAGCTGGGGGAAACTACACAGAATCCAGCTAGATGTACACATGACCTTGAATGTCCTGTATATGGCCTGTGGCTCCTCAAAGCAGCCTTCATCATTGGTGTGATTTAAACCTACACTCAAGGACATACCAGCTCGCCTTCCTCCAGAAACGGGACGATGAATGGCCTGCTAGCTGTTACTTTTACGTCCTCCCATCTGCAGCACTGGGAAATGAATCAGGCTTTCGGGTGCAACAACTGCCAAAAGTCAGAGAAGCAGTCTCAGGTAACGCTGACCTCTTGCAAAAGGTCACCATCATCTTTTAAGTTATGGGGTAATTATGTTTCTATCTAGCTCCTAGTTGGCCAGATTTCCTTGCACTCCTTAAGCTTCCATTTTAACTTAGAATGCCCTTCACCTTTAGCTGAAGAGGACTGTTTTTTTCCCAACTGTAGTCTCATGGCCTTGTCTCTGCCAATTAGATTCTATCCTTATCTCTAACAGTGACCTACATCCAAGAGAGCTGACACTAGAAATCCTGGCCTTCACCTGCATGGTTTGGTTGGGAGTCTGTACACACTTACAGGCACACACCTACACACACAGAGTACACACTCAACGTTGGTGCTTTCTCAGGACTGGATTATTGGTGGGGTATTTTGAAGGTGCCAGAAGAAAAAAGAAATATGAAACAAGGAAAACACTGAGCATTCTCTCACTAATTAATTCACTCGACAAATATTTATTGAGCCTGTAAACTCAAAATACTCACTCGTACAGTCTTGTTCCTCAGTGAACTTACTCAGAGTTCAGCAGAAGCAATCATCTAATGAAACCAAGCCTCCTGGATTGAAAATCTCAGCTGCCCAACCTTGTAACCTCCCCTCTTTTCTTTCTTCAATCTTCGCATTCATTTTTAGATAATTGCAGAATCCTAAGCCCATCCCTTCTTTCAATGTTGCTCAGTCTAATTTCAGGCTTCTCATTCTTCATAATGACATTTAAGTGGTGTCATCATTGCTACTGTCATCCATACCAATAAATATTTATGGAGCAACCACTTGGTATTTCTTGTACTGAACCAAAACCCTTTAGAATGTTATAACACAAAGGATATACTGTCTGGATGCTGAAAGAGGTAGGTGTTAAAAAGATTAGCTAATTAATCTCAGAGAGTTGTTAAATACCTACAGAGCTGACCAAACCTGGGGGGGTAAAAAGTGTTCTTGTGTATAATCAGTTATTTTGGACTTACGGAAAATATATTATTTCCCCATCTAATAACATGCCAGGAAATAGCTATTTTCTGTTTCTCCCACAGGGATCTCTGCAGACAAATAATTCAAACAAAACTAAACTTTCAAACTTCACGCTTTCCCAAGGGAATCATCTTTTATTAGAAGTAGTCACTTCAAAGGTTTAAATAAATGTGGGTTTTAAAAAAAAAACACTGCAAGCAATTTATATTTCTGTGTGTACATTCACTAAATGATTCTAATCAGATCCAGGGAATTTATCCAGCCAGGAGGGCTAGGAAAGTGTGAAAATTGATAGCACAAGCAATGTCAACCAATTAGTGACAGAAATTAGGTGGGCATTCGAACCCCCGCAAATGAACTTGGACTCAGATGAATTTATGACCCCAACTCAAGAAATGATAGTAGGAGAGTTTGTTTTTATGTGAAACCACTTCCTTGGCAATATCAAGGTCTTTTAAAGACACACTAGTTTCTGACAAATATCATTTACCACAATAATAAGCTGACATTTTCTTTAGCAGCTTATCAAAGTTTACAAAATGCTTTAACACTCAATATTTTATGCATGTCCTCTTTAGACAATTCTATGAATTTGATCTTGTTATTTTTCTCATTTTCTGATTAAAAATAAAACTAAAAACTAAAGATCAACTCAACAAGAATTGCATGGCTAAAACATGGAAGACAGGATCTTGGAGCCAGATTTTATTTTAATATATTGGGATCTGTCCTAAGCTGTTTTGGCCTGAAATATTCAAATGCTATTAGATCAAACGGAAATGCCATGGGTAATGGGGATGGTAAAAGGAAATGGAATGATCCAGAATGACAGTATATGCATTACAAATATTCTAGATTAACCATGAATTTTTACAGCCCTTGATGCCAAGCTGAACTATGTAAGTAAAAGACTTAAATCAAACTGCTAACCAGTCTGTCTTCCTAATCATTGAGACCTTGAAGTATGAATAAACGAGAAAAGAATCAAGACTCAATAATATCAAGGGGTGATAATCATGGGTACATCCAGACCAGTTGGTCACAACTAGCATCCTTCCTGATACATGAATGGCTGCGATTAGATATTAAATGCTTTCTACAAGCCTGACTCCAAGTTGGGCAGTTTCTGACAATTTAGCCTATTACAATACGGCTCTGTGATAAGCAACAGCCTAATTTTGTTGTTCTTCTTCTTCTTCTCCTTCCTCTTTTATTTTGGTTCATCCGCTCTGTGATAAGCAACAGCCTAATTTTGTTGTTGTTGTTCTTCTTCTTCTCCTTCCTCTTTTATTTTGGTTCATCTTAAAGAAAATGCAAAATGTGAGACTGTGATGTTCTGTAACACATAGGGTACACACTGGGAAATGCAGAAGCCAGCTATATTTAGATGCAGGGGAGTGACGGTAGGTATTTCATATGGGGGCAATTATAATCTATTGTATAGCTATTGTAGGAGAGATTTTTTTAATCTGCTTATCTTCCTTTTAGGCTTCCTTTGACAAGACCTCTCTCTCTCTTAGCATAGTTTTGCATAATACAGAGCAGAATGCCAATAAAGCGTGGAGAGCTCTCAGTCCTAGAAATCCTTAAGAAATCATCAATTCCCCACAGGGACTGGAGTCATTGATGCCCTCTTGGGAGCTGCCTTTAGAAAGAATGATCTCGGAGGAATTTAGAAGAAGCATTAGCTCTGTCAGTAAGCCCAGAGGGAAAAAGTAGAGACAAATTCTAGTTTCAGTTCAATTCAACTCAGCAAGCATTTATTAAGCCTAACACAGTTATCAGGATATAAAAGTAGAAGAAGATAGTCCTTGTCCTCAAGGAGTTTGCCATCATAGGGTGAGACAGGGGAAGCTGATACTCAGCCTGGACAAGGTATTCAACTTATTTAAGCCAGTTTCCCACAGAGTGGACCTACATTGCCCCAAGACAAGCTTTCTGCTCCCCTCTGGTCCACTGGACCAGCCCCTTACACTCACCCACCCTATTCGTCGAGCCTTTGCCCATGTTGGCACATACCTGTCATTGTCTGGGATATATCTCAGTCGGTCCACTGATGTTTTCCAGCTGTTGTCTGTGCTGTCTTTCCTTTACTCTGTTCACGACAGTTTGTCAGGCTTAAGTTTGATTGCTATGCCACTTGTTTAGCATCAGCAAACCCAGATCATCATAGCACACTAGGCTCTTAACACCACACTGCTTTTCCCATAATGCCTCCCTGGACTCTCTAATTTATGTTTTTCTGGTAAAGGGCAGGAATATCTAGATTTGCTCTTTCCTCTGCAGTTCTCTTCACTCTGGTTTGTGTTATGCCTACACATTTTCTAATAAATAAATAAACAAATAAATAAATAAAATAAAGAATGAGGTTCCGTAGAACAAAGAGGGCCTGTCAGACTAGGGCAGTGACTCAGAGGAATTTTAAGGAACAATTAAGAGGATGATTTTGAAGAAGAAGAAAAAATGACAACTTACTTTCTACCAATAAGTGTGAGATATGTGTGCAGGTCAGAAAATGCTAGTTAGATTTACTTTTATTTCCCTAAATAGGAAAATATTATA
>NW_005362486.1:956514-977590 GCF_000412655.1 Myotis brandtii
CACACACACACACACACACATACACACACACACACACTGCAAATTATATGTCAGCCAACAGTAGTCTTTCCTCTAAGTACAGTGGGGCCCTATGCAAGAGGAGATTTATTTTTATGTCTAAATATTTAAAAGCTTCAAACCATTTAAAGAATAAACTAGGTAAAATCTATTCTATCCTCCTACCTTAACAAATATAACTGATAATGACCTAAAAGATCAGATTTGAATAGAAAAGTGTGGACTCCTCTGAATTCTATGTTGCAACCCAGCAGCAAAGAAAGAACCAGTCACTGCTTAGCCTGTACTCCTTTTCTCCCACCTCTGGCTCTTACCCACGACACAAAGAGCCTCAAACAGAACAAGTCTGTAGACCCCCAGTTGGCACACCCATGTGTCATTCCTACCCGCTGGCATCAGCCTCCCTCCCGTCCCCTGCAGGTCTAATATGTACACACCAGTGGCAAACATCCTCAAAAGGACAGGCCAGGAAAGAGGCATTTTCAGATGCAATAAGTGAGCTAAGGGCCATTTGGGTGGAGGATTTGAGCATCTTGGGTAGCTAGAGAATGATCTAGAAAAGAGGCAAAGGCTCAGGGTATGCAGCACCCCAGGGCCCCATAGATTCCTTGTCCTGGGAGGACAGGTAGGACTCTCTACCTCCTCAAAAAGTGGTCTGTGGATTAGCATCATCCGAATCACCCGGGATATTCAAACGCATTTTGACAAGATCCCCGGGTGAACTGGATGCACAGAGATGTGTCAGAAGTGCTGCTGTAAAGTGTGCAGCTGAAAAGCAGCCTGTCTTGCCTGGGTCTAAGGTCAGTACCAGCCGCAAGCAATGTGTATCCCTCTGTCCAATGATCTAGAAAAGAGGCAAAGGCTCAGGGTATGCAGCACCCCAGGGCCCCATAGATTCCTTGTCCTGGGAGGACAGGTCTCTCTACCTCCTCAAAAAGTGGTCCGTGGATTAGCATCATCCGCATCACCCGGGAGATTCAAACACATTTTGACAAGATCCCCAGGTGAACTGGATGCACAGAGATGTGTCAGAAGTGCTGCTGTAAAGTGTGCAGCTGAAAAGCAGCCTGTCTTGCCTGGGTCTAAGGTCAGTACCAGCCACAAGCAATGTGTATCCCTCTGTCCTTCTCCCACCCCAAAGATAGACACGGAGCACAAAATCAATGACCCGGGATTCCCCTCCATTGCCTGACCAGCCCTTGATATTGATCGGTGGTTAATGTTAAATCTGATTTCAGCTGTGAGTCACTCGGCCACAAATGAGGCTATCCAGTTATTTCAAGTCCATTTTCCTGGCCCTTGAGTGGATGTGGGCGAGCCTCTGAGATTGTCACAAGAAATACAACTGCAATACTAAAGGACTCGCCTTCCTTCGTGACTCCCCTCCAAAGCAGGTCAAGAAACTCAAAGATAATCAAAGCATTTTAAACTGGGGAGCAGCTTCCAGAGACCCCATCGTGGTTTGCAAATGCAGGCTTGTCTCTTCCTTCTTTAATTCCTTTCTGGAGGTGTAGGTAGAGAGAGGCCTACTTTATTCCAAAATATCCTTGAGTCCTAGCCCCTGGACTGCAGTTACTGAAGACATTACAACATCGATCAGGGCTATGATTCGGAGCTAAAGGGTGTCTATTATTGGAGGACCCTGCTGCTAGGCAACATTAAGAGTGCTAGAGGGACTTTAAAAAGATAGTAAGATGCGCTAAGATATGAAACAGTTCCCCTGACTGTCATGACTTCAATACACAGAGCCCTGAATGAGAAAAGGGAGAGAGAGGTACAACACCCTGTAAGAAAATAAAGACACTGACTTGGAAGATTCCACATTTTATTTATTTTTAAATATATTTCCATTGATTTCAGAGAGGAAGGGAGAGAGAGAGAGAGAAAGAGAGAGAGAACATCAATGATGAGAGAGAATCATCAATCAGCTGCCCCCTAATGACCCACCACTGGAAATTGAGCCCACAACCCAGACATGTGCCCTGACCCGGAATCGAACCAGCAACCTCCTGGTGCATGGGATGATGCTCAACCACTGAGCAACACCAGCCAGGCAAGATTCCACATTTTAGATGGGTTTCTACCAGCCTCTGGAAAACCTGATGCTGAGGTTTGCAGAAGGATCAAAAGTAACTGACCTCGAGTCAGAGCCAGTTACCTACTTCTGCAGGGACACCTCTTCTGATCTAGGGAAGGCAGACAGGCTGTGTGACATTTCAACGCTTTTATCTCTATAGGAACTTTATTTATATATGTTCCCAAAATTACAGGATTTGTCATCTGCATCTCTAATTTATAACCAAATAGAGACATTTGGAAGATGGGGTTTTTGTTTTGATAGAGTGGGAAGATGTGTTCCAGAAAGTCCATTTTTAGGAAAATGACTGGTTATTTGATTAGAGTTGTTACTAATAGAACAGGTTGACGTAACTCAACATGGAATGTAGGGAATTATCAAGATACCTTATAATTCAGCCCACATATGCATTAGAATATCTGCCTTAAAATCTCAACCCATGGCATCCATGGTTCTCAAAGGATGGACCCCTGACCAGCGCATCAGTGTCACTCAGAAATTGGTCAGAAACACAAATTCACAGACAGGATCAAACTCTCTGGAGACAGGGCCCAGAAGTCTGTGCTTTAACAAGGTGATTATGATGCAGATGAACTTGAGAACCACTGCACTTGACCATGGCACTCAGTCCTGCATGCTCCTTAGAATAACATGGGAAGCATGAAACAAGGTCCCATGCAGGGTCCACCTGAGACAAATTAAGACACAACCCACTGGTGAGGCAGCCACGCTTCTTAGTTTCCTAGCTCCCCAGGTGGTGCCAATATGCAGCCACTGACTGGAGCCCCAAGCTGCATCATTTTAGTTTTGTAGACCCAGCTCTCCTGTACCTCTAAACAAAACTGCATCCAAGAATCGGTAGGCCATTCCGAAGCAGGACCAAGACCTAAGCCACGAAGGTCCGGTCACAAAGTCAACCTGGGCTTTGGACACATCCAGCACAAAACTGTATGCCAGGCTACCCAGCATCATTTGCGCGGCTACAATGACTTCAACCGCAGTTAAAAATGAGGGAATTCAATTAGCTTGCCATCTCTTTACATGTTGCTAGAGAACATGTCACCTGTCACTCGGAATGAGATGTGCTTCTCCCTCTCTCAGGATGTGGTATAATGAGGGCTCTCTCTGAGCTCGGAATGCAGAAATGTATTTATGGCACAAAGGGAGATTTATGTATTTTCTAAAAATCCTGGCAGCCAGTAATAGCCTTGACTGACTCTCTGGGGCTCCAAATGCAGCTAGATGGTATTTGATATAAATCTGGATGCATTGTAATCTTAGCCCCGTTTCCCTCCATTACAGTCCAGATGGGGCAAAGGAAGTTAGGGGTGGAAGGTAATAAAGTTATTGATAAAATGCATAAAAATAAAATACTAAGCCATAGATGGCTTAGTATAATCTGTGCAAAATTCTGAGATATCATAGGTAAGTACCACCTTGGTGACTGTGCTAATGAACTCTGGGATAACAGGGATTCTACACAATCGCAGCTTGGTAGGTAGCATTGTTTTTCTTAATGTCATAGAAAGTTTTAGGGAAGATAAGTTCAGGAAAGGATTTGTCCCAGGGTGAGGAAGCGATTCCCAAGCTGTTTATCATCTGATATTTCCTTTCTCCTTGATCATGTCATCAATAAAGTCTTAACAAGAGGATGAGAAGTTGAGAATATAACTTGACATACTTCATGCTCCAGTCTGGAATAGATGGAATGTCCCAACATCTCAAGAAGACTGGGGATGAGGCAGGTGGCTCTGAGGTGTGGCATAGACTGTGCAGTAAAATATTATAAGCTCTCAATAAGAACATAACAGAAGTTGACACAAGGTGATCTGTGAAAATGTGCTAAATCAGTAGCACAATCACTGTCGGAATCCAGAGAAAGGAGGCTCAAGCCGAATCCTAAAGGGTACCAATTCCATAAGGCCTAGTGCCGACGCCAGACCTAAGCATTCTTGGACATAATCTGTTTTTGAAACGAAGCATCCTTCCGCACTGTTGACCGTGACAAATTGTACCCACCACCCATTAGCTGGCACCAGCTGTAGATGTGTGACCACACACAGGAGGACATCAGCAGAGGCCCAGATCTGTGGGAGCGAGGTGACAGAAACCCAAGGGCCATTGTCAGTGCCCTGGCAGAGGGTGTGCCATGAATTCTTATGCCCCTGAGTGATGACCTAGATTAGTTTGGGCCACTATCCCTTGAGAACTCGATTAAAATAAAAAAGAAGAAAGAAAGTGGGGGGAAAAGTATCTGTCCTATAGAGCAGAAGCTGGGGTAGCAAAAACGCCCTAAAGACACTTTTTCCAACTAAATTCCATGCATTTATTTTTCACCATGGGGGTCAGAAGCGCAAAGATAACAGGCTCCAGAGGGACGCTGCCTGCTAATTCCACTCGTGGTAAAGGTCCTTTAAGAGGCCACTTTTGCCCGAAGCACTGATGAGCTTGTGAGTTGCCGGGCTTGAGGTGCTCTGCGCACACTCCCATTGGAACCCATTAGACAGCCTATAGATAGATGGGCCCTGCACAGCCATCCATGCTTACACACCACTCAAAAGTTCTTAAAAATTACTGAGTAATTGCACAGATCTCCCTGCTCTAACAACAAGGCTAATGGCAGCCCATTTGCAACTGAGTACCATTGATTAATGTGGCACAAAGAGGGATCAGCTGTTTAGCATCTGGCTCAAAGCTCCCAGAGAAATTCAATTCAAGGGTGATTCATAGGAAATGATGGGAAGGGTTGTGTTCTGTGTCACACACACTGCACACTACACTGAGCTCTATGGATGCAGGCTGTACTAAACCCCCAACCTGTGTACACCAAAAGCTAGAGGTGCTTTTGGAGAGAGGCTGAGACTTCCAAATGTATGTGTGACCATGTACACATGCACATGTGTGCACATGCATGTGCATGTACATGCATGAACATAAGCACATACACGTACTAGGTTGACCAACGGTCACAGTTTGCCCAGGACTGTCCCTGATTTTGCACTCAAAGCCCTATGTCACGGGAAAACTCTCAGACCTGGGCCAAGCAGGACACTTGGTCACCCCAACACGCCTCTCTAACAAGCCCTACTTCATCAAAAAAGGCTGAGTACCATAGAGACTCTCCCAGAGAAGTGCCATGCCAACGGTGTCCTCCTCATGGGAAGCGTCACCCAGTCACCCAGGTGGGGTTCCGCTCAGAGCCAAAAGCACAGAGAGCAGACACCAGCTGCGTTTCGACCGTTTGCTGCATAAATCATAGCATCATAGCACCGTCCCAGGTGTAATTAATGCTCTTCCGCACACGGATGCTTACTATCTGTCACTTGCTGCTGTAAGCTTCATGAGGACATGGTGTCACGACAGCTTTGTTCACTAGTTTGTGACCAATGCCTGGGGCAGTGCCTCACCCGTGATGGGCACTCCATAAATATCTGTCGCATGAAATGAACAAATTAAGAAGATAAACCTATGGATGTCATGGCATGGTGCTGGGAGTGCTTAAACTGAGCCACTCCAGCAAAGCACATCTCTCCACCAACAGGCAACCAGAGAACATGCAGTGGCTCCTCCACAGGCAAACACTGCCCACCCCATCCTGTAGCCCCCATACCAGGCTCTGATTCCCATGAAGAATACGGCAACATCTAACAGTAACCGTAGCGGCTATAGTGAGAAACCGGAGTGCTCTCTTCGTGTCCATAACTGATAAAGTGGAAGTTTCATCCTAACTCATAGCAGAACCAGCCCCATCCTGTAGCCCCAACCCCAGGCTCTGATTCCCATGAAGAATACGGCATCTAACAGTAACCGTAACAGCTATAGTGAGAAACCGGAGTGCTCTCGTCGTGTCCATAACGAATAAAGTGGAAGTTTCATCCTAACTCATAGCAGAACCACCATTTATCACAGCAGAGGACATTTGGGGAAGGCTTGTTCACCTCTATGGTGCCATCAGGCAATAGAGCGGACTGGCTGAACTGATGCCAAAGAGGTTCGATCTTTCTCTATGCTGATGTAAAATGCGTGGCCTGCAAGCCCAGGATGGAGCTCTTCCCAAAGTAGGCATTGCCATGACCAGCATCCCCAAAGCCTAGAAGAGTGCCAGCACTAAGAAGGAGTTCAAGAAATGTTTGTTGATGGAGAGTGGAAAGGACATAATAAACGACAATGATTGAAAGAAGAAAATAAATGATGATGACAGAAATGACATCTTTTCTTTGTGTCTCCAGTCCCATCAGAGGAGGTAGAAGTTGCAATGATGCAAAGGGAAAATGTTGGGGAGATTTCGACTAAAAACTCAGCCACACCTTCCTGAAAGCGGATTGGGAGAAACCAACATGATGAATGCTGTGCTTCCTCAAGTAAGTTCAGTCAAATGACCCGGCCCCATCAAGTCAGCAGCTCAGCTGGTCTCCCAGCATGCTCCACGCTTCACAGTGTTTCTCCCGTCCTTTCTACAAGAAACCTCAGCCTCCAGTGGCGACCTGTCCACTCGATTTTTCTCCCGGTCTGTTTAATTTCCTCCTGCAAGACCAGCTGCAGCTCAATTTGGACTCTGTAATTCAATAGATTCGCAGATATGTCTTGAGTCAATTTTAATTCTATTTAAAGGACAGTCGATAGAGTCATCTCTGGGGCTTTCTGAGATGAATTTCATATTCCTTACCCTAAACAAAGTGCAAGAGAAAAAAGTACTTCTCTGTAAAGATATAACAACTTAGGTTTCTAGAGTGTTCCATTTCTGTCCCACTTCTTTATTTAAATGAGATTCGGGCTAAAACTTGGGAGATTATTTAGGAAATCCGAATGGCAAAGGAGGCATGTATTTACAGCATATATGTGAAGCATTGGACTGACCATTTTCTCTTTGCCAAAGTGGAACTGGTAGTCACAATCTTTCTCAGGGATTTCTCACCCTGGTGGCTCTCCCTGAATTCATGCTGTTCTCTCTGCCCAGGTGCCATTCCTTGCCTTTCCGTATGTTCTCACCCCTCCATGCTTCATGATCCAGCTCCAACGCCACAGTCATCATGAAGCTTCCTCATATCCTGTTTCCTCAAAAGTCCGATGGATTTCACACCTACTCCCAAGAAGCTTAAGCATGCTGCCCATGGCCTGTGCTTGGCACAACATAATTCTGGGAGTTATATGAGAGTTCAACACAGGAGTACGCGACTAGGGTCAGGAACATGACCTTCTGTGTGTAACAGTCTAACTCTTGTTGACCCCCTGGCCTAGTGTGTGCACACCAATGGGTGCAAGGGGTAGGGGGGAGAAGGCAGACAGCCATTGCTAAATGTTGAACCACATGTTTTGGGGGAAAGCAATTCAATTCAAAACATTGGTACTACTGAGGGTATTGACACTGGCCTTTATTACTTGAGTCTGGAGATGAAAACAAGATGTTTGCTACTTAAGATTTCCATTTGCTCCTGCTGCTTTTTCCCACCTGAAGTGCTAATCCTCTGCTGGCCACATCATAACCGCCTCTGTGGCAAGCTCACTGCAGGGTCCAAATACCTGATTGTGAGTTCAGGTGGTGAATGACTAGCAGGTGTGTCTGAAATAGACAAACAACTATAATCCCAATTTCTCTGAGGCTACAAAAAATAAAAAGAGAGAAAGGAAATATATTCTCTAGGGAATAGCCTCTTGCATATCCTTGACTTAGCCAAGTTCAAAGTGTTCTCCCTGCACTAATTCATGAAGAATGTAGAGTAAGTAGAATGGAAATAAGAAGGTTCACATGCACCTGTTCTTCCTCAAAGGCTAAAAATGAGGGGCCCAGAGAGACCAGTCAGTATTGGAAGGTCAACAGGGACCCGATGGTTGGGCAAAGTCTAGTATACAGAGATGCTAGTTCCCAAAGGCTTTGAACTTGTCACCAGACCAAATTCTGGAAAGTGTTATTATTAAAGCGCTTATTGTGCTATTGGATTTCATTCCAGTCAGTGCTCAAGTAGGTTTTTAATTGCGCAATAAAGTCCATTTGTTTGATCCACGGTCCCAGCTTTCTAAATTGTGCCTGCTCTCAAATGCTCTAATTCACGCTGCTCACTGCTCAGTAATTAGTCAAGTCGATCCCAGCCCTCAGTGCAAACGGACCAGGTTCTATTCTACGAGAATGGGCTTCTGAGGTTTTGATGAGACATTGAATGGTTCTCTCTCCCCTTCTCCCCCCTCATGATATATGATCAATTGATTTAACTCAAATTGCATTTCAATAACCCTCTCTTCCCAGAGTCATCACATCTGCTCTAACTTACACTTAAGAAAGGAAATAGTGACAGGGTGTGGTGGCTGGAGATAAGCTGGGTAGAAACAGAGCGTTTTTTGTTTGTTTGTTTTTATTGATATTTATTTATTTATTTATTTATTTATTTAGCTGGAGATAAGTTGGGTAGAAACAGAGCAATTTTTATTTGTTTGTTTTTATTGATATTTATTTATTTATTTTAGAGACAGAGAAAGGGAGAGGGAGAGAGAGAGAAACATCCATGTGAGAGAGAAATATCAATCAGTTACCTCCCAATACATTTCTTGAGCAGGGATCAAACCCATGCCCTGACTGGGAATCAAACTGGTGACCCTTAGGTGCATGGGACGATGCTCAACCAACAGAGCCACACCGGCCAGGGCCAGAAGTGTTTTCTTGCAGGCAACCTTGGATAAGCACAGTGACATTTGAGCAAAGACAACAGTGTCAGTTGGTGGCCACGGTCCTTCCAGCCAGGAACAGTGTAATGACCTGGGGAGCATGGTGTTGCGCAGGCTCTCCATAAGCCCTCCAGATGTAACGTGATTGGAATAATTAATGTTTAACAGAGTGGAGCCCAGCCCAAGTGGATTTTTATTTTATTTTTTAAAAATATATTTTATTGATTTTTTACAGAGAGGAAGGGAAAGGGATAGAGAGTTGGAAACATCGATGAGAGAGAAACATCGATCAGCTGCCTCCTGCACAACCCCTACTGGGAATGTGCCCACAACCAAGGTACATGCCCTTGACCGGAATCGAACCTGGGACCCTTTAGTCCCCAGGCCGATGCTCTATCCACTGAGCCAAACCGGCTAGGGCCCAAGTGGATTTTTAAACAGTCTACCATGTTTCCTTGTCAGATGATCTCCTTTTCACTGCCTAGAAAGCCCAAGTGAACATGTATTTCCCTATTGTTTCAGAAATGAACTTGGACGTCACTAATAATAGCATCATTTGAAACAAAGTCGAGAGAACATATTCTCCAGTGTCATCAGTATGGCATATTTGTCTTCTGCTTAATTTGCCCTCACTGTGTATTATTAGGAGTTAACACCGCAGTTTTGTTTAATAACTGGCTTCACCGCCCATGGCTGACTCCAACCTGATCACTCAGGCCTGCCGGTGAAAGGCCTAATTCATCCTTGTTAGAGCAATTAGAGGGAAATTGGATAGCCGCGCCACTTCTTGCGAAGGTCTACGTGCAGCTATTGCCTATCCCCCAAGAGGTTAAGCAAACGCTCACTTTGGCTGCAAGTGAAATAGATACTTTCCCTGTAAGTGAGATAGGACCAAATTAATTTAGACTTCAAGAAGTTCTTAAGTGGGGGCTGGAGCTCAGATTCTATTCTCCTCCTCGCTGCGGTCCTCTCTCCGCGCTCGGCCAGGTTAAATGTTCTCGCCATCAGAAATCAATTATGATTCTTCACTGTTGTGGTGGGAGCCAGCCCTCCACACACTGACTTCTGCCGCCTTTTCTTCTTGCCCTTGACATTCCTGCGGGGATCTGCAAGTGGAAAACTTCTCAGAGCCTCGCGGCACATCCTGTCTCAGATGTGACATTGGCCTGGTGAGAACGTGGCCACACACGGCTTTGTGTCTGTCTGGGAAGAAGAGGTTTCTCCTGTAGATGCATTGTTAACCGGATTGGTGAGGTCCAGGGGTGGGGAGACTAGAGACGGGAAGAGAAATGCAAAACTTGCAGTAGATGAGGAGAGACGTCTGCTGTTATGGCAGAGGTGGTTGGACCCAGAGAACAAAGAAGAACATGACGCAAATGTCATCCAAGGATCACACGTTTTCTAAGCCCTCCGCCAATGTTCCTGCTAATTCTTCTGTGAGCCTCGGGTGTGTTATTTGACTTCTTGGGCCTCTTATCTGTTCCTTGTCTGTTAAATGGGGTCCCTGTGATTGCAAACATTCCTGCTGACTCTATAACAGAACTGCTTTTTGCTACAAGTAGCAGAACAAATGGCTTTCTTTGTGTTACATTGTGAGAAACCCAGAGATAAGTGGCTGTTGACATTGGTTCAGCAGTTTGCAGTTACCAAGATCAGCATCTCTGCGATTCTTTGGGGCTTTTTCTCATCTTACCACCTAATGCTCACCCAGGTGGCTGCCGTCTTTCAGGTGTGACATTCACATTCCATCCAAGAACAAGGGGCCCAGCCCGAACCTCCTCTTTGGAAGCTTTGTCTTTTTAGGAATGAGATCTCTCCCAGCAGATTTCCACCTACACCTGGTTGCCCCAGAACCTGCACTTGTCCACCCGTGACGACAGGAGAAAGCTGGGAAGCCAAGTGTCCCATTGCCCAGCCTCTGAGAAAAGGAGGCGAAGCGTAAGGGTGTTGAGATGGTGCTGTGACATCTGCCAGAAGCCTGGGGGCTTGAAGCGTGCACCACCCCAACTGTTAGGGGCAGAAATCAAATATTGGGGACCAACTATAATTATAAAAATGTTAATCATGCTCTGTTACCCGTGTTTGTTTTGTTCTGATTAAAGAAAGCAGGTGGGACCTGGTAGCTCACCTGGAAATGCAGCCCATCCTCCTCACCCGGGAGTTGCCTATTATCATAGAAAGATGAACAACCTTGTTGCAGAAACCAGAGGCACCAGCCCTTTGAAAACCCTTTGCATGCCTGCAGGCCTTTGCGAACCCCCAGCCCGCATTACCTGTAAACTGCATACCTATTTTGTATGCCCATTCTTTGTATATCCCAATTCAGCCTCCTTCCCCATGTAATCTTCATCTTTCTACCCAATATAAGCAGCTGGCTTATGGTGGGGGCAGAGCAGATTTTTGTGGATGACCTGCTCTCCCAGGCTGCCAGCAGTACTGGAATAAACGCTCATATATGATTCAACCCTGTCTCTACTGAATTGGCCCAAGTAGTGACAGGCAGCCAGGACCCATTGGTTGTCCGGTTACACAACAACCGCCCCCCCCCGCCCACCACCACCACAACTGACCTATCACTCACCTGTCTCAGACACACAGAGTAAGGGAGTGGGAAGGCAGTACTATTGCTCGTCAATATTCCCAGTTCTTCTCCCCTTCTGGCTACACTGAGGGACAGCACTGCACCTCATGGGGACAGGTGCAACCAGGTAACCCGCTCTGGTCAATGGCCTGCATGTAGAAATGACATGTGTCCTTCCAGATGAGAGCACTTAAGAGCCAGTGCACAAATCTTAGTGCCTTCTCACCTCCCTGTCCCTACATCTGAAGATGTTCTGGATGGTGAAGCACCATCAGCCCCAGGTCACAAATGAGGATGACATGGAGCAGTGCCCCTGGCAGGGATGTGCAGCATGAGGGGAACCTGGGGAGTTGTTAGTTGTCCTAGTGTAACTTAGACTCTAGGACACTAGGTACTGAACCGGATGGAAGAGAGGATGTACTTATTGTTGAAAAATCCATGTATCTCCAGCTTTACCTGAGTTTGCTCACTTCCTTGGGTCCTTCCTTCACTTCTGCTCTGCAGAATTGAGTCTCCCCCTTGTCCCCCCCAATGACCAAGTGTGACACTGGTCATGGAGAGACATGGGGACTGAAATGAGCTCTGCAGTCTGTGTGGAGATGGGACCACATGGAGTGCTTCCTTTCAACATTTTTGTTAGGTTTCTCTCTCTGGCTGCTCAGGGCTGCTCAGAGTAGAGGAGAACAGGGACCTTGCCCAAGTGGCAGCCCTTGAAATCATTTCTGTGCTGTGGCAAATGTGATCATAATAATGGCAATGGTTTTGTATCAAAGTTCTGTAGGATCCATTATCACCATCATCATTATCCTCCCCACCATTACCATCATTAATGTTGTTGTTGCCTCAAATAACATTTAATATTTAGGAAGGACTACCACTGGGCTGGGGACCAGAAACACATCATCCCTTCACACTGAACATACATCTTTAAGAGCCACTGGGATGAGCAAGTCATAGGAACCCCGGGAAAGATGGGTCAGCCTCACCCATAAAGGCAAAGAAAGGCAGGATGGGGTATGGAGAAGGGACAGGGTAGGCCTGCGAGAAATGCGTGCCTTCCTCACTTAGAGACTTCCCTCTGTGACCTAAACCAGGCTCTTATTTTTTTAGGGTTCCGCTTTCTCCAATTCACTGTTAAATATAAAGAACAGATGTACTCAGATCCTGTCTGTATGCTAATAAACCCAGAGAGAAAAACATTGATCATAGAAAAATCTACATACCGGTCACCTTGCCAAAGCCGAGACTGTGGGCGGAGAGAGTGACATCAGAGGCACCAGTTCTGTAGATGGAGGGGAGAGGCGGTCTGGGGAAGCTGCCTCCCCCAACCCTGTGAAAGCTATTTGCTTCTTTGGAAGGAGACAATTGAACCGACAAACAGGAAGACCTCGATAACATTAGGCTATTTATTTGCAAATATGAACAGTCCTGTGGTGTCTGCATATGTAGGGAGATATTGGACAGGACGGAAGCAGCAGGGCTGGCCCCACAGCTCACCAGCCTGGAAAGCCTCATTTCCGGCTATAAAGTCACATGCCACTCAGATGCATTAGCACTTCATGACCTTCCCTGCACAACTTGGCAATGGTCTGGGCCTCATCCGGCACTTGTCTTCCATCTGAGTGAGGCCAATTCAGAGGCCTTCTGAGCATTCTAAGGAGCAGCAGACCTCCTGCCCATCCTCTGTCTTAGGGGCTGGCATGGTCCATGTGTGAATAGAACAGGGTGCCTAAGTTCCCGAATGACTTGCAAATATCATGTGGAGGTCCGTGTCCCTTTGAAAGGAAATGTGGGGTTTATGGCTTCTTCCTGGGCTGCTGCTCTTTCATAATCTCTTATTTTTCACCGGTTTTCTCACTCCTGTCCTTGTTCTGATGAAGCGAGGCCAATTCAGAGGCCTTCTGAGCACTCTAAGGAGCAGCAGACCTCCTGCCCATCCTCTGTCCCAGGGGCTGGCGTGGTCCATGTGTGAATAGAACTGGGTGCCTAAGTTCCCGAATGACCTGCAAATATCATTTGGAGGTCCATGTCCCTTTGAAAGGAAATATGGGGTTTATGGCTTCTTCCTGGGCTGCTGCTCTTTCATAATCTATTTTTCACCGGTTTTCTCACTCCTGTCCTTGTTCTGATGAAGCCGCCACACTGCACGGAGTTGTCATGCCCCCTGGGTCTCCTTCAGTCTTGACAAGTTCTTCTTTTCCTTGTTCTTCATGACCTGGGCAGTTGTAAAGAGCACTTGTCAGGTACTTTATAGAATGTCCTTCAATTTGGGTTTATTCTGCATTATTTTCATGATTAGACTGGAATTATGGGTTTGGCAAATGAATATCAGAAGAGGTGACGTGCTCTATCGTTACGTACCAACATGACCTGTGATGCGAACCTTGGTCGTGTGGTTTAGGTGCTGTGTCAAGTTTCTCCACCGTAAAGTTACAATGGTTCTGTTTCCATAACCTGTTCTCTGGAGGTTCGGTCCACACTCGAGGAGAAGGGAATTAAGCTCCACCTCCCAGAAAGGGTATTTACATATATGATTTTGAATTCTTTTGTAAAAAAGATCTGTCCCTTTGCCACCATTTATTTATTTATATTAGTACAGACTTGTGTATATTTCTTTTAGACTTTGGGTTATAATTCAACTAGAGGCCCTGTGCACAAAATGTGGACATCCTTAGCACTGCAGTAGAGGCAGGAGAGGCTCCCACCATCGCTGCTGCACTCGCCAGCTGTGAACCCGGCTTCTGGCTGAGTGGTGCTCCCGCTGTGGGAGCGCACTGACCACCAGGGGGCAGCTCCTGTGTTGAGCGTCTGCCCCCTGGTGGTCAGTGAGCATCATAGCGACCAGTCATTCTGCCGTTTGGTCGATTTGCATATTACCCTTTTATTATACAGGATAGTATACTGTATTTACTGTATTATTTATTTTCTTGCTCAAAGACTTTCAGTTTTGACCATTGGAAGCTCATTTAGGTTGACTCCTATGTTCTTTAGTTATGCTTCCATTTTCTTCCTTTCTCTCTCTTTCTTTAAAAATTGCTTTCTGCCTCTACAGTATGCTCCAAGCTTACCTTGCATTTCCCCTGCTCCAGCCCTAGTCCCTAGAGATTCCTTGGAATTTCTCCAAGTAGCCCATGTTCCTCTTACTGAAGAATGGTGTATAGAAGCCAAATTTTGGGGCTCAGTGTGCTCTTTGCTACTGGATGTGACTCCTTCTGGGTCATCTCAGTGAACTGAGCTAGGAAATATAGGCATGTATACTAACCTGTGCATGTACACACATTTCTATCTCCTTATCTACATATATTCATGTACCACATAATGATGGTTAGGTCAATAACTTCATATATAAGGAAGGTTCCATAAGATTTATAATGGAGCTAAAAAAAAAATTCCTATTATCTAGTGACATTGTAGCCATCATAACATCATAGGGCTTCACATTATTCATGTTTGTGGCCACAATGGTGTAAAACACACCTTCTGAGCTGCCAGCCTTATAAAAGTATGGCACATACATGTACAGTGCATAATACTTGGTCATGATAATAAAAGACTATGTGACTGGTTTATGTATCTACTGTACTTTTTATCATTTTTTTAGAGTAGACTCTTTCTAATTATTAAAAAGCTTGCTGTAAAGCAGTGCACCGTGTTACACCAGCAGCAGGCAGCATCCTCATACATGCCGTGTTTACCGCCTCTCTTGATTGCACCATTTTCTCTTGGCCTTGATTTAATCTCATGTTGTTTTGTACAGTAACATGCTGTACAGGTTTATAGCCTAGGAGCAATAGGCTATAGCATACAACATAGGTGTGTAGTAGGCCTTATTCTATGATGTTAACACAATGGCAAAATAGCTGAACAATGCATTTCTCAGAACCCATCCTATCATTAAACAGTGCCTGGCTGTATATGTGTGTGTACGTGTGTGTGTGTGTGTGTGTGTGTGTGTGTGTGTGTGTGTGTATAAACATGGTCAATACTAATGTCTTTGGCATGAATCCAGACCACCACAGGGTTTCTAGCCTTCCTGTCCCCTTACTTACTAGGAACTTCTTTCTTTGCTAGTTCTCTCTCACTATCTAAAATCCATCTACTTATTTGTTCAATTCTTAGCCTCATTTTAAGTCTTCCTAACCCTTCAGTCTCAACTGGGTTCCTATATGTACTCTCTCAGCACACCATGCACATGTCATCCACAACATTTGGCTCAGAGGGACTGCCAGGAGTCTGCCTCTCCTGCCACAGTGAGTTACCCCAAGGCAGGACCGGGCTGACTTATTGTCTGCTTTGTGTTGTGCAAGGATCGAGTAAATACATGAAAGGGAGAAGCACAGAAACTAACCCAAGTGATAGCTGCTTCGGTCCAGGTCCTTCCACCCGGTTCTCACCTGTATTGTTGTTCCATTACACAAACGGAAGGCTTCCCTGGCTGCGCTAGAACCCTCAGTTGCACCACCTGCTTTATCATCTTCACAGCGACTACTGCTGTCTGTTGGCTGCCGTTGCCTTGGCTACTTTCAGGCTCCACCACGTGGGCGGAGACCCCACCTGTCCTCTTCACCACTGCAGCTTAGAACAGGACATAATCCAAAGCCTATGCTTGATCAAAATTCACTGGACAATGAAGAGACTACACTAATAGCAATTAGTAGGAATGTCCTTACATTATGCCAGTACAGACATTACTCAGATGTGTAATTGGCATTGTTATTTTGAAGTGTTTTGCTGACTTATCATACACATAGAAACAAAAAAAAAAAGACCTAAACAAGAAAAGAAAAAGAAATGAAAGCCCTGAATAACCAATGTTAGGCTTCAATAAGAAAACAACTTTGTTTGTTTAAAAAAAAAAAACACCTCTATTTTGTTAAAAAAATAAAAATACAGTTTGGGGAGTGAAGGAGGAAAGTAGAGTTTCTCAAAGTTCCAGGACTACTTAGCACCACCCCTGGTGTTTGTTGGAAAACACCAGCTGGGAACCTAAATTAGGAGCAAGTTCCCATGTGGGTTTAGCCACCCTGAAGTTTGACAATCACTAGCTAAGCGATGGAGCAGGGACGGTGATCACCTCTATCCTTCTGGCTTTTTAGGGTTCCAGAAGGGATTCGCTTGACTTTTAATGAACAAGTTCAGCTGACTCATCTGAGGGCTCCTGTGTTCCTTTCTCTGGGTCGCTGAGACACAGGCCTCGGGGGACATCAACCTTCTATGGCAGGAGGAAGGTACGTCCGATGCCAACAGCCGAGAAAACAACTTTTAACTGATGTAGGCTTTAGCGATCAAAATTGGAGTCATTCACAGCCCAGTTGGGATTTTCTGACATTTTTCTATAGTGTACCTCATGTTTATTTGCATAGTATTATCTGTGCAAACTGCTGGTTTATGCTCTTTTCCATTTCACCTCCATCATTCACCTCTCCCACAAAGCTTATGAAACTTATGAAAAAATATAAATCATTCCAAACACAAACGAACGGGAGATTCGTGGGCCAAATGGAAAGCTGGGAGAGTTACCAAGGGTGGAGGCTGTGGTCAGCTTGGCAGAATTTCCTCTGTGGGTAACTCCAGGCCTAGGTCAGAGCCCCAATCCCTCTTTCTCCATTTCACTCCACGTATCTGTAAATGGCCTTACTCTTAGAACTGCAGCTTATTCATTTGGACATTCTTCAATCAACTCTAAGAAACGTTGGGAACGTGCTGGGATAATGCTCACTTCATCATTTTACTAGTATAGTCATCCTTCCATACCTGCAGGCGATTAATTCCAGGATCCTGCGGATACCAAAAGCAGAGGAGGCCAGGTCCCCCATATAAAACATGTAAAATGACATAGTGTATGCATATCACCTATATTTGCATATGGGCTACAGCAGGGTGTGCCCACACATCCCTCCATTCAGTGAATTCAGTGTAGTGCTCAGCATGTGGCAAATTCAAGTTTTTCTTTTTGGAAATGTCTGTGATTTTTTTAAAAATATTTTTGATCTCTGGTTGATGGAATCTGGGATGTGAAAATGCAGGTATGGAAGACCGACTGTATTGGCAGAGAGTGTTTGCTGCACTGCACTGAGGTGCACAGCCCCGGTCAGGTATCAGAATTGCCTGAGATACTTGTTAAAATACAGATTCCTGGAAATCAACCCAGACCTACCAAGCCTCACTCTAAGCTCTAAACCCATTCTCATGCCAGCAGCCCAGCTCTGGGCTGGGACAAGTACATACAATAATAGCATAAATAAGTTTGTAATGGCTCTGTTTAAACGAAACACAATCTGCTTTCAAGAACTGGAATTCTGTTTATTCAAACCTCTGATCAATTAATTTTTAAATATTCTTGTGACATAAAAGAACTCAAATTTGTTTTTTACCATGACCCACAGGAAGAAATATATTTTACATTGCATTGTAAAATATCTTTTACGTGTACATACATAAAGTGAAATGCAATTAATATTAAGTTCAATGTTGATAGGATGAAATTCAAATATCAAACAAAATATAGAAATTGTCCTAAATAGATCAATGTTCCAGTAAAAACCCATAAGTGTTACTTTTGTGACCTAATAATGAGATGCAGCCTATTCAACACTGAACGGGTTTGAGCATCCAGAGGGCAACTAACTTAACTCTAAAACCTCACTCCCCAGTCCCCCACGTCCCACCAGGGTTTCCCTGCTGCTCATTCCACTTCCTCTCGGTCTGACCCCAGGTTTCAGGTGTCAAGACCAGAGTGGCACTGACTGTGGCCGTGCATTTGAGACGTCGCTATAATAGAAATGATAATATTTGTGTTCTCTCCTGATGTCCCCTGCACTTCCTCTGTTCCCACTTGTGAGTCATTTCTGTAAAACAGGCAGCAATATCCCTTTGGCATCACCTATCTGCTGGAGAAATTTACTTAGTGCCTACCATTTCCACAAGGTAACTCAACATACTCTGTCCAGACCAGCTGCCCTGGCCGCACATCTTTCTGTCACTACATGCCCAGACACTGTCCTGTGCTCCTGTATATATGAGCTGTGCTCATCTGCTCGGTCCCCTTTCAACCTTCCATCTGCCCTTACATTGCAAGTTCACGGGTCAGGGATAATAACTTCACCTTGAATGCAATAATATAAAAAATGCTGATAGTGATGCTGCTGCCTTAAATGTATTCCAATCCTCCTCCAGCACCTCAGCACCTCGGGACACCCCCAAGCTTACAAGCAAGCTGTACATGGGAAACTCCCATCATTTTAGACTGCATCATTTCCTAATGATGCATCCTTTAAAATCTAAGTGAACCCCTATAATAAAGAAGTTCAGACTGGCTTATTTCGCTTAGCATAATACCCTCCAGGTCCCTCCATGCTGTCTCAAAGGGTAAGAGAGCCTTCTTTTTTACTGCCGAATAGTGTTCCATGCTGTAAATGTACCACAGCTTTTTTATCCACTCATCTGCTGATGGGCACTTGGGCTGCTTCCAGATCTTAGCTATTGTAAACACTGCAGTGAACATAGGGCTGCATCCATTCTTTCTGACTGGTGTTTCTGATCTGGCGTGGGGGGTGGATGTGGGCTAGAAGAAGTCAATGGGAGGAAGAAAGAAGACATATGTAATACTTCCAACAATAGACATTTTTTAAAAAAATAAGAAGTTCAGCTTCATTTCTTTGAAATACAATTAATAATGTAAACCAGGTTGAGAAATTGTTCTTACCTATAGGCCCTAGGGGACTTACATCACCATAAAGAAATGCTCCATCCCTGGCATTTCACATTTGATCCTGAACCAGTTGTAAAGGGCAGTTTTTATAAGTAACTAGTGACCCAGTGCATGAAATCCATGCACATTAAAAGGGAATTAATTAGAGGAAATATTTTAATATTGCTATTTGTGTCAGAGATGAAAGAAAATTAGTAAAATGTATATGGAAATCTTCCTCCAGAGTCAAGTCCCCGCCCATCCACGTGCTCCTCGAAATTGCATGAGACCCAGCCGCAGCCAGCCCCACTCCCATTGGGCTAGGAGACCCAGCCCCAGCCATCCCCACTCCCACTGGGCTAGATCCAGACCTGGCCGGCCCCACCCCCATCAAGCCCCACCAGGTGGGGGGCGTAGCCTCAGGTCGCTTGGCCTGGTGCTGGGACAGGGGGTGTGGCCTGAGGGCCCCTATCAAGCCCCTCCAGGCAGGGGGCACAGCCTCAGGTCCCTGCTGATTGCTCGTTAAGGCTCCTAACGGCCGTGGTCAGCAAACCGCGGCTCAAGAGCCACATGCGGCTCTTTGGCCCCTTGAGTGTGGCTCTTCCACAAAATACCACATGCAGGCGCGTGCATACAGTGTGATTGGAACTTCGTGGCCCATGCGCAGAAGTCGGTATTTTGTGGAAGAGCCGGTATTTTGTGGAAGAGCCACACTCAAGGGGCCAAAGAGCCGCATGTGGCTCTGATCTGGCGTGGGGGGTGGATGTGGGCTAGAAGAAGTCAATGGGAGGAAGAAAGAAGACATATGTAATACTTCCAACAATAGACATTTTTTAAAAAAATAAGAAGTTCAGCTTCATTTCTTTGAAATACAATTAATAATGTAAACCAGGTTGAGAAATTGTTCTTACCTATAGGCCCTAGGGGACTTACATCACCATAAAGAAATGCTCCATCCCTGGCATTTCACATTTGATCCTGAACCAGTTGTAAAGGGCAGTTTTTATAAGTAACTAGTGACCCGGTGCATGAAATTCATGCACATTATAAGGGAATTAATTAGAGGAAATATTTTAATATTGCTATTTGTGTCAGAGATGAAAGAAAATTAGTAAAATGTATATGGAAATCTTCCTCCAGAGTCAAGTCCCCGCCCATCCACGTGCTCCTCGAAATTGCATGAGACCCAGCCGCAGCCAGCCCCACTCCCATTGGGCTAGATCCAGACCTGGCCGGCCCCACCCCCATCAAGCCCCACCAGATGGGGGGGCGGCGTAGCCTCAGGTCGCTTGGCCTGGTGCTGGGGTGGGGGGCATGGCCTGAGGGCCCCTATCAAGCCCCTGCAGGCAGGGGGCACAGCCTCAGGTCCCTGCTGATTGCTTGTTAAGGCTCCTTACAGGAACCGAGCCGCAGTTTGCCGACCACTACCTTACGGGAACTTGGCCTCCACTGTGGGCACAGCCATCTTGTGTTATGGAATCCCTGCCTCCACTGTGGGTGCAGCCATCTTGACCGCTATGGCGTGATGGTCAATTATCATAATCCCTCTTTATTAGATAAGATAATAGAAGCAGCTAACTGTCCTCAGATGTTCATCACGGACTGCTGTGAATGTGCCTCTCCACAGCGCACTGTGACTACACCTGCTTACAGAGGAGGTGACCAGATGTGGGGAAATAACTTGCCCAGAGGGGCACAGCTCAGACATCCTGGGACACAAACTCTAACTTTAGAGTCCTTGCCCTTAACCTCACCTCCTGAAACTTTCCTCCACTGTGGGTGCAGCCATCTTGACCGCTACAGTGTGATGGTCAATTTTCATAATCCCTCTTTATTAGATAAGATACTAGAAGCAGCTAACTGTCCTCAGATGTTCATGGCAGACTGCTGTGTCTGTGCCTATCCACAGCGTACTGTGACTACGCCTGCTTACAGAGGAGGTGACCAGATGTGGGGAAATAACTTGCCCAGAGGGGCACAGCTCAGACATCCTGGGACACAAGCTCTAACTTTAGAGTCCTTGCCCTTAACCTCCCCTCCCCAAACTTATTGT
>NW_005362486.1:978360-1000925 GCF_000412655.1 Myotis brandtii
AATGAGGAGAGAGAATCATTGACCAGCTGCCTCCTGCACACCTCCTACTTACTGGGGACCGAGCCTGCAACCCGGGCATGTGCCCTGACTGGGAATTGAACCGTGACTTCCTGGTTCATAGGTCGATGCTCAACCACTGAGCCTGCAGGCTGGCAAGAGTAGGGATTTTACATCAGATGACCTGCTTTGGAGGCCCAGCTCCAGTTTATAGGGGTCACCATTCCTGAGTTTCGGTTTCCTGGTCTATGGAATGGGGATAATCCTCTCCACCTCAGGTTCTCATGAAATAATAGCAGCTGGTATTGACTGAGCGCTCCCTATGTGGCAAGCACAGTAAACCCTCGATTCTGCAGGCCTTAGCTGAATGGACTAAATTCCAGTCTATGCGTCATGTTCATTAACATCCTGTTAATTTTCAAAATGCTTTTAAGCAAGATTTGCTTATAATTAAATTAAATTATTTTTTGTTACCAATTCGCTGTTATTTTCAACAATTTTTTTGTGAATAGGCCATATGTTGGAAAAAAACACTGTAGTAATTTCACCTACATAAATAAATATTACATATCGCCAACTATAGTCTACATATTTAAGTCCAAAAGTCACCATTGTAAACCATGTTCAGGGAATGAAAAGCACGTAATCACACCACATCGTGTGGTGATTGGTTCTTCTGTCCGTGGCGGGATTTTCTGCAGCCGTTTTAACACCTGCAGGTAGATGCTCCCACCTGTGCTAAGTCAAGCCCTAGCCCGTGCCTTTGTTTACTCATGGTGACTGTGAATGCACGCATTTACTACATCTATCCATATACATTTAAAATCACTATAATACATATAGAAACTTTTCTGTGAAATTAAACTTTTCATACAGACCTAATTTTAATTACACAAATGTGTCTACATAAGTAAGAACAGGTAAACTAATTAATGTGTCAGATTTTTACCATACACATTCAGAAAAGCGACGTTTTTATCTTTATTATTGAAAGTATTACAGATGTCCCCTATTTTTCTCGTGAACCCCTTCAGGCCCACACCCGCTCCCCAAACCTACTATCTATATAGATAAAAGCCTAAGTGACCATTACAACCTGTCGACCGGTTGCTATGACATGCACTGACCACCAGGGGGCAGATGCTCAACACAGGTGGTCAGTGGGCTCCCATAGCCAACCTCCCATGGCCAGCCAACCTTCTGTGTTCCCTTCCCCCAGACTAATTGGCCCCAATCGCTGGCCAGGCCGAGGGCCCCCACTCTTGCACAAATTCGTGCACTGGGCCTCTAGTATTACATAATGGATTTTGGGCTTTAACAGACACCCCCTCACCTGGATTAATCCATTATATCAGGGTTTGCTGCACTGCATCTCTTATTTAATCCCCCCCCAGCAATCCTAGGGGACACACTCTTGTTATCCCCATTTCTCGAGATAGGGAAGCTGAGGTTTACAGAGATTGGATAACTGTGCCCAGGACGGCAGAGCCCTCTCCCAGCTGGTCCACTTCAGAGCCCAAGTACTTACCCCAAATACGCTGCTGTCCGTGGTAACGGGCGTGAGAGCATTTTGTAAAGCCTAAAGGGCTGCACCAAAGTGGTTATTTGTACTGTCTTTATCAATATGTGGCATCTGGGGTATAATTCCTGGCTCTGGAAGTGACCTCAAAATAAACCCAGCAGAGAGGGAGGACCATGAGCCCCTGGCAGGCGACTTTGTGCTGTGCAGTGGCTCCCAGCCTTCAACCTACTTCAGAACCTCCTGGAGGCACCCTTGTGGCACAGACAACCCGGCTCCACCCCAGTTTCTGCTTTGATAGTTCTGGGGTGAGGCTTGACAATCTGCATTTCTCCCGGGTCCCCGGGTGAAGCTGCTGTTGTTGGCCAGGACTGTGCATGGAGCACCACTGCTGTGTGGCTAAAAATGTGGTCTCAGCCCGGCTGGCGTAGTTCAGTGCTTGAGCTTCAACCTATGAAACAGGAGGTCACGGTTCGATTCCCAGTCAGGGCACATGCCCGGATTGCGGGCTCAATCCCCAGTGTGGGGCGTGCAGGAGGCAGCCAATCAATGATTCTCTCTCATCATTGATGTTTCTCTCTCTCTCTCTCTCTCTCTCTCTCTCCCTCCCTCCCTTCCTCCCTCCCTCCCTCCCTCTATGAAATCAATAAAAAATATATTTTTTAAATGTGGCCTTAGAACCAGAGTTAGTTTTGCCCCTTGTTGACTTACGTTAGCTGTGTCTCTATCTGTGTCTCCATCGACCTTGTAGACTTTCCATTAAGGCAGCGGTTCTCAACCTGTGGGTCGCGACCCCTTTGGTGGTCGAACGACCCTTTCACAGGGGTCGCCTAAGACCATCCTGCATATCAGATATTTACATTACAATTCATAACAGTAGCAACATTACAGTTATGAAGTAGCAACGAAAATAATTTTATGGTTGGGTCACAACATGAGGAACTGTATTTAAAGGGCCAGAAGGTTGAGAACCACTGCATTAAGGTAAAACAGTATAACTCATGTAAAGGCCTCAGACCCAGACCTGGAACATAGGAAACGCCCTGGTGGCTGTTGTGTGTGGACACCCTGCTCTCTGCAGACCCAGTGTCGGGTCCTTTCCAGAGCTTTACCATCAAATCCTACAAGAGTCACCTAGGCCAGCAATCGCCAACCTTTCGGACCTCGGGGACCACCAGGGGTCCGCGGACCACCGGTTGGCAACCACCGATAGACCATCCTCACTTTATGTCTGCTGAGATCTATAACTTTATTTTTTCATTGCAAAGGGGGTGAAGTAATACGAACATGTTGTATCAGTCAGGGTCTCAACAGGAAACAGATGGTACACTCGAAATAGGCAAGTTCCAGGAGGGTTTATTTACAAAGGGCTGTTGATAACGTGTGGGTGTTGGGGAACCACAGGGATGGAGCAGTAACCCGGGGCTTGATAGCAGTTAAGCTGATATTACTCCTAGGCCAGAAGGAGGGAGGAGGAAGGAGGGAGCAAGCAGTTATTGGAACCTGGTGAGAAAGAATTCTTTCAAGTCATCTGCCTTGAGAGCAGCGATCTTTGATTAAAAAACACAACCAGCTATAGGCTTCCTGGCAGGAAGAGAGCTCAGGGAATTATTGACCACACTCTCCTCCCTCCCTCTATTACCTGCCAGAGCTCCCAACTAAATACAAAGTTAGATTCTGTTTGATCCAACAGACACCAAACTCAACTGAAAGCCAGAGGGCCTGGAAACTGGTAATAAATCCAGCAGATGTGTGTTGACAGGTATTATATCACTAATCCTTACACCAGCCCTATATTATTCCCATTTTACAGATGGGTAAACAGTTGAACTAATGTAAGTAACTTGCACAATGCCACACTGGAAGTGGCTGGATATTCAAACCCAGGCAGCCTTATTTTGGAACCTGTCTCCTCGACAGCTCCAGTAGAGGAAGCCTGAGGAGAGAAATAAAAGAAATGGAGATGTATATTCTTAGAGCGTATAAAAATAAATACTGTAAATGGCGGATGTTGTATAGTTGTGGGATCTAGGGCCTCTGTGACCTCCTCTGTCTTGGGTAATTGAGAAATAAAAATGAAAGGGCACAATCTGATCTGTACACTAGGATTGCAAGTTGGTAAAATATGCATATGGTAATTCATTATGTTGGCTATAATAGGACATTAGGATGACGAATGCTTTTCTATTTATTTTCCCCATCTTCTGAAGTTCTGTAATATGGCCAGATTGAACTTACATCTTTTTAGCATAAAAGCAATCAAATAAAATTTTTAAAAATAAAGCAAAATGAAGGGTGAGCCAATCTACACGTTCTCTTGAATGTTTTATGAGTCTACAATCTTGATGTCAATCTCTCTATCTCTCCTCTTTTAATATTAAAGCAATCCCGCAAATATGACTAAAGCTCCACAGAATACATGTCAAGCCTGTAGGACTCACTCTTTGTGAAAACTGGGCTGGTGGGAGGGAAATGAAAGATTTTTTTTTTTTTTTTTGGAAAAATGGCAGTGAGGGCCTCCAGAGTAGAAACGGTTGTTGTTGCCCTGATCTGTCTTCTGTGACATTTCCATGACTTACAGAAAGGTCATGGAGATTTAGAAGAAGGCTTGGCAACAATAATACATAGCGATATGACTCTGAATTGTCCCTGGTGGCAGTTGCCACTGCAGCCTTAGCTCTTGCCATGTGGGTTGGAGTATCCCATGATGGGCATTTTGCTTGGTACATGGGCATTGATGGAAATGGCTTAGAGGGGGAAACTTGAGGGGTCAGGCACACTATCTCAGAGATGCCTCCAAATAGGCCATGGAGCTCCTGCAGGCTTCGAGCACCTTCCACGGGTGTCCACCTAGAGCAGTGATGGCGAACCTATGACACGCAGGCATACTGGGAAACTGGGAGGTGTAGCCGTTCTTCTTGAGCAGCAGTTCCCAACCTGTGGGTCGCGACCCCTTTGGGGGTCGAACGACCCTTTCACAGGGGTCGCCTAAGACCATCAGAAAACACATATATAATTAAAAAATTTCTATATGTGACAAGGCACCAGAGTTAAGTTTGGGTTTTTCAAAATGCTGACACGCCGAGCTCAAAAGGTTCGCCATCACTGACCTAGACGGAGGTCATGGAAAGCCAACCCCAGCGCCTGAAACAAGCAAATTGCTCTAAGGAGACTACATATAAGGTCAAGGGTCGGCATTTCTGATTGTGATGCCAAGTTTTATAATCACAGACAGGAGAGGCTAACACAAGACTACCAGTTCTTACTACACCATTATGACATCTTTTCCCTTATGTTCTCCCTCGTCCACCACCCACGTCTAACATGGATTAGCTCTATTCTTAGCAGAGAGATGATCTAATCTGGCAAATTACCCCATTTTCAACTCTCTGGGGGCACTAAATCAATGCTCACTCATTGCCCTTTTGCTTTGCAGCTCTTTTCCAATCATGCTCATGTAAAGACAGTAAATTCACTCTCAACAGGCAAAGGAAATGGCCCTACTTGTTAAAACTCTGCAGAATTCCCAGGGCAGGCGTTGTCTTTGGGGCAGACAGGTAAGTCGAGAAGCTAATAAATCTTAAAATTCAGTGCCTCTCATTTGCAAGGACCCATTCCTAGGCCCTACAATTGGCTTCTTGTTTATGATTTTGCATTCTTTGTGAAAGAGAGTCCCCCCCAATTGCATACATTTCAGACTTCACAGAACTTAGATTTGCTTTGTGCATCCATGTAGGGAATCTCACACTATTCAGAGGTCTAGAATTCCGCTATGTTTTAATAACAAAGACAGGGTGTTTCCACCCACCCTCTCCACTGCCTGACCACTAGTCAATTAGAAGGGGGGTCGGTGCTTGACCGGTTTCCAACTGAAGGGTTCCCATGGCGACAGCCTGTGCTTTAGGAGTCAGGTGGGAAATAGGTTCAGGCTGAGCACCGGTGACAGGAAAGAATGGGGACAGAGCTAAGATGTCCACCAGGCCCCTAGCGCAGCACGGGGACTGGGTCCAACATGGTCAAGAAAGTGGGCTTCAGGTGTCAGAGGGCTTTACTCCTTCCTGAGCCTGTGAGTCTGAGCTGCATTAGTCTGACACTGTGAGCCTCCATTCCCTCACTTATAAAATGAGAATGGCCATGCCCATCTCTTGGGGTTTTTAAGAAGATAAATGAGATAATATATGTAAGATTCCCAGCATGGTATCGTGTTCATCCTAGTTGCTCTGTGAACAGTAGCTACTGCTCTTACCACTAAACCAGAAAATGACAATTAATAATAATAATAATAAATCATCTTTGTGAAATGTAATGTATGTTTTACTTAGTATCTCATACGACTCCTTTCCCCCAATCTTTCTCATGTCTTAATATCAGCCCATCATTCTAACTATTAAAATTGTTGTATAACTAGCTTATAATGAAAAATTATCCCACAGAATTAAGAACGGAAGTTAAAAATATCTTGCCCAAGTTAATGCAACAAATGAATTACAAAACCAGAATTGTAAATTCTATTCCTAGGGAGCCCAACTAGTTTATGGTGTCAATACAATTTATTTCAACTTTTATTGAACACTATGTATAGGCACTTTGCTTGACACTATGAAGAAGTCAAAGACTAGAGAGATTCCCCACTTTCAAAGAGCTTATGGGGTACCAGAGAAGATTTCCCCAGAATGAATTCTTTTCATAGAATACTCATTAGTAGGTGTTATATGAAAAAGATGTTTTATGGACAAATTTTAGAAGCTTCGGTTAAACAAAAGTAAACAGGTTTCTTGACCATACAACCTCCCAGAACCTTTCTAATGCTGATTCAATTTATAAAACTATAAGAGGAAAAAAGTAGTTTGCAGCACTTTCTAAATTTATTTAACCATAAATCCCTTTACTAGTGTAGCATCTCACATCTAGTGTTCCAGGAAGACAGGATGAGAGAAACTGGATTAGAGAACTTCAGCTAATCCAGAAATGTCTCAACACAGATTGAGTGAAGTTCAATAAGTTACAAACATTGGGCAGAGAGCAAGTATTCTAGTCAGTGAGATGTGGGAGAGCTTTCCAGGGAGGGAGGGTTTAAGATGGGCCCTAAGGGGTGGATTGAAGATGCCGTACAATTGATTGATGCACAGGCAAGAAAATTCCAGGTGACAAGACCAGCACAAACCAGCGGAAGAATGAAGCCAAAACTGTGAAACAGTGGGTTTGGCACCATTGAATTAGCTTTGTAGACAATACAAGGGAAACAAAGCCAGAGAGGTTGAATGGATCACAAAAACCACAACCAAGAGAGATGTTAGAGGTGACTGAGCAGGGACTGATCTGCACTCTAAAAAGAAAATTCTGACAAAAAATACAAGACCAGTCCTAACCTGTTTGGCTCAGTGGATAGAGCGTTGGCCTGAGGACTGAAGGGCCCCAGGTTTGATTCTGGTCAAGGGCACATGCCTGGGTTGCAGGCTCGATCCCCCGTGTGGGGCATGCAGGAGGCAGCCTATCAATGATTCTCTCTCATCATTGATGTTTCTACCTTTCTCTCCTTCTCTCTCTAGCTCTCTGAAATCAATAAAAAAGTATTTTTAAAAAATACAAAGACCAGATTGTTGTGGGGAAAGTTAGGAGGTGGGGAGACCAGGCAAAGATCATCCCATGAACCTCAGCAAGGAGTAATATGTCCTGAACTAAGAGGGCAACAACCACAAAGGTGGGGCTGGAACACTCTAGGGATAGAATCTAGGTGATCTGACATCTTCTGTCTGTTTCATGATACCGAGTGACGTGTTTTATAGTCATAACTGGTCAAGTTGTGTATACTGCTTCTACCAGATCGAAGCCAGCCTATGTCCCCAGCATGGTGTGAACACCATCAATTTGCCGATGGACAGATATGTCAATTCTCACAACAGAAATTTTCACGGGCAGGAACCCGTGACACAGAGTGTGGCCAGATAACGGCATCCTCTTCTGATCCCCCAGAAGATGATTCCTGGTTGCAACGGACCAGGAGTCAGCCGAAATCTAATGAGACTTTCTCTCTCCTTGACTCTTATGGCTGGCAGCATCTATGAGGGTCCCCAAAACACCACTCCCTTAGAATTCAAGGTTCTGCAAAGCAAAAGCCATGTTTAATTAAAATGTCTTCCCGCATAGTACACAAACAGGCCCTTTCAGCAATTAGAGTCCTGGGCCTCTGCTCTCTCACAGACTAATTGGCCACCGTCCAGCATGTGGTGCTGTGAGTCTAATTGCTCAGTGGGCAGCAGGCTCTCCAAGGCTCCTGACCTGGATCTGGGGCACAGAAACTTCCCCCAGCCACCACCTCTGGTGAGCACACACTCACAGGGAGGCCCACACTCCATTCGTCACAAAGAAACCTTGCTGCCCTGTGCTGTGGGAGGTAGATGTTAATTGCCGAGCATTGAGATCTGCAAGCCAAAAACTAAAAACATGTCCTCCAGGCAACGTGGCCAGTGAAATTGTGGGCTCTGAGAGAAAGAGGATGACAACATCCCCTCTCTCCTCTCTGTGTGAGCAAATGGCTCTCCCCTGAGTTTGTTTGGCCACACGTGCACTTGAACTCCCTTCAGCACCTGTGTTGTGTCCAAGAGTCAATTCCAGGGTAGCCAGAGCAGGGGGGCTGGACAAGGTAGGGACTTTGTGTTTTTCAGGCATTCATTTAGTCAAAACACCTGTTATGTTAATGTCCCTGTGCAAAGCACTGTGTTAGACATGATGAGGGATAAAAGTAGGGATGCAAGTGTTAGATGACTTCTAAATACGAGAAACCATTTGAGCTGCGCTTGAAGGATTTTTTAAAAGACAAAGACGATCAAGAGAGTCCTTCCTGGGAGAGAAATAGTACAAATAAGGAAATATTAGGTGAATAATTAAAAGTCACGTTTGGGTCCAGGTTGAAGGCATCCTATGAGCAATTTCATGGGATTAATGCCTGAGTTATGAGAATAAACGAATAGATGGATCTTGGATTATGTGCATGACTGACGGAATAGCAATAACCCTTAATGTAGTTTATGGAAAATGTGCATGAACTACAAGAGCTTCAAGGAATTAACCTGGTTGCAGAACAATGTACAAAATCAAATTAGAATTGAAAACACACACAGAGAGATTCTAATTGTCCTATATAAAGAAAGAATTGATTTATCAGCAATTGTTCCTAATTAGAAAGTCCACGCCACTGTCTGGCTACCCAGCTGGCAGACACAACAATCTTTAGACATACAGACTTGGCGAAAGCGAACCCCAGTTCATTTTAAATTTCCAAGTTGGCTCTGGAAGTATAGATATCCCTTTGGATATAATGAGACACACTCTGAATGATAAATATAAGTTGATTAATGTATATAGGACTTCAGTTTAATAACCGTTTTAACGAAAAGTTATTTAGCTATGGTTAAATCTCAATAAATGTTTTAAATAATAAATTGGCCTGACGAAGGGCTAGCTATTAAGTCTCATACTTGTTATTATCTACTAATGTAGTTCTTTGGATTTAATACGGTGTTTATCATTGTTTATTTCCACAGTTATTGCTGAGATCTAATAATGCATTTTTATTCCTCCAGAGTGTCAGAGCTCTTTTCTATTATTAACAATGACTTCTCTATTTTTCTAAGCCCCTGATGGCCTCCACGCAAACACAGCTGTACCTTCGGGCTTGTTCAAGTACCTACCTACTCAAATGAAGACTCTGCTTCCAGAATTCTGCCAGACTCTTGTCTTTCTAGGTCACGGCTTTGACTTGTTTTTCATTGCAATGATGCTTCAGAATTTACCGCGGCCTGGGCCTCCTCAGGTTGATGGGCACTTGTTGAAGGCACTTCTTGCAGGAGACTTACTAGAAATGTGAATTCCTCTACTGTCCTCTTGTCATAATGAGGGGAATAGAGAGAGCATTTGGTGAGACAGGACCTGAGGCGTGGAAGCAGGGGTAGGAGCCCATTCTGCACATCACTCTTGATCAGGTGGTGCTAGATCCCAGCCCCTTAGACCATCTTTTCCACTTGAACCCTTGGAACCGGTCTCGGCTCCTTTAAGGGCCTCCAGTGAGAATTCAGTAATTGTCTCTGTGGAAAGTATGAGTTCCCCCTAGTGCAGCATGATAAACCACGAATAATAATAGCTCTTTCCAAAAGAATCCTTGGGCAGAAGCAAAATCCAACTGAGAAGGTTGTTCAGAGGCAAAATGTGGGACGTGGATCTGTCTTTTCTTTAGCTCTATAAATACACTGAGTGTTCCTTTTGTCACTGCTGTTGACATAATGTATTATTATTATGATTCAGCTATTATTCCCTTAATGCCTACATTTTAGTCTCTTTCTTCCTGCCAGGCCTTCATTCAATGGGCCAACCGTCCACTTTTAACCCTTCGTCTTCTGCTGACCAGATTACAGTTCTATGTTTCTCCACCTTTATTACCAAGAGTCAGTACTATATTTTAGGGCGATTTCTAGACATAATGTCCAGGTGGGAGCACTGCAGATCCAGGTTTCTAAATGGCCCTGATTTCACTCCATAGCGGCAGGAATTACTAAGGATGGGATTTTTTTTTTTCCAGGAATAATCCCTACGATATTTATTATGTCATTTTCACCGTGTGAGAACAAATTGATTTTTTATGACTATACGCAGGGACCCTCAGAATGACTTCCAACAATGTTCTGACTGAAACTCAAATGACGACCCATTTTGTGTGTCCCCTTGACTGGGATAAGGGATGCCCAGCGAGCTGTGACATATTGTTTCTAGGTGTGTCTATGAGGTGTTTTGGGAGGAGATGAGCTTTGAATCAGTAGACTAAGTAAGGGAGATCCACTTCAATGAGGGCCTCAATAGAACAAAAAGGCAGAGGAAGGAAGAAGTTCCTCTCTCTCCTCTTGGGCGGTTGACCATCTTCTCTTGCCCTCAGACATGAAACCTCCCGGTTCTCAGGCTTTTGGACTTTGGGACTTGACATCCGGGGATCTTCAGTTCTCTCAGACTGAAGCACACAGCCAGCTTTCCTATTTCTCCAGCTTGAAGACAGCAGACCGTGGGATCTCTAGCCTCCATGACCACACGAGCCAATGCCTATAATCTCCATAAATATAACCTACTGGTTCTGCTTCTCTGAAGATGCCTGACTAGTACACTCATCATCTTAGAATGGCTGGGCTTGGGTAGAGCACAGTTTCATTGGTCGAGATATGGAAGTTTGACCAAAACAGTGTGCGAGGGAGTCATACAGTTCACATCCACGTGTCTGAGTGGGTACCCCAGCGCCCGCTGGAAGGCTGTGCGTCCAGTCCTGAAGGCTTCATGTCCTCCACATTTCTGCATACCAGGTTCTCCCTGTTTCCTCAAGGGGCGGGCTACCCAGAACTCAGTAACTCAAGTCCCACCATCGGGCACTTGAAGCATTAACCAAGGTTATAAGGCCCCAGATTATGACTTCACCCATGATTCCTGCTTTGCTTCTTTTTGATAAATGGGACAAACCAGAACCGCGATTCTATTTTAAAATAGCAGAAGGCAGATTGTTCCATTTTTCTGCCTTTAGAGTATAATTATTCCTAATGCCACAATACCTTTGTAAAGTGACAGTGCGGTGATTAAGAATGCTCGCTTTTAGCAAATTTTTCTTATCGCCAAAATCCATAAAAATTTAACTTCCTCCCAAAATTATGACATTCTTGGGTAGTTTTTATTAGACACTTTGGGACTTGAAAATTCTTGGTGACTAGTTCTCCCTTACTCCAGCACGTGTATAATTATAATTAATTGCTTCTCTGCACATTTCCTTTTTCTCTGGAAGGAAAGAAATAGTTTGGGCAAAAATAAGAACTGTAGGAAATGCAGGGAAGGACCCTTTTCTTTGTTAATCGTGTGGGGCTGACTGCCGTCTGGTTTACAGTCAGCATTTCAATCTGCTCATCTTTTCAAGTCGTGGCTCTGAACAGCTGTGGGTTCTATATGAGACACAGGCCAGGATAAAAGGCCACGGCCTTGCATGGCTCCAAACCAGCAATCATCCATCTCTCTCTCTCTCTCTCTCTCTCTCTCTCTCTCTCTCTCACACACACACACACACACACACACACACGGACCAGGAATTAAACTATCCAGAGTCTGTCATGATGCTGGACAATAGGTATTTTAGAAGCATGTGGGCCAGCAAACCTAAACTCTTGAACTTCTCTGAACCCCAAGTCATGTCTGAACCCCAAGTCAGGAAAAAAACTAGGAAAACAAGAGTCCAGATTTCTCAGGTGCGTGTCTCCCAGTGGCCCGGGGATTGCCATGCACACTGATGGTTTGGAAAACCAAGCCACACCGCACATGAGCCTGGGAATGAGGATAAGAGACAAGGTTGGGAGGCTCAAGTCAGAGGGGCAGACTTGCCTGCTCATTCGCTTTCTCCCATTACACAGCTGAGTCAGCCTCTTTTCTGGGGAGAGGGGAGGGCAGTTGTTGAAGGCTAGGAAAAAAACAATAACCTTGTTTATCCAATTACAGTGGAAAGATTATAGAGAAAATGCATAGCCTGGAGTTTGATGGAAGTTGGAGAGATTAATAATTTCTCATACTTGTGTCTCTTAATTACCTGAGGTTCAATGAAGTCTGGTTCACCTTCCCTTCATTATCTCTGAACCCTGCTTTCTGACTGCGAACAATGGGATCTGAAGCTGAAAGCTGGGTGAAGGGCAGGCGCCTATCCTCAGACTGTTTCCAGGAGGAAGCGTCAGAGTGAGCCTGAGTAACTTCCCTTTCAGCCAGCCCAAGAGGAGGGGACAAGAATAGCTCATTGCTGTGTGTGTGTGTGTGTGTGTGTGTGTGTGTGTGTGTGTGTGTGGTGTCTGCCTTAAATGCACTAAGTGCTTCTTAGACATTAGCTCATGCAGCCTCAGGGTTCCCAGAGAGGCAGGTGAAAAGCTCAAGGCCTCGTTCGCATGTGTTGAACGTCAAAAGCAAAAGTGGACCTTGTGCAAAACCCCTGGGAAAGTCACCAGTGCTTAGTGAGTCGTTTCCCTTGACACCTTAAGATCTGACTGACAGATATAGATAAAATCCCTACTGTGTGTGTGTCTGTTATGAGTGGAAAAGGCATACTGGGAAACTGGGAGGTGTAGCCGTTCTTCTTGAGCAGCAGTTCCCAACCTGTGGGTCGCGACCCCTTTGGGGGTCGAACGACCCTTTCACAGGGGTCACCTAAGACCATCGGAAAACACATATATAATTACATATTGTTTTTGTGATTAATCACTATGCTTTAATTATGTTCAATTTGTAACAATGAAAATACATCCTGCATATCAGATATTTACATTACGATTCATAACAGTAGCAAAATTACAGTTATGAAGTAGCAACGAAAATAATTTTATGGTTGGGGGTCACCACAACATGAGGAACTATATTAAAGGGTTGCGGCATTAGGAAGGTTGAGAACCACTGTTCTTGAGGATCTAACACGTGTAGGCCAGGAAATAAAGCGAGATGTGCATAGGAAACAACTCAAGAAGAAACGAGGGCAACAAGTCCCCTAGCGGGAGAGCTGGGCTATGATGCTCAATCCCTGTGCTTCAGGCCTTGAGCCCGGCCTTGGTAGGAGATTTTAGAGAAAGAGGAAGGGAGAGAGAGAGAAACATTGATTTGTTGTTCCACGTATTCGTGCATTCATTGGTTGATTCTTGTATGTGCCCTGACCAGGGATGGAACCCTCAACCTTGGCATAACAAGAGGACGTTCTAACCACCTGAGCTCCCCAGCCAGGACCTGTGTCCCCTTTCAATGCTACAAGCAAACCATTTGGGGCGTGTGGGCTGCTGTAGGAGCTGCCATGATGATTTCAACTAGAGTAAGACTCCGGTGGCTTGGTTTTCTGAGACTCAGGAGCTGCTCTCAAGACTCGATCTGCCTTTGAGTCCTCCAGCCCGCACACCACAAGGACACACGTGTGTCCTGGAAACTGCTGATGGCCCCTCAGAGGTGCAGTTGGAGACCCCAGACGTTCTGGATGGGCCGCTGATAACATTGATTTGTTGTTCCACGTATTCGTGCATTCATTGGTTGATTCTTGTATGTGCCCTGACCAGGGATGGAACCCTCAACCTTGGCATAACAAGAGGACGTTCTAACCACCTGAGCTCCCCAGCCAGGACCTGTGTCCCTTTTCAATGCTACAAGCAAACCATTTGGGGCGTGTGGGCTGCTGTAGGAGCTGCCATGATGATTTCAACTAGAGTAAGACTCCGGTGGCTTGGTTTTCTGAGACTCAGGAGCTGCTCTCAAGACTCGATCTGCCTTTGAGTCCTCCAGCCCGCACACCACAAGGACACACGTGTGTCCTGGAAACTGCTGATGGCCCCTCAGAGGTGCAGTTGGAGACCCCAGACGTTCTGGATGGGCCGCTGATGGCCTCCGGCTGGGAGGGCGCACATCTTCCCGTGAACTTGCGCGCTGCGGTTCTTCCATTAGCGGGGCCCGGGTCTAACCAAGGGGCAAAGGTGGCGCGTGACTCCACGCCGCCGCCCTGGCCTCCCATCCGGGGGTGGCGGAGGGGAGCCTGAAGGGCCCAGCCGAGCGAGGAGGGGCGTTCCGCCCTGTCTCTCTGTCAAAAATAAAATAATAATAATAATGTTTAAGATGAAAAGCTCATTATGGCTGGAGGGTGAAAGTAACATTTTCATTCTAAAGTCTCTGTGAGGCACCGAGACATCTTCCCATAGAAAATGATGAACTTGCACATCCGGGAGTACAGACTCTTTAATCAAAGCCTTTAAGAAGATCAAACCTAATCATGAGATGTTAAAAAAATACACAAAAGCAGATAAAAGGAGGTTTTGGCTGCATGACCAGAATCGGAAAATCTGAAAAGAGCCTTTTAGTTTCTTCCACAACAAGGGGGAAACATATTTTTTTTCTCGCTCAGCAATCCAATTTATTCACTACAGTGGGTCTGAGATGGGACCGAAATAGCTCGGCCACTCAGACAGCCCGGCAAGCAAGAGAGCTCGCACCAGGCTCTTGTCTTCCACGTGGTTTGTCATCGACTGGCCCCCTTTTACTCCAGTTCATTTTAAATGTGTTTTATTTTAAAGAGAGAGAGATCGTAGAGACATTCCAGAAGGTGTGAGAGAGGAGACACCATGAGAAGAATAACCGAGGGCTGAGGAGGACATGAGCCCCTCTTGCAGCCCCTGGAGAGACCTTGGCCTTCAGCTCCTCACCCCGAAGACCAGGCCAGGCCTCGCCTCTCAGAGGGGCCCATGTGGACAGTGGGACGTGAAGGCACAGGAAAGCCTGTGAGAAAACAGGGTGGAACCAACACCCTGAGGACAAGACCCAGTGTTTAGGGTAGACCCAAGTTTAGTGCAAGGACATGAGCGTTTGTGACTATCATGAATGTGTCAGGGTGATGGAAGGCCGTCAGTACAATGAGACGTGGTGGGGACAGTGCATAATGGGGGCACATTAGCACCAATGGCTACCACTGAGCATTTACCATGTGCCACGCGTGAGCCAAGCACTTTCATACATTATGTCTAGTTCTCTCAACACCCTCTCAAAATAGACACTCTCTAACCTCATTTAGCCCAGAAAGATTAAGCCACTTGATCTAAGTCGAAGCTAGAAAACTCAAGACCTGAAATCCACCTCGGATCTGCACACTTACAAAGCTCTTTTACTTCCTGAGTAAGGCCCAACGCTTCTCAAATCGAAGACCTATTTGTATAGTCAAAAGAAAATTCTAGAGATTTTCCAGAGAGAGGTGTGCCCTTTCGTGCCTGGGTCTGTAGACAGTACCCGGTGTTCGGTTATCTTCAGGGGCCCCCAGCAATTCCTTGAAAGCTCCAGAGGCTGTCATGTCTCATCACAAAAAAACTCACCATCAAAACTATCCTTAGAAAAGCAAGCAAGTGATGGGCAAGGCTTCACACGTTCTCACTGCCCTTTGGAAAAGGGAAGGGGCCACCCAGCTACTGGACTCGAAGAGGTAGCAGCCACCTCCATCCCTCCTGGCAGCCCCTCAAGCTTCCTCCCCTTTTGTAATACCTTCTTCCTCCAGCACATTTACCAAATGACTGCTGTTCTGCTGTTTGCTCTCCAGGCAACCTTGACTAAGACAGCCACTGCTGTTTAATCAGATTTCTCCTATAAGAAGAGCATTGGGTAATTTCCCAGGCCCCTCATAATCTGCTCGAAATGGGTCTAGTTTGCTGGAGGGCAAACACATAAAACACACACACACACATGCACACACACGCACACAATACGAGGAGATATCAGTGCCTATAAGGAATGTATATACAAGCACACATACACATATATGATAAATATTGTTCATATTATAAATACTAAAAATGTGCAGATGTACTAAGAGAATGGGACAACATAGAGGAATGGTAGCCACATGAAGTTATTTAAAGAAGTTTTACTTCTGGGGAAAAATGAGCTGTGAGCAGATTTTGAACGGAGGAGAGAGAAATAAAACAAATGCCCCCCACAATGAGAAGTAATCATTAAGTAGTAAGTAATGAATTGGGAAAAATATAGAACGTGAGTTTTGATTACGTTTACAATTTAGCCGAGGACAAATAAATAGTCCTCATTAACAAAAGAGAAACTAAAACAATGCAAGGTTTCCTATAGATGTACTGCTACGTTTTTCTCTCTCCGTGACCTTTTTCTTTCCCACCACCTCCCCGGGGAAGGCCTACTGGAGCGGGAAGGAGAAGACCCCAGGACAAAGTCTGAACTTCTGCCCTCCTTGGCTCCCTGTCCTGGCTTCTTCCGAGCCCAGCAACAGACACAGGCAGAACACACGTCTCTGACTCAACCTTGCTTTGCAAGTTGTACATATGCTGACTCCTTCTTGAAAAAGGACAAAAGGTGAATGTAAGAGATGGCATCGGCTCTGCATGGGCCTGTCTCTCTCTTGCTCAAACCTGCCACCTCTGAGGAAGGGAATGAAAACGTTGCAAGGAGATTTGGGATGGAAGGGAGGATGCTGGTGTGGCTCTGCATTTTGTGAGCAGCGAGCCTGTCCCTGCTGCCTGGGCTCCAGGAAGGGTATGGAGTTCTGTGGCTTTGGGAGAGCGATTCTCACTCTCCTGAGAACCACTCTTACCCAAGAGCTCACAGGCTGTAAAACGCTCACCAGAAAGCCTCCCACATCACAAGTACATAATCAAGGGCACATAGAGATTATGGGTGAAAGTCCCCTGGGAAGCCATGGGGTCCCTGGTGACTGGATAGGAGCTCTGGATACTAATATATGTCAACAGTTGTTATGTCCACGGTGCTTCTTGCTGCTTCCTTATCTTGGTAGCTGGTCCTGGTTTGGGGAGAGAAGACTACCCAGGTTTACTGAACACCCCTCTGCGTGAAACGCTTCCACACTCATGATCTCACTTAGTCCTTACTGCAAGCCTTCGGGGTAGACAGTATTATTATCATCCTTCCTTCATCGAGGAGGACACTTCCTGGCCTAAAATCGAACAGCCAAGAGGGGTTCGACTCAAGGGCAGATCAGTCTGATGCACACCCCAGACTTTTCACACAGCCTGCCGAAAAGACAAGTACACTGGTCCTGGGGCCCAAGTCACATGAGGAGCCAGATCTCGCGGTCTTTGGAGAGCACTCTGGCACAGGGATTCCCGACGTGCATCAGGCATAGGCTGAATCCTGTTGTGGAAGCAGATCTGGCTTTGGAGAGCACTCTGGCACAGGGATGTCCCGACATGCATCGGGCATAGGCTGAATCCTGTTGTGGAAGCAGATCTGGCTCCTGAGCAGAAGGTGTCGGCAGAGTGTTGAGCTGTCTCCAGCCGTGTCCTGGGCACACTGCAGCACCCTGTTTGGTCACACTGATGGCCTCCTGGCCAGAGACCCAGTTCCTTTTGCCTTCAGCAAAACCCTGAAGCAGGAACTTGGTGTCTCTCTGCGCCCGTCTCACTGTCCTCTCGTTCCCTACAGTTCTCCCTCCTTGCCATTCCTTTAAAGCTACATTCCCAGGAAAATGTTCACCTTTGTTCTTTTCACCAGTGTTTTGTTTTGTTAGAGGTCCATGACCTTTGCTTTGCTCTCCTCCTAACCTTGGATCTTTTTTCATCCTTCTCATTCTCAGCCCTTTTCTTTTCTGCAATATTCCCTGACTTCTTGTTCTAATTTCCATTTGTTTTTCTCTCCTGAGAGAGCAAAGAGAACAAAAGAATGAGAATGGGAGAGATCCTTTGCACGTCTCTGAATGCTTCATTATTTGATTTTTTTTTCATTACATTGTTTGAATGAGCTTCCTAAGATCTATGGTAACCAGCTACCCCATTTGTGTCAAATGTTCTTTTGATATGTTGACACTGTCCAAATAAGCATTTCAGGAACTTTTCATTCCCCTTTCTCTATTTCACAAGTCTGATGGTGGGTATCCAGCTTAGGAGAAGAGAAAAGAAAAGAGAGAAAAGGTTTGTGGGAAGGCCGGACATGACGAGAAAGTCCTGCCTATTCTCTGGGCAGCTCGGGCCTTTTATTCCTGTGGGAGTGGGGAGAGGGCAGCGAAGAAGTTCAGAGAATGTCGCCCACTTTGGCCTATTGATTATTTTGAGTTGAAGGCACTTGAGAAACAGCAGGTGCCAGAAGGGCTCTCTGCCCTCGGTCTTTCTCCCTGAAAGCAGGACGGGAAATTTCCCAGGGCGGAGGGGTGCTCCCTGGGCCAGGAAGAGAAGAGGCTGGGAGTTGATGCTGAGATGAATCGGTACAAGCTGAAATAACCCTGATCTCCCATGAGTTTCCCCATGTGTGTCCTGGTCACTGTCCCACAATTTGCCACCCCTACCTAGACGCTTAAACCCTTTTTCCTTTGTCCTGTCACTTTTCCACACTCTTATTTTTCTTGGTTAAAAAGGTATATAAGCTCTCAGGATTCATTGCTCTCTGGGGTCTTCATTTTATTCCTATGGAGGCTCCATGTGCACATCCTATATAATAAAAGGCTAATATGCAAATTGACCAAACAGCGGAGCGACTGGTCGCTATGATGCGCACTGACCAACACTCAACACAGGAGCTGCCTCCTAGTGGTCAGTGCACTCCCACAAGGGGAGCGCTGCTCAGCCAGAAGCCAGGCTCACGGCTGGCAAGCCCAGCAGTGGTGGTGGGAGCCTCTCCTGCCTCCACGACAGTGCTAAGGATGTCCAACTGCTGGCCTAGACCCACTTCCCATGGCTGTCAGTTGGACATCCCCTGAGGGCTCCCGGACTGTGAGAGGGCACAGGCCAGGCTGAGGGACCCTCCCCCGACCCAGTCCACTAATTTCGTGCACTGAGCCTTTAGTAAAAATATTAAAATGTGAGGTTGTTCTTCTCTTAATCTGTCTTTTGTCAGTTTAATCCATAGGCACCAGCCACAGAAATAAGAGTGTAGATTAAAATTCTTTTTCCTCCCCTACGGCAACAGCTCAGTGTTTTGTGCACACACACACACACACACACACACACACACATCTCATAGACTCTGATAATGTCAGAGTAAGAAAGGTACAATATCACACAGACAGTCCCATTCATGCTGCAGATGCAGACACTAAGACTTGGAGAAGCAACGTGGATTGAGTCAGATCCTACCCACAGCTCAAGTTCAAAGCAGGACCAGACTCCAAGCATTCCGACTCCCCCTTTTCTGTGTGCTTTACACGACCCACCTAGGAATGAAGCCCCGAGCCGTTCTGCCTTTCCCTTTAGTAATCGTTTTTTGGCTCCATTATCCGTGAACTTGCCTGAAGTCTTCCTGCAGCTATTTCTGTTTTCAGTGTCATGCTCCCAAGAAAAGCCCAGAGCCACTGGGACGGAGGGTGATGGGAATATGAAGGGTTTTATTTTTGCACTCTCTCTGATCCATGACCTCCTTCCTTCTTGCAGCTTTGGAGAGAGATGGAGAGGAGAAGGGCTTTGTGTTGGGAGGGGCCTAATGGCAAACTGTTTGAATTTCCCAGGAAATGAGGTATTGCTCCTCCCCCAGTGAGAGGCTGGCAGTAGACAGATATATAAAGGGTTCTGTGGTCTGTCTCCACTCCTGGACTCCTGTCTGGTTCTTACATCATAGCCATCGTGAGCTGAGTGTCAGAGCAGCTGGTCCTGGGTGTCTCAGCCAGGGCCCGACTTGCATCAGAGTCTTCATTAGCTCCTGGCAGACAGACATGGGGCCAAACTGCCCAGCTAGCTCCTGAACATTATGGAAACAGCCCTTGGAAATCAGCAGGCTCCTTCTCCAGCACAAGTTCAAGGGAGAGTCAGAAACAGAGTCTGGATTCTCAGGCAGCAGAGCAAGCTGGGCTTTGCTTGGGGAGGTGTTCTTTGGTCAGCTGTTCAGGCCCAAGCGATTCTTCCAATGTATCTTGAAAAATCAAAAGTTGGGAAAGGTCTTCTTTTCAATGATCTCAGCCCCCTCCAGCTAACTCCCCAGGGACCTGGCCTTTCATCTCACCTGGGGTTCAGTAGGAAAGGGCTCGGATTCCATGGAGACAGAGAGAGGAGGAAGAAGATAACTCGAGACTTTGGCTGGATTCTCTCCATTTAAACAAGAAGATGCTAACCCAGCCAGCATGACTTAGTGGTTGAGCGTCAACCTATGAACCTGGAGGTCATGGTTAGATTCCCTGTCAGGGCACATGCCTGAGTTGTGGAATTGATCCCCAGCAGGGGGCGTGCAGGAGGCAGCCAATCAATGATTCTCTCTCAAAATTGGTGTTTCTATCTCTCTCTCCTTCTCCCTTCCTCTCTGAAATCAATTTTTAAAAAATGGATAGTATTTTGATTACTTAAAAAATAAGTAAATAAATAAAAAGATGCTAACTGCTTGGAGTATTTGCATCATTAAAGCAGCCTATGGATGCAAACATTGGGGTGACCATGGATGAAAAGGCTGCCTAAGGGGTGAGGGGACAATCGGGGTGGGGAGTGCCGCAGGGAGGAGAAATGAGTCAGTGCCCTGGGGAAAGGTCCACTGTTCCCTTTCTCCTTAAGGAAATGATCATTTCCACTTTGCTCCCTCTTCTCTGTGACCATTCAGAGGAAGGGCTTCCAGTCTGCATTTAAATGGAGTGATTTCAGGATGCACAGAATAGAGTGTGTGTTGGGGGGGGGGCGGTAGAGGCGGGCACAGGGGAGCGAGGTTTGTGTGAAAGGACATTGTCAGGCATCCCATCCTGGCTTTCAGAAGAGATGAATCAGAGCTCCCTGGGGGGCTAGGAGCTGGAGGGCAGATGGTGGCCCATCTCTAACAGCCTGGAAAATTGACCGCCAAACCAGGACCTTCTCAGCATCTCATATCACTAGATTCGGCCCCTAGGAAAGATCTTTATTCCACTCTCCTGAGAAATGCACTCTGAGCTCTGGCTTGGCCGCACAGGATGTGGACTTTTAAAGGTGTTGCAAAGGCATGCCTGGGTAAAGGGTCATTCATTGTCAGAGGCTGGTCAAGTGCTGGTGACGGGAGCCCCCCTGGAATGTCCCAGGAGGTTTGCTATCCTTGCGGCTCACTGCCTGGCCGGCCATTGCAAGAATTTAGTGTTTGCAAGAGAGATTAGCAGATTTCCAGGGTGGGGGTTGACGGTCACATGGACCCACGGCTGGCCTAAAGTACATCTCATAGCCAGGTAACAGGACGGCCCCTGCATTGAGGCTAGAAAGATTCTTATTCTGATTATGTTTATTTTACAGTTGAGGTTCCTAAGATCCCAGGAAGCTGCAGAATCTTCCCAAGGCCCTTCAGCCATAGGAGAGGGTACAAGCACCCTGGCCCCTCCCCTAATGCAGGATCTACTAAGCCCTGTCCTCTGTGTTTAGAGCTTAGATCACTGAGAGGGTCCACAGCAGAGATGCCACACCTGTTGAGAAGCCTCGCTAGGTTTGGGGGGAGAAGGAAGCACACCGAGGTCCCCCCTCTTGGGCCCTCTGCTTCCTGCTCACCCTCATCAGGCTGCGGCGGCCGAGGCTCTTGGGAGCGCAGTCTTGGGCATGGGGGGAGGAGCCTCATGGAGGACATAACAGAGCATCTACAGCAACTTTTCTTGGAGACAAAAAAGACTTGTTTCACACTTGCTTCTCCTCCTACAAGTTATCTCTGTCTTGGGACAGGTGCCGGAAACTCATGGCCACCAAGCCAACTGTGTGTACTCATCGATGCATTCATTCTCAGGTGATGTTGAGCACAGCTGAGCTGGCTACGGGGGCCCAGCAGGGGCAGCAGAAACGCCAGGCCAGACCCTGCCGCCCCAACCTGGCAATGCAGGTGAGCGCGTGTAAAAGTAACTTCCTGCTGCTCTGGGTTTTATGAATGAGGACCAGGCTCCCGCTGGGTTTGGAGATTGGAGAGGAAGTATTGCGTAGGGTCCACTCCTCAGTAAGAGAGGCTGTGGAAACGGCAGGGACATGAAAGGGATAAACTCTCCACCCTGAAGAGCCAGGGTGGTGACTTACAAGCCTGGGAGGCTAGTGCCTGATTCAGCAGAAGCCCTTTGCCTACTGCACCCGGCGAAATTCAGCCATTCTCTAGCAGGACCTTTGCCCGGGATGGGAGTCAGGCTCTTGTTAAACAGGGATTACATTGCTGATTTCAGCAAATGAAAACCAAGGACCAGTGCGCTTTTCGATCTGCAGGGAGCACCTGCGGCGTAAGTCAGCCTCCCACTGAGGGGCTTGAACGGGATGAGGGTTTGGATGCGCATCTGGCGGTGCCCACGCTTCTGGGCAACTCAGCCTGACTTCTTGGATGCTGGGAGGTCAAAGGGCAAGTTCCTTACTGGGGCCTATTTTCTTGTGAGTCAGCCCAGAAGGGTGACGGGGTGTGAAGATGGGAGCCTGGGTTTCTCAGGAACGGTTACCCCAGGGGTGTCCTGCAGGCTTTTGCACTAATGGCAAATCCGGCACCTTGGCCCTGTACAGGGGTGTCACCTCTCTGGGATTTCTTTTTGGAAAGCTTGGAAACACCTCCCCCTGCTTCCAATGCCCCCACCGCACGGGTGTGTCCAGCCTTGTGGATTCCAACTCAAGGAAGG
>NW_005362486.1:1001035-1009415 GCF_000412655.1 Myotis brandtii
GAGCAGAGTATATGTTCATCTTCAGGCAGCTCCATCTCAAATGCAAGTGCAACTTTGGCCAATGCCTCATCAGGCGGCACATTAGCTTGGCTGAGACAGTTCACAGAGACCAAGAGTGAGGCTTAGCGTCCACAACAATGATATCGTTCATCTATTGAATAATTACTATGAGCCAGGAGTTTGCTAAGCTCTCACCAAACAACAGCTTTCTTCCTCCCTTTTTGTCTTTTTTTTAATCCTCCCCACAGCTCCGAGGCAGGTATCACATTTTACAGTCACAAAGGTTGAGCAGCAGCCAGGGCTACACACGGAATAAGGAGGAGCCAGGAGCCAAACCCAGGGGGTCCAATCCTCCCCCTTTTGCTACAGGTGCTTCAGGTGGCAGCAAAAGCTGGGGGACAGGGAAGACAGGAAGTGGGCGATTTTGCTTCAAGAGGAGTGAGAGAGGGGCAAAGCGATCATGATGGGACTGAACAGTTGATGTCTGTAGAGAGGCACAGACCCCGATTGGAATCTCAATTCTGCTGGCTATTAAATAGGGATAATGACACCCCCTTTCACCACCGATTCTCAGGCCTTTGCTTAGGGTCTCTTCTTCTTCGAGGCCTCCCTGACCTTCCACCCACATATTTTACCCTCTTCTGAATAGGTGATATTTGCCATGTACACAATCAGGATGAGTTTCAGCACCTACTAGGTGTACACTCATCAAAGGCAGGGAATATGTCCTGTCCATTGTCATATCCTCAGTCCCTCATCTACATTGAATGAATGAAAGAGTGAGTGAATAAATGAACTGACAATGAGGAGTTAAATAGCATGGAACCCAGCAGGCATTCTAGAGATCAGCTCCATTCGCCCTTTGGTAATATTGCCTGGGGCCAGCTTCACTGTTAAGGCTCAGAACCGCTATTGCCTGTTCTGTAAGGTAAGGTAGCCGCCACCGGGAAAAGAGACTTTGGTTTTAGTATTTCCCAGCGTTGGTCATCTGGCTTTCGGTCTCGGGCAGAAGTGTCCAGTGCAGTGGCCACATGGTGCTCAAGGAGCTGAGCTTCTCAAAGGCAACCAGTCACTCAGGGAACCTGAAGAAGTGGCGGAGGGGACATTTCTCCTGGGTGCTTGTGTTCAAACCCACAGCCCTGCCCGAGAGCCCAGTGCGGTCTCTGGGAGAGTGGACGGGGTAAGGGTGTGGGAAGGCTCTGCTGCACGGAGCTGTCCAGCTGAGACCCCGATCTTCAAGTGGGAGACTACAACTAGCATCCCAGAAAGGCGTGGGGAGCTGGGTGCAGGCAGGGATAGGGGCAAAACAGGCTGTTACCACTGCCCATCCTGCAGGCGCCCATGGTGCCTCCACTCCGGCAGAGCAACCGCATAAGTACCCACCCCTCCCCTACCTCCCTTCCCTCCAAAGCACTCCTCCAAACCCTAACTAGTTCACCTCCACATCGTATGCTTCCCGGCAAGCTCTTTGCTCTGCAAAGCAATATGTGGCAGCAATAATAATAATAAAGACTAACACACACAGAGATCACGCTGTGTCAGGTCCTGGCCTGAGCTCCCACAATGACCTCCTGAGGGATGTACTATTACCCTCCCATTTTTACAGATGAGGAATCTGAGGCACAGAGAGGGTAAGCAGCCTGCCCAAGGTCACACAGGTGGAGGAACCTGAAATTAAACCCAAACACCCCGGCTCGAGGGCCTGTGCTCCCAGGAGACAGAGGAAGAGAGGGCAGAGAAGGGGTGGGGGATGATGTGCAAACAGAAAAAAGAGAATGTCAGTGGGTTGGTAGAACTCTCTTTGCCCCAATTTCTCATTGTTGTGCATCTGTGTCTTGTTCAATATTAGTGTGATGCTTGCGAGGGAGCATGACACCAGAGATGTGCTCTCCACCCAGAGGGTGGGCTCTGTCCTTCAGGTAAATCTCATGCCTATTCCCTCACCTGGCAAACCTAGGGTGGAGAGACAGCCTCTGCCAGTCAGCGTGCGGGGTGTTCAAAGCCTGATGGAAGTGAGCTCAGACACGGAGCTTCCCAACACCCACCCTCCTCCACTTTACACACACGCGTGCACACACACACACACACACACATGTGAACACACACCTTCTCCACCTTCGACCCTGCCACAGATGCCAGCGGATCCCTCACCTGGGTGGTGTCGTGGCCCCACGCCAGGGGAACAGCCTCCTTCCTCTGCACCCTCCTCACCGGCGTTGGCTTTTGACAACCAGGCAGATGTTTTTCAAATCACTTTTGCGGTTTTTTTCCAAACAGAGAAAAAAAATGTCCCTGTCATTGCTCACTGTGCCGCTCCTTCCCCCTATTAGCTCTGCTAAGATGCACCCAAAGAAAAGGAAACACAATTGCATACAATTAGCAATGGAAATTATTAATAGGAGCAAGAGATGCAATCCATTCTACAAGTAATTCTGTAGTGATGTTGGTAATTGATAGTAATTAAACACTAATGAATTCATTTCCTAACTAATGTATTTGCTTTATTTATGGGTGTTCGCTTTAATTACACTTGTTTGCATTCTTGGGTTAAGGAATACAAATTTGCTCTCTTTTCTGAACATATTTGTTTGGGCTTCTTTAAGTCATTCTTGGAGAACATCTGGGAACAAAGGCTAATTGCTCTGAGTTGCAGCTACGCACAACGATTCCTCACTTTGGAATGTGGAGCCTGCGGGATCAGGCCTCACCTCTGCCACCTAATTTTTGGTTCAGCCCCTCTGGCAAAGACTTTCTGTGGGTTCATCTTAGAAAAGACCAGGATCTTGACTATGAGATAAGTTCCTCAAGGACCTGAAATGCCAGGGAATGAAAATCCCATCTCTAGAGCTCATTGGGAATGAGCATGATGACCTTAGAGCAGTGGTTCTCAACCTGTGGGTCGTGACCCCTTTGGGGGTCGAACGACCCTTTCCCAGGGGTCGCCTAAGACCATCGGAAAACACATATATAATTACATATTATTTTGGGAATTAATCACTATGCTTTAATTATGTTCAATTTGTAACAATGAAATTGGGGGTCACCACAACATGAGGAACTGTGTTAAAGGGTCGTGGCATGAGGAAGGTGGAGAACCACTGCCCTAGAGAGACATGGCAGGTGTGCATCTGTACTTTGGGTTGAGTGGATATTGGCTCTATTAGTGAGACTCCCAGGACTGGGAGAGCAGTGTAAGTGCCCCTAGCCCAGCCACTCAGCTGACGCACATATGTCTCTGTCAACTGGGCATGAGGCCTGTGCTCAGACACTGCCCCTGAGAGGCACTCTCTGGGCAGCTCCAACTACTAGAAATGCTTCTCACATTGAGCCAAAGTCTGCTACTTTGAGAGTAGCTTCCTCTTTGACCACCCCAGCCCCTCTGCTCCACCCATAAACCAGGCCAATCTCTTCCACAGGGCAGCCTATCTGATGCTTAACAACGAGAGTGGTGGTACCAGACACCCAACCCATTTCTCCATTCTCATGTAGAATGCATTTGTATCCCCTTAGCATCTTGTTGGCTGAAGGAAATCTAGCCTGCTTTCTCCTCCCCTAACATATGTGAATGGCCATAGTCTGACTCTCACATTGGAAAATGGACATGATCTCCCTCAGTCAAGACTCGGTGCTTCTATGAATGAACGAATTAGCACGGGTTGGCCACATAACAATGACTCATGTGAGTGTTGGCCCTGCCAGCAGCGTCAAGAAGTGTGCTCAGGGTATGTGTGTGCACATGTCTGGGCCATCTAGAGAGTCACAGACACGTGTGATTTAGTGTCATCCACATGCAGTATAGGATTTGCATCTGCCAATCAGTCCAGAATCCAGGAAAGGAACTTCCAATAGAAGAATTCCATTACTAGTTCAGCCCGCTGTGAAATACTGTAACTATTCCATACCTCATCAATAGTTTTCATCTACACACACACACACACACACACACACACACACACACACCACGTGATCCTGCCTATGCCACAAGGGAAATCAGCTAAGAATTCATGAAAAAGTCCCTGAAAGAAAAACATATCAAGGTTCTTTGGATTTAGTTTTTCTATGAACTGGAATAAGATATCAGGACCAGAATCTTTAACATGTTGGTTTATAATTAAGGGAGAAAACAAGGGAGGCAGGGAGGGGAGAGACTCTTGCAGACAGAGGAGTGTGAGTGCCATAAGAAAGCTGTTAAATGGAGAATAATAATGATGGGAATAAAGTGCATATAACCAGTATATAGGCAAATCGCCTCACCCACTTCCTTCTCTTGTCACCTGGGAGCAGTGGCATTTAAGCATTGACTGCAGTCACATCCCCTGAGCCAGCGCTCACTGGGATTTGGCTCTGAGAGCACAATGTTAACTGCATTTTAAGAAAATGAGTATGAAAGAGAGTATGAAACCAGATGAAATACAATGGAAGAAAAATGAGGGGACAGTATTGAGAATTAAGTCCATTATCCGATTTGCTGCTAATAGTGATCCTTTGCCTTGGTTTCTTGTTCCAAAAATAGACCCTCTCCACCCTAAGTGTGAGTTGTGTACTTGACTACATTTAGGCAAGGAGATTCCTAACCCAGAAAAAAAAAGTAGAATCCAGCCACTCCTCTTGAAAGGGAATAATTCAAGACTTGGTTTTTAGATTCCCTTGTAGATAGATGTGTATTTGTTGTTCATAATTTGTATCTTTACCTTCTTCTTCTTCTTCCTCTTCTTAAAAGATACCTTTCAGCATTTCATATAATACTGGTTTGGTGGTGATGAACTCCTTTAGCTTTTCCTTATCTGTGAAGCTCTTTATCTGACCTTCAATTCTGAATGATAGCTTTGCTGGATAAAGTAATCTTGGTTGTAGGTTCTTGCTATTCATCACTTTGAATATTTCTTGCCACTCCCTTCTGGCCTGCAAAGTTTCTGTTGAGAAATCAGCTGACAGTCGTATGGGTATTCCCTTGTAGGTAATTGAGTCTCTTTCTCTTGCTGCTTTTAAGATTCTCTCTTTGTCTTTTGCTCTTGGCATTTTAATTATGATATGTCTTGGTGTGGTCCTCTTTGGATTCCTTTTGTTTGGGTGTTTCTATCTCTCTCTCTCCCTCCCTGAAATCAATAAAAAATAGATTTTTTTAAAATTGGCAATAGTGCACCATCCCACCATTCAGGATACAGCTGGAACAAGCTACCTATGCTGACCAGCTTTCTATGCAAAGTGAACTTCATAATCAAGAGCCTAATCACCGAAAGGTTCTCATTGACATGAGAACTGGGACAAAGCAAGTGGCCTGCCAATCCCATAGATAATGGAAGACTAGGAGCCCCAAATGAAGCAAAATTAGCTGAGTACACCAGACAGAATCCAATCAAGGTTCAGAACCAAGGTAAGGGTTTGAGGAATCAACAAAACAAGATGATACTCAGTTGGATATATGTCTGTTCTGATACATAATACTTCTACTTACTGCTCTCTCCCATTAACAGTTTCATACCACTTATTTCCTAGTCCCTGCTTATCCTATATAATAAAAGGTTAACATGCAAATAGACCGAAAGGTGGAATGACCGATCGCTATGATGCCACCAGGGGGCAAACGCTCAACACAGGACTGCCCCCTGGTGGTCAGTGCACTCCCACAGGGGAGCACTGCTCAGCTAGAAGCCCGCCTCTGTGGCAGCGCTAAGGATGTCCGACTGATGGCTTAGGCCCGCTCCCTGCTGTCCTAAGCCATCAGTCGGACATCCCCCCAGGGCTCCTGGACTGTGAGAGGGTGCAGGCCAGGCTGAGGGAACCTCCCGAGTGCATGAATTTCATGCACCAGGCCTCTAATATAATTCTTGCCCTGCCAAACACTTGGATAGACATCCACATGGGTGCATATGCTTGTACCTCTGTGAGCACACCACCTCCACCTACAGACCAGCTATTTCATGTTATTGGTCATCCCTCTTCCCTTGGTTACTGAGACACTACCTCTCCCATTTTCTTTCAACTATGTGGAGTTGAGGGTTCAGGTAATTAGGATACGTGTGCATTTTAAGCTAAACTGTGAGCCCCTGAGTGGACGAATTTCATGCACTGGGCCTCTAGTATATATATAACTCTTGTCCCTCCAAACACTTGGATAGACATCCACATGTATGCACACCACCTCCACCTACAGACCAGCTATTTATCCATCCTCCTGCATTGCTCTTCTCCTGGATTTCATGTTATTGACCATCTCTCTTCCCTTGGTTACTGAGACACTACCTCTCCAATTTTCTTTCAACTATGTGGAGTTGAGGGTTCCGGTAATTAGGATACGTGTGCATTTTAAGCTAAACTGTGTGTGGGACCCTCCTTGTTCTCCTTTCTCTCCTCCCCCTTCCCGAATATTTCCCTCCACTTTTCTCTGTGTGTTCTCCCGTAAAAATTGCATTCATGTACAAAGTCTTCAACTACCACTTCCATAAACATAATCATCAAATTTAACTTCAGTCCTGAAATCAATCCCAAGAACCCCTTCCAAATATCCAATGCCTTCCTTAGCTTCTCCATCTGGATGTTCCCACCCAATCTAAACTCACCATGTGTCCTACCCCCACCCCCCATTAAAAAAATGAGCTTCTGGGGCATTGCCTGTGTCTATTATGACACTTGCATGGCCTCAGGCCCCAAACCCTGCTCCTCCTCCTTCCTCTTCCACTCCACAGCTAATGTATTTAGAGCTTTGTCAATGTTGGCTCCATGGTATTTCCTTTATCTGCTTCTACCACCACCCTATTCACCATCTGCACTCTGGTCACTGTAGTAGCCTCTTAACTGCTTTTGATGCCTCTAGCCTTCCATCTCTAATTCCTCTTACTAATCCCTGCCAGGGACATCTTCCTAAAGCACCTCTCTGGTTCTCTTACCTGTGTAAAAAACTTTCTTATCTCCTCAATTATTCAATCCAAAAATAAATGTCCTAAACCACATCACCGCCCCCCACACTCCAACATAAATGGGCCACCTCTCCCACCCTGCGCAGTTCAGCCACACAGAACAACTTGCTATTCAATGCACACGGCCCTTTCTTTCTTCGGGCCTCTTTCCTGGGGCTCCTGGGCCTGCCACGCAGCGATGCAAATCCCTTACTCAAATGCCATCTCCTCCTGGAAGTCGTCCCTGGTCTCCAGCTGAGAGCAAAGTTATATTCATCCAATCTCATTGATCTGGTTCTTTTCTCAGGCCCCTTATCCCTTTCCACTGGGAATTAAAGTTCACGATCGTGTTTCATCTCTTTTAGGAAACGGGAAGTCTTTGAAAGCAAAGCCAGTATCTCCACACACACAAGGGCTGTTTATCACACAACTCCCATCTCGTGCCTTTGACACAGTAAGTGCTTAACATGAATACATATGTGAATAAATACAGGTGTGGGGATGCTCATACCTGTTCACTAAACCTAAAGCCATTCGTGGCGACAAAAGCACATGCATCAAGCGTTGTAGAAAACAGCCACTGAACCACACATATACAGTGCTTCTGTGGCGAGAGCTATGCAGGCTTACATGCATGCCCATGTGCACTTGTGCTTAAAAAGACAGGAAAACTAACTCTGCACAAATGGGCAATGACTCTTTCTCTGGGTGCTGCCAGTCGTCCTAGCCCAGGCACTGGTGTGACTGGCAATGCCAGGCCAGATACCAGAGCTGCTGGGACTGCAGGAGACCCACATGCATTGGGCAGATAAGAGAGAAGGACGGGCCACCCCAGCTGCCGCCCAGGACTAAGGAAACCCAGCTCCAGATGTGCTCAGAGGGAAGAGACTCAACTGCCAACCATCCCAGAATGGCTCAACATGAAAAACAGCCTCCTATTGGCAATAGAACCTTAGCTGGTTTGGCTCAGTGGATAGAGCATTGGCCTGCAGACTGAAGGGTCCCGGGTTCTATTCTGGTCAAGGGCACATGCCCGGGTTGAGGGCTCAGTCCCCAGTAGGAGGCATGCAGGAGGCAGCTGGTCAATGATTTTCTCTCATCATTGATGTTTCTATCTCTCTCTCTTCCTCTCTGAAATCAATAAAAAATAGATTTTTTTAAAAATTGGCAATAGCACACCATCCCACCATTCAGGTTACAGCTGGAACAAGCTACCTATGCTGATCAGCTTTCTATGCAAAGTGAACTTCATAATTAAGAGCCTAATCACTGAAAGGTTCTCATTGACATGAGAACTGGGACAAAGCAAATGACCTGCCAATCCCATAGATCAGTGGTTCTCAACCTTCCTACTGCCACGAACCTTTAATATAGTTCCTCATGTTGTGGTGACCCCCAATTTCATTGTTACAAATTAAACATAATTAAAGCATAGTGATTAATCACAAAAACAATATGTAATTTTATATGTGTTTTCCGATGGT
>NW_005362486.1:1009529-1032534 GCF_000412655.1 Myotis brandtii
CGCCTTGGCCAGCATGGCTCAGTGGTTGAGCTTCAATCTATGAACCAAAAGGTCACAGTTCGATTGCCCATCAGGGCACAGGCCTGGATTGCAGCCTCGATCCGCAGTGTGTAGGAGGCAGCCAATCAATGATTCTCTCTCAGGTTCAATTGCCCATCAGGGCACAGGCCTGGATTGAGGCCTTGATCCCCAGTGTGTAGGAGGCAGCCAATCAATGATTCTGTCTCATCATTGATGTTTCTATCTCTCCCTCTCCCTCTCCCTTTCTCTCTGAAATCAATAAAAAAAATATATTTTTTTAAAAAGCTTCCCAACTATATAGCAAAACACACAGATATGGCTGACATGTGGCTGTGTGTGTGCATGTGTGTGTGCGCATGTGTTTGGGGTGGGGGTAGGGAATGAATGAATGAACGAATTCAGAACGCCCTGATAAACTCCCCCTGGGATCAAATCCAAACGTCTGCTTCTAAGAGATAAACAGAAAGCTCTGCTCCTCAGTGGCGTAGCCAGAGGCTGAACACCAGGCTAATCTCTCCGCACCGGGTCCTGGGCACCACGGCAAATGTGTGTCCAAAAAAACAACAAAAAATGGAGGCAACGAAGAGAATCTCACTACAGACAATACTTCCACTTACTGCACTCTCCCCATTGACAGTTTCATACCACTTATTTCTTAGTCCCTGCTTGTCCTATATAATAAAAGGCTAATATGCAAATAGACCAAACGGCGGAGTGACTGGTCACTATGACACGCACTGACCACCGGGGGGCAAATGCTCAACGCAGGAGCTGCCCTCTGGTGGTCAGTGTGCTCCCACAGGGGGAGCACCGCTCAGCCAGAAGCCTGCCTCTGTGGCAGTGCTAAGGATGTCCGACTGATGGCTGGGAGCAGGCCTAAGCCATCAGTTGGACATCCCCCCAGGGCTCCCGAACTGTGAGAGGGTGCAGGCCAGGCTGAGGGAAGCCCCTGAGTGGACGAATTTCATGCACTGGGCCTCTAGTATATATATAACTCTTGTCCCTCCAAACACTTGGATAGACATCCACATGTATGCACACCACCTCCACCTACAGACCAGCTATTTATCCATCCTCCTGCATTGCTCTTCTCCTGGATTTCATGTTATTGACCATCTCTCTTCCCTTGGTTACTGAGACACTACCTCTCCAATTTTCTTTCAACTATGTGGAGTTGAGGGTTCCGGTAATTAGGATACGTGTGCATTTTAAGCTAAACTGTGTGTGGGACCCTCCTTGTTCTCCTTTCTCTCCTCCCCCTTCCCGAATATTTCCCTCCACTTTTCTCTGTGTGTTCTCCCGTAAAAATTGCATTCATGTACAAAGTCTTCAACTACCACTTCCATAAACATAATCATCAAATTTAACTTCAGTCCTGAAATCAATCCCAAGAACCCCTTCCAAATATCCAATGCCTTCCTTAGCTTCTCCATCTGGATGTTCCCACCCAATCTAAACTCACCATGTGTCCTACCCCCACCCCCCATTAAAAAAATGAGCTTCTGGGGCATTGCCTGTGTCTATTATGACACTTGCATGGCCTCAGGCCCCAAACCCTGCTCCTCCTCCTTCCTCTTCCACTCCACAGCTAATGTATTTAGAGCTTTGTCAATGTTGGCTCCATGGTATTTCCTTTATCTGCTTCTACCACCACCCTATTCACCATCTGCACTCTGGTCACTGTAGTAGCCTCTTAACTGCTTTTGATGCCTCTAGCCTTCCATCTCTAATTCCTCTTACTAATCCCTGCCAGGGACATCTTCCTAAAGCACCTCTCTGGTTCTCTTACCTGTGTAAAAAACTTTCTTATCTCCTCAATTATTCAATCCAAAAATAAATGTCCTAAACCACATCACCGCCCCCCACACTCCAACATAAATGGGCCACCTCTCCCACCCTGCGCAGTTCAGCCACACAGAACAACTTGCTATTCAATGCACACGGCCCTTTCTTTCTTCGGGCCTCTTTCCTGGGGCTCCTGGGCCTGCCACGCAGCGATGCAAATCCCTTACTCAAATGCCATCTCCTCCTGGAAGTCGTCCCTGGTCTCCAGCTGAGAGCAAAGTTATATTCATCCAATCTCATTGATCTGGTTCTTTTCTCAGGCCCCTTATCCCTTTCCACTGGGAATTAAAGTTCACGATCGTGTTTCATCTCTTTTAGGAAACGGGAAGTCTTTGAAAGCAAAGCCAGTATCTCCACACACACAAGGGCTGTTTATCACACAACTCCCATCTCGTGCCTTTGACACAGTAAGTGCTTAACATGAATACATATGTGAATAAATACAGGTGTGGGGATGCTCATACCTGTTCACTAAACCTAAAGCCATTCATGGCGACAAAAGCACATGCATCAAGCATTGTAGAAAACAGCCGCTGAACCACACATATACAGTGCTTCTGTGGCGAGAGCTATGCAGGCTTACATGCATGCCCATGTGCACTTGTGCTTAAAAAGACAGGAAAACTAACTCTGCACAAACGGGCAAGGACTCTTTCTCTGGGTGCTGCCAGTCGTCCTAGCCCAGGCACTGGTGTGACTGGCAATGCCAGGCCAGATACCAGAGCTGCTGGGACTGCAGGAGACCCACATGCATTGGAAATGGAGGCAACGAAGAGAATCTCACTACAGACAGTACTGGGATTTCAAATCCACTTTGCAGTTTTGGATGAAAGCAACCAAAATTGATGTTGTTTCAAAGAGGGTCCAGGAGCAAGAGCAGAGAGAGAGACTCATTTGGCTGGAGAGATAAAGAGGATTCCCTGTAAGTAACGGGTGGGAACAGGCCAGCCGCCAATGAGCATGAAAAGGCCAGACATTTCCCAGGCACTGGGTGCTCCCGGGCACTTTCCCGTTTATTGTGACCTTTGACCCTCCAGGATCCCCGTGAAATGCAGCCTGGGTACTGTTTTTCCTCCTCGCCCGAGGAGTTCCCTGAGCCCTGAGTGATCGCAGACTGCCTCCATCTCTTCTGGGGCTTTAAGGCAGTGGTTCTCAACCTTCCTAATGCAGCAACCCTTTAATACAGTTCTTCATGTTGTGGTGACCCCCAACCATAAAATTATTTTTGTTGCTACTTCATAACTGTAATGTTGCTACTGTTATGAATCATCATGTAAATATCTGATATGCACGATGTATTTTCATTGTTACAAATTGAACATAATTAAAGCATAGTGATTAATCACAAAAACAATATGTAATTATATATGTGTTTTCCGATGGTCTTAGGGGACCCCTGTGAAAAAGTCGTTCGACCCCCAAAGGGGTCGCGACCCACAGGTTGAGAACCGCTGCTTTAAGGTAAACATCTCCTGGAGGACATGCTGAAATTCAGATCCTAAGCCCCCAAGTTGGAGCGGAGACCTGAGACTCTGCTTGCTCACAGGTCCCAGGTGTGGCGAACGCTGCTGGTCCGGAATCCCATGTTGAGCAGCACAACTCTGGATGTCATGACCATGGTGTTGGGTTTGAAGGGTTTGTCTCAGCAAAAGCCAGACTATTGGCTCTGCTTTTGAGAGGATGCTATTGAATCTGCACTAGGAAAGTTCTAGACCAGCTGTCACAACGAGCTCCAGGTGAGGACCCAGTGGTCTTATCTCTCATCACCCAAGGAGACGCCCTTCCTTGCCTGACTCGGTGACCGGGCAAAGGTCACAGACCATCTCTGGGTCTGCTCCTCCCTGTGAGCGAAAGCAAAGCCCAGACTCTCCTGTACCTCAGCGATGGCCCCGCTGAAGGAGCCCCGAGGTCACCCCTTGTTTGGATGAATTCGGCTCTTGCTAAGCCCCCAAAAGTCCTGGAAGGCTGAGGCCCCGACCACATGCAAGGCAACCTTGACTCCGTGTTTTCCTGCAAGAAGCTCAACACACTTTGTCACCACCTTCATGCCCCTTGTAGGGTAAGAGGGGGTGGGTATATAACCCCACTCTCCCCTGAGGAAGGTGGGTATAAGGCAGGAGAGTCCCACCCAGCACCCAGGAGCAGGCCCCACACTCTAGTTCGGAGTACAGAGGGTAGACCAGTTCCCTCACCTGTCTTCCCTACTTCCATCCTTGATAGCATATCCCTTTGGGATTGTAAATCTTTTTTTGTTTCAACATGTGATATAAACATACATTGGAATATTATTCAGACTCAAAAAAGAAGGAAGTTCGGACACGTGCCACAACATGGGTGAGCCCTGAGGTGCCTGACTGACCTCAACTCATGTGGCCGCCGGAGGCTCCCAGGCCTGATCTGGGGTTCCCCTGTCCCCCACCCCAGGCTGTGGGGCACGGACCTCCCTGCTGTTTTCAAGGGTGTGGCTGAGGCAGGGAGACGGGGATCACCCTCTTCACAGCCTATAGAGCTGAGCAGGCTCCCCCAGACCCCCAGGCCGCCATCTTGTGCGGGCTGGCTAAGGAGATGACCGAGGAGGCGGACCCCAACATCCCCACTCCCCACTCCCCACTTCTGGGCCTGCTGCCTCCGCCTCATCGCCGCCCCAAATGCCCTTCAGAGACAGCAAACCTCCAGGAAAAATTAAATCCTCACCAAACACCCTTTAGTTTTATCCACTCGGCTTAAGGAAGGTTCCAGGAGTAATGACCTCGGAGGCTTGCTGTCTGGCAGCTCTGCTGGGAGTTAAACCCATGCTACCCTCCACCCTCCCCCTGCAGCCCCACAGCCCGAGTCTCCAGCATCGCCTCTCATCTGACTTTCTATTTCTGGGCTCTGTTGCATTAGCACCTTTTTATTTCTCCTGGCATGTTTGACAGCGAGTCCGGGCTAGTGAGAATCTTCTCTTTGTGCCCGCAAGTGGGGACCGCGCTGGCTGCTTCAGAATAAAGACTGTGGTTAAAATTACCTCCGGGATGGCATAATTACACGGTGGCAGCGTGCTTCCCTGACAAGGTGGAGACATAGCGCTCAGGTGGCTGTGGCAAGTTGCTGGGGGAGGAGAGAGGGGACAAACAGGTGTGCCCCAGCGTCCCCAGGAGGCATGGGGACAGCTCGGAGGCCTACGCTTATGTCATCAGGTGATCAGAGAGGAGGCGGGTCTCCCTCTCCCCATCCAGGAGGGATCTGGGAAAGCCCAGCCCCAGTGTCATCCTGGGGGCACCATTTGCAAGACCCCCAAACTCCCCAGAACCGTGGGGATCACACCCTAGGGAGTCCACCACAGCGTCTGAAAGCCACACGTGGAACTTCCACTTGGCCTGAGTCATTCAGCTAAGGTCCCCACTGAAAGGGGACGATTATGCGGGACAGAGGGGCTTCCAATTCACATTGATGGTACAGGCTGGGTTCATTCACAGGCGCTCACCCCACTGCAATGTTTCCTGCTTTTATTTTATTTTTTTAATGTTTTTTTTATTGAGTTTTAGAGAGAGGAAGGGCGAGGGAGAGATAGAAACATCAGTGATGAGAGAGAATCAGTGATTGGCTGCCTCCTGCACGCCCCCTACTGGGGATCAAGCCTGCAACCCGGGCATGTGCTCTGACTGGGAATCGAACCAGTGACCTCTTAGTTCATAGGTAGAAGCTCAACCACTGAGGCATGCCAGCAGGGCTCTACACTCGCTTAGTAGTGAGACCCGAATTGTCTCACAGGACCCATATCTTGGAAAGCAGTGGTCCATGGTGCTGTGGATAGACTCAACCTCCCCACCACACACACACACACACATACACACACATACACACACATACACACACATACACACATACACACATACAATTATATATGTGTTTTCCGATGGTCTTAGGGGACCCCTGTGAAAAAGTCGTTCGACCCCCAAAGGGGTGGCGACCCACAGGTTGAGAACCGCTGCTTTAAGGTAAACATCTCCTGGAGGACATGCTGAAATTCAGATCCTAAGCCCCCAAGTTGGAGCGGAGACCTGAGACTCTGCTTGCTCACAGGTCCCAGGTGTGGCGAACGCTGCTGGTCCGGAATCCCATGTTGAGCAGCACGACTCTGGATGTCATGTCCATGGTGTTGGGTTTGAAGGGATTGTCTCAGCAAAAGCCAGACTATTGGCTCTGCTTTTGAGAGGATGCTATTGAATCTGCACTAGGAAAGTTCTAGACCAGCTGTCACAACGAGCTCCAGGTGAGGACCCAGTGGTCTTATCTCTCATCACCCAAGGAGACGCCCTTCCTTGCCTGACTCCGTGACCGGGCAAAGGTCACAGACCATCTCTGGGTCTGCTCCTCCCTGTGAGCGAAAGCAAAGCCCAGACTCTCCTGTACCTCAGCGATGGCCCCGCTGAAGGAGCCCCGAGGTCACCCCTTGTTTGGATGAATTCGGCTCTTGCTAAGCCCCCAAAAGTCCTGGAAGGCTGAGGCCCCGACCAGATGCAAGGCAACCTTGACTCTGTGTTTTCCTGCAAGAAGCTCAACACACTTGGTCACCACCTTCATGCCCCTTGTAGGGTAAGAGGGGGCGGGTATATAACCCCACTCTCCCCTGAGGAAGGTGGGATAAGGCAGGAGAGTCCCACCCAGCACCCAGGAGCAGGCCCCGCACTCTAGTTCGGAGTACAGAGGGTAGACCATTTCCCTCACCTGTCTTCCCTACTTCCATCCTTGACAGCATATCCCTTTGGGATTGTAAATCTTTTTTTGTTTCAACATGTGATATAAACATACATTGGAATATTATTCAGACTCGAAAAAGAAGGAAGTTCGGACACGTGCCACAACATGGGTGAGCCCTGAGGTGCCTGACTGACCTCAACTCATGTGGCCGCCGGAGGCTCCCAGGCCTGATCTGGGGTTCCCCTGTCCCCCACCCCAGGCTGTGGGGCACGGACCTCCCTGCTGTTTTCAAGGGTGTGGCTGAGGCAGGGAGACGGGGATCACCCTCTTCACAGCCTATAGAGCTGAGCAGGCTCCCCCAGACCCCCAGGCCGCCATCTTGTGCGGGCTGGCTAAGGAGATGACCGAGGAGGCGGACCCCAACATCCCCACTCCCCACTCCCCACTTCTGGGCCTGCTGCCTCCGCCTCATCGCCGCCCCAAATGCCCTTCAGAGACAGCAAACCTCCAGGAAAAATTAAATCCTCACCAAACACCCTTTAGTTTTATCCACTCGGCTTAAGGAAGGTTCCAGGAGTAATGACCTCGGAGGCTTGCTGTCTGGCAGCACTGCTGGGAGTTAAACCCATGCTACCCTCCACCCTCCCCCTGCAGCCCCACAGCCCGAGTCTCCAGCATCGCCTCTCATCTGACTTTCTATTTCTGGGCTCTGTTGCATTAGCACCTTTTTATTTCTCCTGGCATGTTTGACAGCGAGTCCGGGCTAGTGAGAATCTTCTCTTTGTGCCCGCAAGTGGGGACCGCGCTGGCTGCTTCAGAATAAAGACTGTGGTTAAAATTACCTCCGGGATGGCATAATTACACGGTGGCAGCGTGCTTCCCTGACAAGGTGGAGACATAGCGCTCAGGTGGCTGTGGCAAGTTGCTGGGGGAGGAGAGAGGGGACAAACAGGTGTGCCCCAGCGTCCCCAGGAGGCATGGGGACAGCTCGGAGGCCTACGCTTATGTCATCAGGTGATCAGAGAGGAGGCGGGTCTCCCTCTCCCCATCCAGGAGGGATCTGGGAAAGCCCAGCCCCAGTGTCATCCTGGGGGCACCATTTGCAAGACCCCCAAACTCCCCAGAACCGTGGGGATCACACCCTAGGGAGTCCACCACAGCGTCTGAAAGCCACACGTGGAACTTCCACTTGGCCTGAGTCATTCAGCTAAGGTCCCCACTGAAAGGGGACGATTATGCGGGACAGAGGGGCTTCCAATTCACATTGATGGTACAGGCTGGGTTCATTCACAGGCGCTCACCCCACTGCAATGTTTCCTGCTTTTATTTTATTTTTTTAATGTTTTTTTTATTGAGTTTTAGAGAGAGGAAGGGCGAGGGAGAGATAGAAACATCAGTGATGAGAGAGAATCAGTGATTGGCTGCCTCCTGCACGCCCCCTACTGGGGATCAAGCCTGCAACCCGGGCATGTGCTCTGACTGGGAATCGAACCAGTGACCTCTTAGTTCATAGGTAGAAGCTCAACCACTGAGGCATGCCAGCAGGGCTCTACACTCGCTTAGTAGTGAGACCCGAATTGTCTCACAGGACCCATATCTTGGAAAGCAGTGGTCCATGGTGCTGTGGATAGACTCAACCTCCCCACCACACACACACACACACATACACACACATACACACACATACACACACATACACACACACACACATACACACACACACACACACACACACACACACACACACCACCCCCAGGGCATCCAGCGAGGGGGTGGGATGGGGACTCAGACTTGACAGCCACTACTTTGTCTAAATCTCGAGAAAGGGCCGAGGGGCTGACATCAGAGACAGGGGAGGAACAGGGTTTGAAATGCTGATTTCCCAAGGTAAGGTCAAAGGGGAAGGCCCTGGCCACATGCCAGCAGGATGAGGGTGCTGGGCCCAGGGGGACACGGCACGGGGCCAGAGATGGGACCAGGGATAAGACATGCTCAGCCTGGGAATGAGGCAAGTCACATCAAGGGACCAACACAGCTGAGTGGTCGTGAACTTGGAATTTGGAGTCAGACCAGGAGCTAATCCCAGTCCCCACAGGACAACCTGGCTGTCTTTGGGCAGATTCCTTCACTTCTCTGCAACTGGGTTTCCTCGTTTCTAAAATGGGAACCGTAACAGAACGTAGCTTGAAGCGAGAACTAAATATGCTCGCGCAGACAATGGACTGAGACCCGTGTGGGGCTGCCCTTAATCAGCAAACACGCCTATTATTTTCAGGTCGCAACTGTTAGAGCTTCTCCCCTCTGCCCCCAAAGGGCTGATGTCTTGCTCTTCTCACCTGGACGTCCTCAGAATGCTGCGTGCAGACCCAGGGGATGGGGCAGAGGGGGCTGGAGAAGGGTCCGGAAACATTTCAGGAGAGGTGTGGAAGCTGAATTTGCTGAGCCCAAGAAGCCACTGAGAGGTGTGCCTGGGGTGAACCCGGCCTGTATCTGCCTGTCGGACTGGTGAATAGGAGCTCAGGGGTGCCAAGCAGTGAGGGGGCGGCTGGGAGAAAGTCCATTTCTTAAACATTTGTTCTAATTTCAGTCATCACCACCGCTGGGCCTGGGCACAAGGGAGGAGGAACGTCATAGATATCTTCTCTTTGTGTTTTCCTCTCCATCAGAGACCTGGAGACATCCCCAAGGTTTTGAAACAAAATTTCATTTTTCCTGCAGGAACGAGGCTATGTCACAGCCTCCCCGACTGCCAGCAGACACGAGTGTGGACGTCGGGCCATTTTTCAGATGACACTAATTGACCTGGGGATTATTGGAAAAGCAAATCTATTTCAGGTCCTTGATTAAAACCCTCTATGCTTCCCTGACCAGTGACCTCAATGGTTAGAGCGCCCGCCTGCACACAGGTTGGTCTCCAGTTGCATCCCTGGTCAGAGGTGTGAACCTGGGTTGCAGGTTCAATCCCTGCACCTTGACCCCCTGGTTGGGGGGGGGGCACGTGTGGGAAGCAACCAAATTATGTGATTCTCTCACATTGACGTTTCTCTCTCTCTCCTTTTCCCCAAAGAATGACATGTAATTTATTTCAGAACCACAAAAAAGAAAACAGGGCCTAGACAAAGCCTCCTGCATAACCCCCTACCCTTTCTTTTGAGTGAATATACACAGCAAAGTGATACTTGAAAAGGATGGGAGAAAAGTAGATTTCTCTTAGAAACCATATTTTTTTCCCACATTGTAACAGCTCTATTGAGGTACAATGGACAAACAGGAAAGGACATGTGTGTAAATCAACGTGTAAAACATGGGTTTTATGACCCTTCCACAAACGAGATCTATGTCACCCTGTGGGTCCAATCCAATGGCTCAGCTATGGCCACACCTTCTTTGCTACCTGGACCTGGGCGGGGACAGTCCAGGATGGGGGAGTCTGCAGAACCGAAGCCCCAGTGTGTGGGAACGGACTCTAGGCTTAACCCTCTTTCCTGTTATTCTGGTTATTCTCTTTGTGTTATTTTTGTTTGTTATTTTCTGTTTGTGTTTTGGTGGACTATGGAGTCTTAGAGGAGGGAGGGCGGCAGGGATCACCTTTGATTTTGGAGTTGGCAGCTTGTGTTGACTCCTGCCTTACTTACCATGATGTGGCCGGATGATTAGTGACCTGGTCCTCAGTTTACTCATCGGTACAACCATGACACACACACCAGTCACATGTGACAGTGGTGAGAATTAGGTTATGCCCTTGTGTCAGGCCTGCTGGGGGCATTGAGTACGTGGTAGTTCAGAGATTAAATTTAGGATCGGAATTGCAGGCGGACATCACACCCAGACCCCCTTCAGTTTTACCCTACTTTGAAGTTTAGGCCTGTTTTGGGGGAAAAAATGTTTAGGTCATTTTAGATGTAAGAAATCTTCAAAATTACTCCTCTAGATCCAACATCATGAGAGTAACAGGTTGGGGTTCAATGTTAGCTAGACCAGCTCCAAATGTGGTGTCCCAGGATCCTTTGCGGTCCCCCTCCCCCCAATACAAGTTCTTGCCCCATTTTTTCTTTTTCTTTTCTTTTTTTTTTTAAAGTAGGACCTTGCCTCTCCCTGGCCTTCCGAGTTCCAGGCTGTGATCCCCGATTCCAGGAGAGGACCTTCAGTCTGGTTTCTTGGCACCTTCCAGCTGTGTCCCGCCACTCTCCTGAGATGGCAATTTCTGTTCTGTGGTTCTGTTGAATGCATTCTTAAAGAAGATTCCCTTGGCCCCCGCCACCTCGCTTTTCGTTGTGGTGAGATGCAAGGACTAGAATCTCTCCTCACTTACAAGTCAATTTCCCTTTAATGATGATTTTGCCTGTTCTGAAGCTTATCAGACGGAGGGTTCACGCACCGGGTCTGGGCTCAAAGCTGTCAGTGGGCCACGGCAGCTGCTCTATAGGCAGCTGCACCTGTTTTGAATGTCGTCAATGTAATGCTAATATGCAAAGCGATTGGTGATGCAGGAAACCGGAACCAAGGATGAAAGGAACTGTGTTTGGGATTATAAATCACTTCCCATCAGCCGGCGAGCTTTCTGCGGGATTCAGCTGAAGAGGTTCTGCGGACGATGGCTGATGGAGGGACCAGAGGCACATTGTTAAACACAGCAAAAAGGAATTACAGGGGGTTCAAGTAGAGCAGAGGCCTCAGGCAGAAGGAGAGAGCAGGGGAGGGGGGGGGCATTCATCAAGCAAAAAGCACAAAGAAATGGGCAGAAGGAGAGAGCAGGGGATGGGGGGGGGGAGGCATTCATCAAGCAAAAAGCACAAAGAAATAAAAGTGCTTACACCTGCTTCTATAGCCATGGCTGCCGCTCTTGCAGATGTTCGGATGGAGAGTTCTGGAAAGGCTGCTCGACCGCTTCCCAAGAAGAAGGGCTTCATTGGGGTTCATTAGAAACTGAAGTCTATGATCCCCTTCTCAGACAACCCTCCTCTTCCAATTGTTCTCTGTGACTTTCAATTAACCCACTTCCACCAGCAAAGCAGGAGACGTGGAGGCTCAGGGCTCAGTATGCAACGGTGACAGCCTGGCTAGTTCCCACGCCGTCTCTTGATTTCTGTGGTCCCAAGAATGTCTCCTGCCACGGGATCAAGCCATGGCTGCCTCGATTGGCGCATCTATTTCCATCAACACTAGAGGGGGTTGGCCGCCAGCGTGTGGACCCACAGGTGTCTGGGTGCGGTATCCCCAGCACAGCTCAGTCCCGGACGAACTGGAGCATGTGTGCGAGGACAGCTGAGCCTCGTGTGACCTCAGAACAATGATGAGAATCACCCAGGGAGTCAGCGTGTGTCTCCCAGTCCTGTTCCTGGCATCATTGGTGTCAATGCTGCCATAGAAGGCAAGTCCCTCTGGATTTCTGGGGGGAGAAAATGCAGTTATTTACTTACGGGTTTATTAAAAATGCACCCATTACCTGAATGCCTCTGGGCAACAGTAAAAATATTTTTTAAAAGGATGAAAATTCAATTAAGCAGAGATGCAGATGCAGCTCCAGCAAGTAGGCCGAGGGCTGTCCCTGCAGGGCGGATGGGAGCCCAGACCTGGGAAGTCCTCCAGGCGGGGCAGTGCCTCAGGCTTCCCTACACCAGGGGAAGAGCTGTACCGTGTCAAGGTCCCCTGAGCGGTTCTCCACTTCCTGCTCGTCCCCATCCAGCCTGGGTTCCTCCAACAGCAGTGCTCGGCCTGGGCTTGGTGTCTGTGATGAGGCCAGGAAGGGATGCGCTATCTCAGACAGCTAAGGTAGAAGCATCCAGAAGGAGATTTGGACCACACTGTTCATTAGCAGCCTGTATTTTGCAGCTAAGGTAGAAGCATCCAGAAGATTTGGACCACACTGTTCATTAGCAGCCTGTATTTTATCTTGGCTTCATACTCAGCCATAAGTTGAAAGAGGCTGGTGCTTAGGCTGTGATTATTCCTGCAGAAATCCTGTGAGTGAGGCAGTGAGCTTTCTAAAACTCAAATCTAATGATATCACCACTAACAATCGCTGTGGGTCCCCAGTGCCTCCTGGTCCAGGTCCCTCCTCACCACAGGATATATGTCGCTATATGATCAACCGCTGGTTAACTCCCCTGACACCCCGCCCCCACTCCTATCTCACAGCTCTCGGTAGGTCCTCTAACTATGTGCCTGCACCTCCAGGTTGTTGAAGCTCTTCCATCTCTCAGGAATATCTGGAATATCAATCTCAGAGTTCTGCAGCCAGATCATTTCTCCTTGTCCTTCAAGTCTGTAGGCATCGCCTACTCCTGGAAGCCCTCCCTGATCTTCCATTCTGGGACAGGTGCTCCTCCTCAAATTCTGAAAACTGTATTATAATCCTTATCACGCTGCATTATGACCCGTTGCTTACTTCTCTGTCTCTCTGACCTGGGTGTGAGTTACTCAAACAGAGGCCTTCTCAGTCATCTCAGGAGCCCCAGTGCCTGGAACATCCAAGAGGTAATTCTAGGTTAGAATGAAGACCTGCTCTAAGACCTGGCTCTGACCTTGAGTGAGTTCTCTACACCTCAGCCTCTTCTCTTCTGTAAAATGGAGATGACAAGAACACCAGCTCATGCCTGGCCGGTGTCGCTCAGTGGTTGAGCATCGACCTATGAATCAGGAGGTCATGGTTCAATTTGCTGTTAAGGAACATGCCCAGGTACAGGTACCTTGAGAGATCAATGATTCTCTCTCATCATTGATGTTTCTATCTCTCTCTCCTTCTCCCTTCCTTTCTGGAATCAATGAAATATTTTTTTAAGGAATACCAGCTCATTAGAAAAGGTGTGAGGGTGAAGGAAGACAGCCCAGCTCAGAGTCTTATGAACTACATGGCCAGTGTTACAGACAAAAGGATATGTCCATGACTTTTTCAGAAGAGATGGAGGCTCAGAAAAATGCAGGCACTTGCCCAAAGTCACCAGGAAGGTAAGGAAGTAGCAGAACAGAATACAAACCTGGGCTTAGCTAACTCCAAAGGCTCTGTCCAAACTTCTGTGCCACCAGAGCTCTGTAGACCAGGCACACCACTCCCTGGCCCATCTCTGCCCACATGGCAAGCTCATTTTCTCTACGAGGGGAATGCAGACTTCTGGGTCATTCCAGCTGAAGAATTCAGGGACCCTTGTTCCTCCCCATCATCTAGGCCAGTGGTAGGCAAACCGCGGCTCGTGAGCCACATGCGGCTCTTTGGCCCCTTGAGTGTGGCTCTTCCACAAAATACCACTTGTGGGCACACACGTACAGTGTGATTGAAACTTCATGGCCCATGAGCAGAAGTCGGTTTTCGGAAAGGAGATAGACAAAACAAGTATACAAGATGAGTGTGGATGGGAGAGTTGGAAGGGGTCAACCTCAGCGAACGTACCTCAATCAGATTGAGGACGTTTTTAGCAAAGGCCAGCTAAGGAGTACCCTAATTAAGTTAATAACAATGTGCCTACCTATATAGTTTAAGTTTAAAAAATTTGGCTCTCAAAAGAAATTTCAATTGTTGTACTGTTGATATTTGGCTCTGTTGACTAATGAGTTTGCCGACCACTGATCTAGGGCAGTCATTCTGAATAAGTTTGCTAAAGACACATTTGTTTATATCTAGAAAATATAATAACTTAATGGAATGAACAATGGCCCTTGAGTCAGCCACCACCCAATGAAACAATCTTATCCTATCAGTTCCTTTCTAACTCTTCCTTTTCTCCATTGTGAACTAAAGATTTTGGAAGAAATGATCTCGATGGTGCTATTCATCTCTGAATACTTGTGCTGTAGATATGAAACTAGAGGCCTGGTGCACGAATTTGTGCATAAGTGAGGTCCCTCAGGGTGGCCTGTGAGGATCGGGCCCCAGCTAGCACCCCCAGCCTCGCCCACCGGACAATCAATCGGGGCCAGTCCCCCCGCCCTCTGCCCCCCTGGTGCTGCCCTCAGTGCCTGGGAGCCGGGCAGCAGCCCCACCCCCCACCGCTGCCCCTGGTCGCTGTCTGGAGGGCAATCGCATGGGGCGATCGGGCCCCTGCTCACACCCGCCTTGGTGTGGTGCTGCCTGCTCACCTGCTCCACCATCCCGTTGCGGTCCAGCTCTCATCAGGGCCCATCAGGGCCGGCAGCACCTCCATTGCTACCTGCTGCCAGCACTGCATTGCCGACACCCGCCATGTTCCGCGCTGCCCCCTGGTGGTCAGCGCACATCATAGGGAGCAGTCAAATTCTGGGTTGAACTCCCAGTTGAACAATTTGTATATTAGGCTTTTATTATATAGGATAAAACAGCTAACATTTCCCACAGTCAAAACTAGTCTTGGGTTGCCCATTCTTGGGTAACACACCTCTGCTTCCCTCCTTGGGTTTGGACAATGAAAAGCTGTCAGTACATTTCGGCTGTCCATCAAGTTGAAGTCACGGTAGTGAGGTCAACCACAGAGAGAAAGCATTTGCGCCAGACATGGATGGTCCAAGCCTCCCTGAGGTCTACTGGTTTCCTGGAGAGGGGGAATCAGGTGCAAGACCCAGAGCCTGTGTTTTTCTCCAGCACCCTGATCAGAGCTGGTCCTCTGCCCCTCGGGTCCAGGGAGGGCCTTCTCCTGGAGGAGGAGACACTTAGAACTGACGCTCGCCCATCAGCTACAGGGCAAGAGACTGATGTGAGGCTGGCCCAGCAATTGCTGCTAAGAGACCATTCTCCGCCAGGGCCCCCAGCTGTGTTTGTATTAACTGTCTAGGGGGGACCAGCCTTCCCCGGAGGCTCCTGCAAGCGCACACTCAGTCCCACAGCTCAGCTCAGAGGAGGCTTCCCTTTCAAGGGAAGGAGTGTTTACCTTCAACGTGATGGTGCTGCAGGGAGCCTGGGACTTGCCTGGCATTGCTTCAGCTTCATAAATGGCTGTCATAAACCTCTCTGTGTCTGGCCCAGTCACCCAGAGCCATTAGATAATCCTTCCCTACTTGTCAGTGGTCAGAGTCAGGGAGCAACCGTAAAGACGTCATCTCCTCCATGGGCTGCCCTTTATTTACCCAAAGAGGAAGCCCTAGGTCATGGGCAGCAGTGCCACTGCGGCTGCCTCAGATGACACTCAGCTTGCTTCATCTACCATCTGCTCACTGGCATTTATTCGCAATAGTATCTACCTCATAGGTGTGTTGTGGAGATAAAATGAATTAAACATTCAAAGTCCTGAAAGCAGTGCCTGGCACAGAATGAGATATCTCCAAGTATTAATTGTTATTTTTATTCATTCAATCCAACTAATGCTTAAATTCACTATATAGGGAGCACCTACTATGCACCAGGTACTGAGTCCGGCACTGAAGATAGAACAGAGAGCAATGGGACCCCTCAAGATGCTAAGACTCTTTGTGCAGAATCCACAGGAGTTCCTAGCGACCTTCTCTACATCACAGAAACCTGTCTTCTGAGGGGGGAAGAGAGTCACACAATTCCCACTTTCCAAGATGGTATGTGAGAACGGTCGCTCAAACTGCCCTCTGCCTGAGAGGCATAGGAGGGGACCCACTCTCCGAGCCTCGCCTTGGGCTCACCAAGGTACCCATGGTCAAAGCCAGTCCCTCACCCTGAAAGCCTACCCCGTTTGTTAGAACCCCATATGTACCTATTTAAAAACTACCTGTACCAAGGCCTCCAGATTCTAGCCATTCTAGCGAGAATTAATCTTCAACCCAACACTTTCAATAAAACTGTCCTTTGTGCCCTGGCCGGTGTAGCTCAGGTGGTTGGTTGTCATCTTGTGCACAGAAAGGTTTCCAGTTCGATTTTCAGTCGGCATGTGCCCAGACGTGGGGCGGGATCCCAGGTAGAGAGCATACAGGAGGCAGCTGATCGATGTTTCTCTCTCCCTCCCCTTTCCTCCATCTCTAAATAAATAAATAAAAATCAATAAACCTTTTTAATTTGTTTTTTTCTAAGAAACCAGAAAAAAGAACACTGAGAAGAAGATCGCATGGCCACCTTCAATCATCTCATATTTGGGTCCCATGAAACTTTATTGGTAGGTGATGATCTGCCGGTAAATAGCTAATCACCCTACAGCAGTGGAGGCATCTACGCCTGGTCTGCTTTGCTTCCAACATGGATAGTAGCCACTCAGCATCCTCAGTGGATAACCTGGGAGGGGGCCCAGCTCTCTGAAATGCCAAGCAGGTAGAAGAAAGTTTGGGATTCCTCATAAGAATTAAATGTAATTGATCCATCATTCAACCAATGTTGAGCACACAGTATATGCTAGGCACTAGAGGTAAAAAGAAGTAACATCTTTCATTCGAAGAACTCAGTCCTGTAGGGGAGACAAATGTGGAAAACTTACCCTACAGATGGATGAGCTTGATGATAGAAATATGCATCCACGGGCTCCTTACTGCAGACTAATTTGTTAAAAAAAAACATGATTTCATTGCTGACAGGCTTTCCACCCTCAACTGCTATTTTCATCTATTCTCTGGAAACGTGTTGGCTATACCATGTTGATTCATTCCTTCCCCTGCCATGCCCGTTCTTCCCACTTCTTAGCCATGTGAAAAACTCCTATCCATCCTTGAAACCCCTTTTCAGATGATCCCAGTCATTTTAAGCATTCTCTTTCCTAAAGTACTTCTCTACCTTTTTCATAGTTCTCTTTCTGTACATATAATTCTATCGGCTAATTTTTGGCAAACGCATAGTCTTTGCTAGACCACATGTTTCTTTAGGGCTTAATACAGCGACTAGCCCATACGAGAAATTCTTAAATGTTGATCGAACACAGACTTATTAGAAGTCACCTACAGACGAAGGCCCTCCTCCTGCAGATCCCATGACCACATGACCAAACAGACTTCTCCTAGGACACACAGGGAGGGGGTGTTTGTTCTTTGAATCCCCACGCAGGAGGCTGAATCCCCATGCAGAGTGGTGCACAGTCCGCCTGGATCTCTCTCTCCACCTTCCCCACTGGTAGGTACACCGCTCCTCCCACTTCCCTGGCTTCCAATGAGACAGTTGCTCAAGGTCAGTCCCCAAAGGGTCACCCTCTGACTCTAGGTGGTTCCCGTTTTAGGGGATGAGCCAGATTCTCACTGAAGCCGAGCAGAAGGAAACCCAGCCCCTCTCTCGGTAGAACTCACACTCCCCCATGCAGAGACTGCTGCTTCCCTGCCCTCCACCCGGTGCCATCCAGCCACCTGTGGCTACAAAGCCCCGGGGGACTGTTAGGTTGTCACGTGACACCTTGATGCCCAGAGCACTCTCCGCCCGCCAGGGCTGCTCAGGCAGCGGGAAGGCGATTATAACCTGTCATCTCTCATCTCAGTTAGCAGGTGACAGGCTCCCCGTAACATGGCATCCAGATGGCGTCACCCCTTCTGTCGAGTACAATTTTAGGGCAAGATTCATACCGTTTCTCTCTGTGCTCAAAATAGATGCCCAAAATTGGGATAGAATTTACATAAGTTGGCTGAAGAGACCGTGTTCAATTCAAAAGCTTTTGTTGCCAAGGAATTTTTTGTGTGGATACATATGCTCCTTTATTGCAGTCCTGTGGGGCAAAGATTTCGGATCTCTCTCTCTCTCTCTCTCTCTCTCTCTCTCTCTTTCTCTCTCTCTCTCTCTCTCTCTCTCTCTCTCTCTCTCTCTCTCCTGCCTCACTATCTCCTTCCATTTCTTGATAAATAAGGAGGGTTGGTGGGTATCTGCCCAGACGCTGAGTGAGCAGCAAATGCAGAAGCAGCCCATATGGAGGTAACAGGGAGCCTGGCCCGGGAGACACAGAGCAAGTGCTGCCCTCTGGCCCCGCCCGGGGCAGGGCCAGCTGCACTGCTCCCCCGTGTGTTCTGGGCTCTGTCCCAGAGAGAAGGCGTCGCCCCACTTTACAGTCACCATAATTCAATGGGATGTGTTTTCAATTCCACTGACACAGAGTCATGAATTTAGAAATAGAACACATGTTTTTTTTTTTTCCAATCGTGAAATAATACTGTTCTTTGGCACACCAAAATGGGAAACAGGAAAGTATACAGGCGGGGAAAGTTGTTGGTCATTTTGCCATTCAGAAAGGAAACTCCGTGAACATCTCAGTGTATGTCTTTTCCGTCTTTACGGCCACTGTCTACACTCACACAAATCGGGGACCATCACACACACATACTTTCGTATCCGGGCATTTGGTTTCACAGGGCATGTCCTTTCCTGGGTATTTTGCTTTACCAAGTACATTTCAGGGACATCACTTTGAATGGATGTACTCTAATGCATGTCACATTTCTCTACTTTGCATATGGATATTTCTGAGGTTGCTGGTTTGCCTATCTAAATATTGCTGGAATCAACAGCCTTGACTTGGGATGCACCTCTGATCATTTCTGTGCGATACATTTGCATGGGGTACGGTTTAAGGTGTCTATTCAACGGTGAAGGCAACTCGCACCAGGCTTTTCACACGCTCAGGGCTGGCTCATCTGCTGGTTACTGCGTGCATTTTCACAATGCCTGCTTAACACCAGGAATGAAATCGGTGTTTGAGAAATTCATTTGTTTGTTGAGTGTTTTCCTAAGGAAAGCTAAGTAATCCTGGCTGGACATCTGTTGTTTCAGCCTGCTCTGACTCCCCCCACCCCCCTTTTTTTCTGTGTAAGAAATGCACAGTGGTCCAGCGCTCCCTTCTTGTGGCTCCACTGGAACTAGTAACCAATCACCTTGGGATTGAGGAATGGCCGGCCAATCAGATCCCCTCCCCGAGGAGGGGCAGGCTTGGACTCTCATTAGGACTCTCTCTTTCCCCTGAGATTGCCAAGTGGGTGGGACATATGCCCAGAGATGTTGGGACTCACCTTTGCCCCTGTCCTGGAAGCTAATCTTACAGACCTTAAGAGAGGACAGCACCCTCACCTGGTGCCAGTGCCTTTCCTAGGAAGTAGGTCAGGCAAGGGCGTGCATTCATTGTTTTAGCCACTAACAGTTCAGAGCTCCAATCACTGGCTCCTTTGTGACCCTCCTGACCCCGCATGCAGGACCTAACAAGGTGCCTCGCTCGTAAAACAAGATCTGGATCCCTATTTGGCAAACTGAATAGTCCTGGACTTTGTTCTTCTGGTCCCGCGAGCTAGCCACACTCTTCTGCCTACCCACTCATGGCCTTATCACATATTCCTGAAACAGCTATTCCGACATCTGGGACAAAGCTGCCTGGTGGGGTTTCTTGGCAGAATTCTCTGGCCCAACGTTGGTTTCCCATGCTATGGCCATCATGAGAATCACCCTGGATGACATACAGACGACTGGGTCTCTCCTCTGGGAATCTTGATCCCTAGGCTTGCACTGGGGTCCACAAATCAAAGTTAAGAATAAACACCTGAAATCATGCTTTGGGCAAGATTGAGAAACCCTGCGAATCAACAGAGCCACTCGGTTCTACCATGTCAACTGACCATCATTACAAGCAGCTACTGAGCATGTAGGAAAACAGTCCCATAGTGGACAGAGCACTGTCCAGGGAATTTAATATCTAGGGCTCAGATCCTGCCTCAAACACTTGCTAGCTGGGTGGCTTTGAACGAATTCCACGACCTCTTCGAACTTGTGCTTCTGCCTTTGTAAAGATGAAGGCATTACTTGCCTCTTTCCCGCCAGGGAATTGAACTAGATGCTGCCTGTAAAAGTGGATCATGCAGGGGAGAGTTTCAGTTTGATGCCTTGAGTAGAAGCAAAAGCCATAAGATGATCCGTTTGATGGAAGAGATAAGCCTGGCACAGTCGCCAGCTATTTGTAAATATTAGCTCCACAAAACCAGTCATCGCATGCTTGTCCACGCCGAGCTGGGAGGTCGTCTCAGTGACCAGCAATTAGCACGGACTGAACACTTACTCCACCTCAGGCATAGTTTTAGATGAATTATTCAGATCGATCCATTTACTCCTCACAGCAGCTCCGTGTAATAACTACTGCTTGTATTGCCATTGTGTAGTTGGGGAAAGTGAGGTGTGACTGAGGTATATTTAAATAACCTACCAAGGTATCACTGAGGGACAGTTAAATAACTTGTGAGAGGTCACATAGCTATTAAGAAGGCAGGTAATCCCGGCCAGTGTTGCTCAATGGCTAGACCATTGTTCCTCGAACCGAAGAATCACGGGTTCAATTCCCGGTGAAGGGCATGTACCTGGGATTGCAAGTTCAGTTGGGATGCATGAAAGAGGCAAGTAATTGATGTCTCTCTCATATATCTATATCTATATAATAGAGAGATAGAGATAGAGATAGAGATAGAGACAGAGACAGAGACAGAGACAGAGATAGAGATAGAGATAGAGATAGAGATAGATCTATCCCTCCCTCCTTTCAACTCTCTCTAAAAATGAATGAAAAAAAATATCCTCAGATTCGGATTAACAAAACAAACAGAAAACAGCACCAGGAGACTTTGAACCCAGACAGTCTGACTCCACCCACAGTCCCTGACCCACTAAACCACGGGTTTCTGAAGGTGGCCCCGCTATGACAGGCAGAACACCTGGAGTCTCCAGTTACTCCATTGCCCTCTCAAATGGTGCAGAAGCGCTGAGCTGAGGGGTGGATGAGCAAAGCACAGAGGATTCTCAAGGCAGTGAAACTACTCTGTATGACACCACAATGGTGGATATATGTCCTTATCCAGGTACCCAAACCCACAGAGTGTACAACACCAAGAGTGAACCCAAAGGTGAACTATGGACTTTGGGTGGGAATGGTGTGCCAATTAGGTTCGTAGATTATAGTAAATGCCCCACTCCGGTGGGGTATGTGGACAGTGGAGGAGGCTGTCCATGTGGAGGGGCAGGGGCTACACAGTCTGTCTTCCCTCCACCTTCCACCTTTGACCTCTAAAACTAAAACCAAGGGGATGTACCTTCCCCTCTATTTTGCTGTGAACTTAAAGCTGCTCTAGAAAAATAAAGTCTATTGGAATAAAAATGTAAAAGGCCATTGTTTTCTCATAGGCCAACCTATGGATGTCTATTTGCCTTCTGTGGCGTTCAGTCTTGCCCTGGATTGTTACTCTGTAATAAGTTCTTTAGAATATTAGCGCTTGACGGCATGTTGGCAAACATTGACTCTAGGGCAGTGGTTCTCAACCTTCTGGCCCTTTAAATACAGTTCCTCATGTTGTGACCCAACCATAAAATTATTTTTGTTGCTACTTCATAACTGTAATGTTGCTACTGTTATGAATCATAATGTAAATATCTGATATGCAGGATGGTCTTAGGCGACCCCTGTGAAAGGGTCGTTCGACCACCAAAGGGGTCGCGACCCACAGGTTGAGAACCGCTGCTCTAGGGAGTCTCACGCTAGAGGCCCGTGTACCTAATGCGCCCCCCAACCTCGATGTGTTCTTGTGTTAGGAGCACCTTTCGGAGATGCACACTGCACAACGTGGCACTGTCTGCCCCGGCCAGATCACACCTGTCGTACCTGCCTTGCCCCTAAAGGCTCTTGAGTTTGCTCCTCTGATCCAACCTCACCCCTCTAAGAGGAAACCAAGAGCCCAGACAAAGAACACGGATTGCCCAAGTTCAAAGCTAAATAGAGTCTGGAATAGATCCCAGCTCTCCCATCTCCCGACCCTCTTCCAGACCACAATGAAGGGAGAACCACAACAGCGTCCCAACCATCAGAACAAATGAAAATAAAAATCATGCCAGGCCCACGTGAGTGTCAACCTATGAACTGGGAGGTCACAGTTCGATTCCCAGTCGGGGCACATGCCTGGTTTTCGGGCTCCACCCCCAATAGAGGGCATGCAGGGGGCAGCTGATTACTGACTGATTCTCTCTCATCATTGATATTTCTATCCTTCTCTCCATCTTCCTCCTTCTCTGAAATAAATAAAAATGTATTTTGTAAATCATGAAGCACAGTGAGAGAGTGCGAGGATGGCTGGAGACAGTGAACAAAGGCACCTAGTGGGTCCGGTATGTCAGGGCCCCCTCCCAGGGACGTGTCTCTGCCCTCACAGCACATGGTACTAGTAATTGCAGGTCACCAAGTCCCCATTGTATGGTGCCTGAGCAGTGGGAACACTGCGGAAGAGCCCCCGCCCACCCAATGAGACAGGGGGGCGAGGCTGCAGTAGGCGCTTTGATGGGGGGTCCGGAAGTGCAAACAGGGGTCCGGAGGCAGCGTTCTCTCTCAGGCCCGGCGCAGAAAGGCCGGGGAGGGAAGCCGCACAAAGCCAGCCCTGGGCTGCCTTCCGATTGCACCTCGGAGCGGCTGGTAGCCCTGGAGGACTTTTAATAGAAATCGGCGAATGCAATGGGCTACAGCTGTTTGCCTTGATAAATGTATTTTATGCTCCGTGCCTCAGCCACCATCTGTTTGCTGATACGAGCACTTCTTCATGGCAACTAAAGAGAAGTCATCAAAAGGAATCACAGGAGGTGGGTTTCCCAGAAGGTGGAGGGGAGAGGAGG
>NW_005362486.1:1032556-1043943 GCF_000412655.1 Myotis brandtii
GTGGGGGGGAGGTACTGCTTTCAGGCTTCAAGGGCCTGGCCTGGGGAGAAAGGAGTTGGGGAGTGGACACAGAATGGGGCTCACTGGGCAAGTCACCACCCATCCAGACTCTCACTGCATCCTAGAGTCCTCGGTCTCTCCTCCCTCCACCTTCCGCCTTTGACCTCTACAACTAAAACCAAGGTGGTGACGGCAATCACCACAGCGCCCGTCTCGGAGCCGACACTGGCCGGCAGTCAGCATGCCCAGGGCCCTGACATGAACAGCTGCCCACCTCAGTCCACCAGCCAGGAGCCCGGCTTCCCTGGCCCTGACCTCACAGCCTGCTGAGCGCACCTCACAACTCCTCTGACCTGGGCTGAGGACAGAACAGACAGGGAGAGGGCACAGGCCGTGCCCTGCGAAAAATGCAGTGATTCTGGCCCCAAACCAGGTCTGGGCTTAGCTCTGAGCACCTCTGCCCAGCCCTGTGTTCACACACTGCTTCACCCTTTGAGGGTGAGAGACACGGTCCGGATATGCTGAGGATGGCTGTGAGGGAGGAGGGGTTTTCTGCTCGGGAATGTTAATATATTTCCAGGAAAAGCAACAGATCAGCTCCCTCTTGAACCATCAAAGCAAAGAATACAGAGGATACCTTAAAAGAAACCAGCCTCCATCAGGAAAGGCTGACATACTGACTTCTGAGCCCAGGGCCTACTGGAATGTGTCTTTCCTCCTTCCGTCTTCCTTCCTCATGGGAAAATGTGAGCCGGCAGTGTGACCTGAGTGGCTCCTGTTCCTATCACCCCTGGCACCGCCCATCCTCTGTCCCTACCCACCAGCTCCCCCTCCACTCCCCTGAGAAAATGCAGCGCTGGGGGTGGAGCAAGCAGTGTCCCTCTCACATAGCACTGACCCAAGACATCTCCCGACCCTTCTCTTTCCTCCACCCCGACCCCAACCTGAGTCCTATTGGGGAAGATACTGCTCTGACCCCTCCTGTTAGCGATACAAGGGCCAGCATCAGGACCGGCTGCCTCCAGGCGCCTCCTCCTCATCCCACTGAGGCTGGGAACCTGCAGAATGGCCACGTGGGGAGCAGGTTTGGATGCTGGGGGAGGGGTACAGAACAAAGGAGCAGCCCAGGGATAGGCTGAAGTGAATGGGAAACTGGATCTGAGCTGGCAGAAAAGGGCACAAGCTTCCCAAAACAGATCAAAGCCGAGCGGGTGAGGCCCTGCTGCTCAGCACCAGCTACCCCCCCCCCCCCCCGGAGGGGCACAAGCTTCAGAAAACAGATCAAAGCCGAGCACGCAAGGCCCTGCTGCTCAGCGCCAGCTCCCCCCGAGGGCGTGGGCAGGGGACTGCTGGTGAGGAGCTTCGAGGCCTCTGACAGAAAGCACGAAATCACTGGGTACGTGGGGTTGTGATTCCGTGTCCAAGAAACCGAGTGCTTTGGACCCGCTTCCGAACTGCTGGCTGTTCGTGGGAGCCAGAGCCAGCCCCCGGCGCCGTGGAGCACCAGCCCCCGCTATTAACGGGTTTCCATGGCACTTGATGCTGTGCAATGCGCTTTCCTAACACGTGTCTGCCTCAGCAGAAGGCGCGGGCCACATGGGAATCTCGTGCCCTCCCCAAGGCCGGCCAGCCTGTGGGGCAGAAGAGGTATGGAAGGAGTTCGTGGGATGGAAGGAGCCAGGGAGCCTCCCTGACAACCTGTTATTGCTTCACGGCCTTGATGTGAGTGACAAACTTCCATTGGGTTAAGTTGCTGACATCTGGACGTTTGTTTGTTGCAGCAGCTAGATTTGCTTGTCCTACCTAATCCAGGGAGCCTGGAGGAGAGGCCCATGACCTAGAACAGAAAATTCCAAGGAGTGGCTGGCAGGCAGGAGGCCAGCAATACTCGGGGACAGTGACATCCAGGAATCAGTGTCCTCCCGAGTGTCTGTTTCACTGTTTCACTATCTCTAGCATGTGATTCCGTCCTCAAATTGGCCTCCAGATTCAAGCAGACATCCGCATTCTAGGCTGAGAGGAGGAGGAGGACAAAGAAGAGGTACCCAGAACTGAGCCAGCACCAGGAAAGGGCTGTCTGAAGCCCCGCCCCCTGAGCTCTGCGGGCCACGCCTCCTCACCAGGGAGATCCCAACACCTTACCTTTTTACTGGGCATCTGGCTACTCAGGACAAAATCAGGGTTCTGTGAGCAAGGAAAGAAGGAGAAAGGATACTCCATGGGAAACTCAGCCTTTGTAAAAAGGAGGAAGAGAATGTGGTTTTGGATCAGAAGATGTTGCCCTAGCCGTTTGGCTCAATGGATAGAGCCTCTGCCTTCGGACTGAAGGGTCCCGGGTTCATTCGGGCCAAGGGCACATGCCCAGGTTGCAGGCTCGATCCCCAGTAGGGGGTGTGCAGGAGGCAGCCAATCAATGATTCTCTCTCATCATTGATGTTTCTATCTCTCTCTCCCTCTCCCTTCCTCTCTGAAATCAATAAAAATATATTTTAAAAAAGAAGAAGAAGAAGAAGATGCTGCCTGGCCTGGCTATGTGATTGCTGGCGGCCCTTTATGTGCTGGGCTGTTTCTGGTTTCAGTGGCTCTGAGGCAAAAGCAGGAGGCACCCACCCCACCATTTTCCTGCTTACCTCTGAGACACCATGCGTTCCCCTCTCATCCCGGGCACTCCGCCCAAACCCTCTGCACGCTCACTCTCACCTGGCTTCCCAAGAGCCCATCCTACTAAAGCGAAGCCTCTCTCCTTCCCCCTAAGCCCTCCTGCCAGCAGAATTCCCCGCAGCAGGAGCAGCCAGGAGCCACCCCGTGGCACCTGAGGGTGCCAGGCACCTCTGAGCGCCAGCTGCTCCCCCTTCACAGTTACCACCATAAAAACACACATTCTCCTGCCAGCAGACTCAGCCCATGTCCAAATCCTGTGTGGAGTTAACGCTGCTCTCTCTGCCTCCCTGCTCGGTGTTGCTAAATGCTGTTCCCTATGGCCCTCAGCACGGCCCGTGGGGAGAAAATAACACAGAATTCACTTTAAACACAGGTGTGTGGGAGAGAGAAAAAACAACAGCTTTACCAAAATGAGAATAATAAAGGGCCAGTAATCACCCGCTTAACGTGAGCACTTAGGGGTGCCACATGGAAAAAAAATACCGCACTGGCTTTTCCAGTTTTCTAATAGGACTTATTGTGGTTGACCAGTTAGTCCCTCTCTTCCCACCTGCATGCCCAGGCAGCAACTGCCAAGAGGCCAGCTGGAAAAATGGCAATCAGCCTGCCCTCGCACCCATTCCCCGGGACAGGCCTGGGGAGCAGCCGTCCGCCTCAACAATGCAATGGGCCATGAACCAAGGCTGGCTCCTGGAACCCATGTACCACGCACCAACGTGCCAGGGTCTCAGAAATAGACTTGTTACGTAGTTTAATGATTCCCTGGCGGGTCAGGCTGTCTCTTTTTGTTTCCCTATTTCTAGTTAGTTGAGTCTGATTCCCTCTTCCATAGGATTTATCTTGTTCACCCATCAAGGGGACTTGGGTAATCCAGGGCAGTGCCTCCTAAATGTTAATGTACATACATGTCTCTGGGTCATCTGTGAAAACGCAGGCCCTAACTCAGTAGGTCTGGGGTAGGGCTGAGACTCTGAACTCTAACAAGTCCCCAGGCAGGGCCGGTGCCGCTGGTCCCCGGACTGTACCTCCATCCTGGCATCATTGGCAAATGTGCATGGAGTGGGTCAAGCAGCTGAGATTTGAAGGCATGTGTGTTAGTGCCTGATCAAAAGGGCAAAAAGGACCTGGATGGATACCCTGTGACTTTTTGAGTTGCTAATCCCTGCACCTCCAAATGTCCCCAGTCTGAGACCTGGGTGTACATCTGAAGTCAGAGCACACTGACAAATGGATCCCATGCAAAACCAACTTGTATGGCAGAGGGATTCATTGTTCCCAAGATGCACCATTGACTTCAGTCTGTGAGCATTGACTCTTCATTCTGTGGCAGACCTGTGGAGAGTTCTCCTTGCAAGTGGCCTCCCAAGCAGAGGGGCATCAAAGAACTATGCTTCCTTCACTCTTTGTTATCAACCAATGACTTGTCAACAGCATCTCAAAGGCTGGTTATCTTGGAGAAACTAAGGCAGGGCACAAGGTGTTCACCAGAGCACAAATCTGAAGGCCCTTTCCCCTTATACTAGCTTCACAGTGGTTACCTGACAGTATCTATAATAATAAAAGCATAATATGCTAATTAGACTGGATAGTCAAACAATCTTCTGGACATCATTCCAGGTGTCCTTCCTGACGAAGCCGTGGCAGTGAGGGGCCGAGGCAGAGGTGGTTAGGGGTGATCAGGCAGGCAGGCAGGCAAGCAGTTAGGAACCAGCGGTACCAGATTGCCAGAGGGTGCAGGCCAGGCTGAGGGACCCCTCCACCCCATGCACGAATTTCATGCACCAGGCCTCTAGTAAGGAATAATAGTCTCCAGCCCAGGAGTGCTTTTCAAAGCGCCCATGGCCACCTTCCAAGCATAAGCCAGGCATCGTGTGAGAGGACCTCTTGAGTCTAGAGAATTCTCAACAATGAACCAAGCCACTTAATTCACCTAAACTTCTCTCTCTTCTCCTGGAAACTGAACTCCCTCTTTCTCTCCTAGATTTTCCCAGTTGTTCTTTATGTTGTCCTTGCTTCACTCATTGGATCTGACTCATAGGGTCGCCTTCCCAATTACAGCTGTGCAACTTTAGCTTCTCTTCTCTCCATTTCTGACTTTGGAATGAGGAATGTGTCCTTTGGCCACTTCAGGTAAGAATCTTCCCACCCTAGACCCTCTCCCAGGTGATCCCATCCACCCCACCGTTTCAGTCACCATCGGTGTGCTGAGGTGTCCCAAACCTGTATCTCCAGTTCAAAACTGTCTTCTATGTTCCAGACTCAACTATCCACAGGCGCATCAAGTTCAAGGTGATCTTAAGTGCGCTGGCCAGATCTGAAAGAATAAAAGAAAGAAAGGAGGAAGGAACTTCCTTTTGAATCCATTTCATGAAATGACACGGTCACCTCTCAGCTGCTCTAGCCAGGCGCCTGGGAACCGTCCTCACTCCTACAGCTCAATCAATTTTTAAGTCCATTCTACAAACTGCTGTCGAACCTGCCATGTTTTTGGCTATTTGAGTGTCCCCACACACCTTCCCTCTGCTTGGGTACTTTCCTCCTCTTCTTAAATGGCTTATTGCTAACTACCTTGATTGTCCCAATGGTCTTTGACTCTCTGACAGGGTCTCTGTTGTTGATTGAACAGCAGGAGAAAGTGATGCATGAGGGATGGAGTTAGGAAAGGCTCCTGATAAATTGAGACTTTTAACCAGAGCTACACTGTCCTGGGAATTTATGTCATTTAGGCAACACTGTTGGGGACACTGACATTTTTCCCCCAGGAGAGTAATTCCCAATTATTCCGAGAAAGCAGAACTAGCGCCATGACTCAGCACAGAACAGCAAGCTGTCTGCTCGCGATGTTTCATCTCTCCAGAGACCGTGTCCCCGCAGGTGAAAGTTTACCGCGCAAATTCCCCTCAGACTTATTTCTGGTCAGCAGGGGGAGAGGGAGAGAGAGACTGTTTGGAAGAGGCTAATGAGCCCATGTGCTGGCTGTTCCAGCAGCATCGTTTTTTCTCCCTTTTTTTTTTTTCTTCCTCTTCTCCTGCCCAGCACACTTGTCCTGCAAGGGTCCTTCTAGTGTGGGAGATGCAACTCAGCTTTCGGTAGAGCCTCTTTACACTACACATTCCAGCCTGCTCTCCAGGAGCCAGGGCTGACAAATGACGCGAACAGGTGGCATAATTGTGTGTAAACTAGCATCGCGAGACTGAGACTTGAATTCCAAGTGTTGAGCCTGCCACTTGCTGGTGATGGAAGGTGGGCAAGTCCCTTAACATCGCCAAGCCACGGTGTTTTCATTTAGAAAGTGGATCCCTACCCGCTTCCATTAGTATGTTAACGACTGGAAGTAAAATCAGTATTTTATAGACTCTGAAAATAGTCACTGGTGGTTACAAACTGCTTCAAAAGGATTAAGCATTACAAAGAGAAGACAGAGCTGAGGGAAGGTGACAGGGGTCATAAAGTGAAGATGACAAAGGTCCCACTACAAGAGAGTGTGGTGATGGGAAGCAGCTGGCACTCAGATTCTCCGAGTGGGAGTGACAACAGGCGGGTTGTAGGGATGTAAGTAGCATCATTTCATGCAGACCCTTGGAGGCCAAGTGAGAGAAGCTGGCGGTTTGCTGAAGGCCATGGGAGCCATCAAAATGTTTTAGGCAGAGGAGCACTGTGATAACATTTTCATTTAAGTAAGTTATTTATGGCCAGCCAGTGCAGCCCAGTGGTTGAGCATTGACCTATGAAACAGGAGGTCAGGGTTCAAGTCCCGGTCAGGACACATGCCGGGGGTGTGGGCTCCATCCCCAGTGTGGGGCATGAGGAGGCAGCTGATCAATGATTCTCTCTCATCACTGGTGTTTCTCTTTCTCTCTCTCCCTCTCCTGCACTCTCTGAAATCAATAAAAATCTATTTTATAAAAAAGGAAGTCGTTTATGCTGCAGGGTGGATATTGGACTTGAGCGGATCCAGACTAGAAGTAAGGAAACCACTCAGGGCTCTGTGGCAGTGACCCAGAAATGGCAGTGGGCAGGGCTCGAAGTGTAACAGCAGGGAGGGAGAGAGGTGGATAGATTCTAGAACTAAATGGCAGTAGCATCAACATGTCACCATTTCATCTCCAAACCCCCTGCTCAGCAGCTGCAAAGCATGGCCCAGAGGAAGGAGGGCTGGATCAGCAGGCCGACACGGGGCTGCTAATCAAAAGAGCTGCACTTGAAGCCTCGCCTTGCAATTAATTAATAATTAAAATTAGCTTCGTGGATTTGGGCAAGTCACTTAACCTCTCCAAGTCTCTGTTTCCTCGTCTATACAATGGAGATCATCATCATAATTACCCAGCCTCACTTACTGGGCAGTTGTCAAGCTCAAAGGAAATCTAATACATGAGATGTGCTTTGTAAATTGCCAAGCAGTGCAGGACTGCAAGGCGGACCCAGCCTTCTTCAGAGACCCAGTCAAGCCAAACATAACGGAAATAGATGAGAGAGAGAACATCGGCCCCTCCCCCGGGCCTCCTGTCCCCTGCTTCCTTGGCCTGCCGTGACTTCCATTAGGCCAGGACTTATTTCCATAGTTTCTTAAATTCTATAAAGCCTGTCGCAGTGAGAAAACTTTGTGAGAATCTCATTAGACTCTGCAAAGACCAAAATCAGCACCAAGTTCACACGGAAAAGCTTTCCGGGGGAAAAAAAAAATAAGGATTTCTCTAGAGGCCCTATATGTGCTTAAATGGCTCGGAAAGCTAAATTGTGAAATTACAAATGAGATGTGGAATGGCATATTTGATTATACAGAGTCATCTGCGATGCTTCATAACATGTAAGAAATTTGAGAGACTGTTACCTGGCACCGAGCTCCGGAAACGATCTACAGAAGCGAGTCTAACAGGCGCTCAGACGACAGAAGGCAGGCTGGGGGTTGCAGGTCACACCCTGTGCCCGGGCCTGGCCCATTTTCTCCCCCAAATTCCAAAGGCTGTCATGGAACTTGACTTGAACAGATTCATTTGAGAAGTAAGATTTTCCCTCTTTCACGGGTAAGAAGACTATGTCCTAAAAGGCGCACAGTACAGGCGTGGTCTCCACTCTCAATCAGTTGACAATCCAAGAGGGCCCGTCAGATCCGGGTGACACAAGTCCCTCCCCTCCATGCCCCTGCTCACACTGCCTTGTGCATGTTGAGGCCGAATGGAGGGCAGAGGCCAACCTTCAATTCGATCCTGATTCTGCTGCCCCTGGCCCCGAGGCCTTCAATGAGGCACCTCTGCCCCTGAGCTCTGACATCCTCCTCAATGAAGCTGCGATAACAACATCTGTCCTGGGGGGTTGGTGCAATTAAGTGAGGTGCTCAAGTGGGTGTATAGCAATGTCCCCTCACTGGAAGTGCTGCATAGCTAACACTCCAGTGTGTTTTGGGTGGTGCTCCTGGCTGGAGGGGTGGTGGGAAGTCACCCAGGGAGCCAGGGGCTGTACCCCTGGACGGTTGGGCCCCCTCAGATTCCTAGATCAGCACTTGCTCTTCTTCAAAGTCCCCAGACCCTCTAGTTGCACCTGAGTTTTAGCCACAGTGTCCCGGGCTGCAAATATTACGGTGGCAAGCTAAGATTTCTGTATTTTTCAAAGTAAAAGGCAAGAGGATCCAATAAAAGCTCCTGACCCAAATTGGGCTGGAATTTCCAGAGCCAGTCCTCTGTCCCCTCCAGCCAGGCCTTGGAGGGACGGGGCTGCTGGGCCTGGGTGTCTCCAGGCTCCAGGGTTGCTGACACTGCAGCCTGGCCCAGCAAGCAGGTGTGCGGGCCGGCGGCAGTCACCCACCAGAGAGAACAGATTGAGAAGGGCCTTGGAAGTCTCCGGCACAGATGCCACGCCAGACGGGAAATTCTTCCCTGTGCTCCATCTTCCCGCCTCCCAGCAGTTCAAGGAGAGGGGCCAGGAGTTTGAGGTTGGAGCTGTTCATCTGATCCAATTGTGCCTCCTCTTCAAATACAGGCCATGGAGGCTGTGATCCTGGAGGTCAACATCGAGGCATAGCTATTAAAACCGTGGGGGGTCCACACCACCCCCAACTACAGGAGTTCAAGATCAGGCTGTAGAAAGCACAGGTGAGTTCAAAACAAACACGTAGCATAGCTGTGTTTGTGTGTGTAAACATGGATGTGTTTGTGTCCATGCATGCATGTGTGTGTGAGTATGTGTTGGGGTAGAGGGAATGAGAAAGTGGAGAACTTCCACATTTTAAAATATATTTTATTGATTTCATAGAGGAAGGGAGAGGGTGAGAGAGAGAGAAACATCAATGATGAGAATCACCTCTTGCCTGTCCCATACTAGGGATCAAGCCTGCTGGAAGCCGATCCACCCTGGCTGCTTGAGGCAGTCTCTGCAGGGATGTTTCAATTTCCAGAGCCAGTCCTCTGTCCCCTCCAGCCAGGCCTTGGAGGGACGGGGCTGCTGGGCCTGGGTGTCTCCAGGCTCCAGGGTTGCTGACACTGCAGCCTGGCCCAGGCACCAGAGCCAGGCCTCTGTCCCCTCCGGCCAGGCCTTGGAGGGACAGGGCTGCTGGGCCTGGGTGTCTCCAGGAGCCCAGGCTCCAGGGTTGCTGACACTGCAGCCTGGCCCAGCAAGCAGGTGTGCGGGCCGGCGGCAGTCACCCACCAGAGAGAACAGATTGAGAAGGGCCTTGGAAGTCTCCGGCACAGATGCCACGCCAGACGGGAAATTCTTCCCTGTGCTCCATCTTCCCGCCTCCCAGCAGTTCAAGGAGAGGGGCCAGGAGTTTGAGGTTGGAGCTGTTCATCTGATCCAATTGTGCCTCCTCTTCAAATACAGGCCATGGAGGCTGTGATCCTGGAGGTCAACATCGAGGCATAGCTATTAAAACCGTGGGGGGTCCACACCACCCCCAACTACAGGAGTTCAAGATCAGGCTGTAGAAAGCACAGGTGAGTTCAAAACAAACACGTGGCATAGCTATGTTTGTGTGTGTAAACATGGATATGTTTGTGTCCATGCATGCATGTATGTGTGAGCATGTGTTGGGGTAGAGGGAATGAGAAAGTGAAGAACTTCCACATTTTTAAATATATTTTTATGATTTAATAGAGGAAGGGAGAGGGTGAGAGAGATAGAAACATCAATGATGAGAATCACCTCCTGCCCATCCCACATTGGGGATCAAACCCACAACCCGGGCATGTGTCCTGAGCAAGACTTAAGCATGACCTCCTGGTTCATAGGTCAACACTCAACCAAGCCCACAAACCAGGGCATGTGTCCTGAGCAAGAATCAACCATGATCTGCTGGTTCATAGGTCAACACTCAACCACTGAGCCACTCTGGGTGGGTGGGATTGTCCATATTTTAATTTTGTTTTCCTTCTTAATCATTGGAGAGAATGGAGACAAAGGGAACACACACAACATTGCAGTTGCATTTCTCAGTTTGGGAGGCATTGCTCGTATCTTAGAGCAGTGGTTCTCAACCTTCCTAATGCCACGACCCTTTAATACAGTTCCTCATGTTGTGGTGAGCCCCAATTTCATTGTTACAAATTGAACATAATTAAAGCATAGTGATTAATCCCAAAAACAATATGTAATTATATATGTGTTTTCCGATGGTCTTAGGCGACCCCTGAGAAAGGGTTCGTTCGACCCCCAAAGGGGTCGAGACCCACAGGTTGAGAACCGCTGTCTTAGAGCTTGTGGAAGGAACCTATTTCAGGAAAGCCTGGCTACAAGACTCCCCTAATAATCCAGTCAGACAGCGTGTGGATTCTGCCTGGTGTCTCACCTGAACCCACCTGCAGGTGTGTGTTAAAGGCCTAGCACACGCCGTGTCCTGTCCAAGACTTTCCAGAACATACAAGGCCTGAGATTATTTTCTCTGCAAGGAGGATCAGTCGCAAAGCCCTACGGACTTGCTCTGCTGAATTTCTCCCATCTGCCAGTCCCTCCCTGTCCCCGTTGGCCTCATCATCTTTTCACCAGACCGCTAACCGGTCAGTTCCGGTCAGCGCCAGGTCCTCCAAGAAGACATCATCCCTGGCTCAGTATTCTTCGTCTGTGTCCTCGCAGATCCTGAGTGTACAGCTTTGGTTGCACTTACCACACAGTATGAAAATAGTGTGCTTCTGACACTAAACCAATTACAATCTCTTAAGGGTTTTGTCATCCTTTAGCATCTAACACCATGTCTGCCACTCGGTGGAGTTCCAATGACACTGCTTACTAATGCTCAGCCTCCGTCACAGCACGTGGCACCTGTGTGATCATTACTCACGCACCTGGCCAACGCTCCCCCATCCTCCCGCCCCCAGCTCACTGGGACAGTGGCCTGACTCGCCCTGGAAGCCCCAGTGCCCAGCACAGTGCTTGGTACCTCGTTACTAGCAAGTGAATGAATGAGGGCATTTCACATGAATAAATGGATCTCTGCGTTTCCTACAATTTCTCTGAGGCTCTTCTGTATCATGTGAGCACACAGATGATAAGTTCTATTACATTTCTCAGGAGCAGAAGATCGCTTTCAGCTAGAACAGTTGGGAGAGGTCTCCAAGAGAAAATGTGATTTTAGCTGGGACTGCAGAATGAGCAGCGTCTGGGCGTGTTGACGGAGAGGGGGACCCTCGGGAGGCAGGAGGGCAGAGCAGCAGGGAGGGTGCAGAGCTGTGAAAGAGCAGCGCTACCCCCCCCCCCCCCTCCCACCCTACCCCCCCTGCCAGGCTTGTCTCTGATCA
>NW_005362486.1:1044052-1067570 GCF_000412655.1 Myotis brandtii
TCCCAACTGAAGATTCTGGGTTCGAGGTGGGAGTGTCATAGGGGACCACCGTCCCAGTTCGCCTGGAAGGGATGGTTTCTCAGGGGTCGGGACTTCCGGTACTAACACTGGGAAAGTCCCAGGCAAATGGGGATCAGCCGGTCACCCTACCCTGACGAAGAGACAGAGAAAACTGGAGGAGTCCCATGAACCTTTTGGAACCTCTCTCCACCGCTCCCCTAGTGTGGCCCCAGGTCCTGACTTCTTTTCTCCTTTGAAGACAAAAGGAACTGGTTTTACAAATGGAGGAAAATGTCTCACCCACCCTCTCCAAGACGCTTTCTCTCAGCCTCCCCTCCTAGGTGCGCCACTCAGTGCTGCAACATGAAGACTGCGGGCATGCATTGGCAATGATGGAGTCATCCTGTGCCACTGATCTGAGTGGACCTTCCCCAAACTCTCAAACTCTTCACTGACAAGGACAGTGCCCTACTTGCCCTCCCAGTGGTATGGATCCCAGCGCAAATCACCCAGTACTGATTTTTGAGAGAACAGATGCATTTATTGGTTGGTTTATTGGTGGTTGGATGACTGTGGCTCATCATTTGAATATTCCACAGTAACTCATGGCTCCATTCAAAAGTAACTGGTGTGGCCCCCTCTGGGAACAATCAACTCCATCGGAAGTTCCCATTGTAAAAGGAGTCCAGCCTGGCTGGTGTGACTCAGTCAGTGGTTGATCGTCAACCTATGAACCAAGAGGTCATGGTTCCATTCCCAGTCAGGGCTCAATCCCCAGTAGGGGGCATGCAGGAGGCAGCCAATGGATGATTCTCTCTCATCATTGATGTTTCTCTCTCTCCCTCTCTCCCTTCCTCTCTGAAATCAATAAAAAAGATGTTTTTTAAAAAGGAAAAATAAAGGAGGTCCATTGTGTTTTTAGTTTTTAGTCTCAGGCACCAGCTCTCTAAGGCTAAAGGGCTCAGCAAGTCTTAGGACCCAGAGACTCCAAAGGCCTCAAACGCTCCCTTAGGCTCAGTGATGAGCCAACCAGTCTTTGCTAAGGGCGCCTGCTGGTGGGCAGCAGAGCCCAGAGGCGGCAGTGGTGGGAGCCTTCCCTGAAGACTCGCTGGAAGCCTGGGCTCCATTGGTCTACTGGGCCCAGCGCAACTCTTGCTGCATCACATGCCGAGATTTGGGGGAAGGGAGGAGCTGAAAGGGGAGGAATTCCCATCTGGGTACAAGAGAAAAAATTTATGCATGACCTAATGTGAGGTAGTTGTATTCTCCCCAAGTTTTTATTTTAAAGATTTTCAAACCTACAGAGGGTTGAAAATATAATATGATAAAAATCCATACAGACTGCTCTTTACACTTGGTTCGTCAGTTGCTAACATTTTTCTCTATTTGCTTGAGAGCTCTCATTTTATTTTTATATCTTTTTCTAAAATTAGTTACAGATATCTTGAACTGTGACCCCGGAAGTGGTCACACTGTGTTCCCTAAGAACTAGGCATTATCGTTCATAAGCACAGTGGGTTTTTTCACTTCGAGGACATTGATACAGTAATATTATCTAATATACTGCCCATATCTAAGTTGTCCCAATTGCTGTACTAATGTTCTTTATAATATTTTTTCTGATCTGGATCCAGTCAAGAGTCATCTACTCGGTTTAATTATCATTTTCTTTAGTCTGGTTAATCGTTTTAATCTAGGACAGTCTCCTACAGTTGTCTTTTGTTTTGTTGTTTTGTTTTGTTTTTGTCTTTATACTGATAGTTTCTGAGTCCACATTAACATCTCAAAGGAGTACCATACAATCTAAATTTGGGTGTTTGTTTCTTTGAATTCAGATTAGGCAGCTTGGAGATAAGTATTACAAAGGTGATCTCCTATACTTCTCACCCCAGCATATCAGGGAACCCAGAATGCCATTTATTTCAACACTGATAGTGATCCACATGGTATTAAAGATTCAGGAGCAAGAAAATGAGCAGGGACCCTTTTTTTGTCACTTGGTTAAGGTTAAGGTGATGTCTACCAGATTTATCCACCATAGACACTCCTCTACCCTTTGTAGATACTAAGTAATCTGTGAGGTGAGACCATATGAATGTCCCATTCTCTGATGGCTTTCATCCAATATTTTATTATCTATAATAATAAAAGTGTAATATGTTAACTAGACCGGACAACCTACCAGATGAAGCCGGGGCTGCGAGGGCTGAGCCCCTGGCACGATTTTCATGCATCAGGCCTCTAGTCTATTGATAATGAAGTATTGCATTGGTGAATGCAATATTGGTGATTTTCTAGTTCAATCACTTTTTCTATAAATATAGCCTAGAATTCATTCCTCTGTAAAGAACACCACCCCATCACCCACGCACGCATGCTTATTTGTGCATTTTTTAATATAACTTTATTGATTTTAGAGAGAAAGGGAGAGGGAGAGAGAGGGAGAAACATCAATGATGAGAATCATTGATCGGCTGCCTCCTGCATGCCCCCTACTGAGGATTGAGCCCACAACCTGGGCATGTCCCTGACCAGGAATCGAACAGTGACCTCCTGGTTCATAGATCAAAGCTCAACCACTGAGCCACACAGGTCGGGCTTATTTGTCAAAATTTCATCTTGAAATAAAGACCCATAAGAAGTTGCAAAAATATTACAGAGAGGTTCAGAGTACCCAAAACCTAGCTTCCCCCAATGATAACATCCTACATAGTACATGATCAAAACCAGGCAATTGACATTGACACAGTATGATTAATTAGACTGCAGACTTTACTTGGATTTCACTGCTTTTCAAAATTTCTTTCTTGTTTCAATTTTTTAGCATGACTCTGGACTCATTTTCTTTCATCGTGTTATAATCTATTAACATCATTATTCTTTTTGATGCTCTAATTGTCTCAAGTTTCACTAGTGAGAACTCTTGCAAGCCAGCTCACGTGTCTTGTTGATAAGCCACTATCAGTCTTTGAGCTATTGTTGGCCTTCTGGTACAAGATGTCCCGGACTCCAGACCTGAAAGTAGCCATCTCTCTAAGGAGCCTGGTTGTTTTTTTTTAGTGGGGAATGGTATTTAGAAGCTAAGGTCTGGGTGCTAGGTGAGCTAATTGCTACTGGAGTTTATTTTTTATTTATATTTAAATATATTTTTATTGATTCTAGAGAGAGAGGATGGGAGAGGGAGAGATATAGAAACATCTATGAGAGAGGAACATTGATCAGCTGCCTCCTGCGTGCCCCCTACTGGGGATCTAGCTGGAAATTGGGGCACGTGCCCTGACTGGGAATTGAACTGGTGATCTCTTGGTGCATGGGAGGACGCTCAATCTCTGAGCCACACTGGCTGGGTGCTGCTGGAGTTCATTGCTTCAAGGCTTTTTCAATGGACCAACCTGAGTTCAGACATTTCTAATTCAAATCCCACATTGCAGAATTCTTTCTCTGTCCTATATTTCTAGACCCTGGTTCCTGTCACTTACATATTTAACTCCTTTGCTTGGTCCTACAATATTTTCAAAATTATTGGAATTACTGTACCAATACCACTACCTACAACAAACCTACTAAGTAAATTCGAGGTGTCTTTACAGTTCTTTCTATAACCTGCTCAGGATGTACAGTTGGGTTCTTGCATTCATTATTTTTTTCTGTATGGTCATGTTACCAATTTGATATGTGGTTGGCTTCCTTCGTTTCATTTCATGTTGTGTGTTTTTTTAAATGTTTGTTGTGGGGGGGTTTTTATGTACTTATTGATATCAGAGAGGAAGGGATAGGGAGAGAGAGATAGAAACATCAACGATGAGAGAGAATCACTGATTGGCTGACTCCTGCACTCCCCCCACTGGAGACTGAGCCCAGAACCCAGCCATGTGTACTGAGTGGGAATCAAACCTAGACCTCCTGGTTCACAAGTCAATGCATAGCCACTGAGCCCTGCCAGCTGGGCTCATTTCATATTATTTAAAGTTAGCTTTCTATACATCGTTACTGATTTAATTTTTAAATATATGAAACATTTTTGTGATGTATAAGTCAAAACTATATGACGACACGTATACTGAGAAAAGTCCCGCTATCCTCCCTAATACCCTGGCCTCTGCCCATTCCACATACTCCCCTATAAGCAACCATGTTCATCAGTTTCCTTTTGCAAAAATAAGGAAACAAGTACCTGTTTTCTTGTTTGTCTCTTTTATCGGATGTAATATACTCCGTGTTCTCTATCCTGCCTCTCTTTCTGCTCTTAACAAAATATCTTGGAACTCTTTCCATAGCAGTTTGTAGAGAGTGCCTCCATTCTCATTCACATTGTGTGCGCTCTCTCGTGTGGATGGACCATAAGTAATCCAACGTATCTTCTAAAGAATGGCAGTTAAGTTGATTCCAATATTTTCTCACAATAAATAACATCACAGCCCATGAATTTGTCACAAGTGGTTCATATTTGTGGAAATGTATCTCAGGTAAGTCCCAACAAGAATAATGGCTCGCTCCCAAGGTAAAGGCACAGTTTTGCTCACTGTACAATGTACCCCCCTTGGAGACGGACCGTGTTGCTCTCCCACTAGTAATAGGAGAATATGTTTCCTCATAGCCTCATAAAAGAAAAGTGTGTCTTTGTCAACTTTCTGAATTCTGCCAAAGGGATAGGTGGCAAATAATATCAAAGAGAAATTTTATTTTGCATTTCTCTTATTGAGAGTAAGTCTGAGCAGCTGGCTATATGATTGAAGATGAGTTGTGCATATCTTCCTGTGAAGTGGCTTTCTTTGGCTCATGTTTCTTTCAGATTTGGGGACTTTCATTTCTTGATTTTCAAATGTTTCTTATGTGTTAGGAAGACATTAAACCTTTATCTGTGATGTATATGACCTATACTTTCTTCAAATTTGTTGCTCATCGTTTGACTTTGTGATTCTTTCACCATGCAAAAGTTTGTGTGTTTTTTAAGTAGTCAAATTTACCAATCTTTTCTCTCATTAAATCTGGATTTGGAATCATGATTAGAAAAACTCTCCATACCCAGATTATAAAGAAATTCGCCCATGTTTTCTTTTAGTCCTTGTCTAGTTTCTTTTTTTTTTACATTTAAATCTCTGATCCATTTGGAGTTTATTTTGGGACCTAGTGTGAGATATGGCTCCATTTTTGTCTTTTCCCAAATGCCTATGCAGTTGTCCAATCCTTCACGAAGAAGTCCGTTTCTCTCTAGCGCTTCTTGAATTTGGAGCCTTCTGCACTCCACAGGCCCTGCAGTCAATGCTAGGTGTGTCCACACAGACACCTACATGGACAAAGTTTCCTTCTGTGCCTGTTCAGTATGATACTGCCAGCCCTGGATGGAAAATAAGGCATCGACAATAAAGGAGCAAGGGCTAGGAACTCGGAGTGTTTAAATAGACATATTCTCTGTAACATTTTTAAGAAATGCATGCTGATAAAATTTCAAATAGTACAGAAGTTTGTACAGTGGAAGTAAAATCGGCCTCTGATATCAGATTCCAGCCTCTTTGGAAGCAACCACTGCAGCCAATTGCTCATGTACCTACTCATGTGATATGTATGTGCTTGTGCAGACAGGGAACATGGAGAGAAATGCTTTAAATGAAAGGGGAGGAAGGTCAACTCATACCTATTGAGAAACCCTTCCGTGCCAAGCATGAGCAGGTCATTGACCTTTTATCATCTAACTCAGTGGTTCTCAACCTTCCTAATGCCGCGACCCTTTAATACAGCTCCTCATGTTGTGGTGACCCCCAACCATAAAATTATTTTCGTTGCTACTTCATAACTGTAATGTTGCTACTGTTATGAATCGTCATGTAAATATCTGATATGCAGGATGTATTTTCATTGTTACAAATTGAACATAATTCAAGCATAGTGATGAATCACAAAAACAATATGTAATTATATATGTGTTTTCCGATGGTCTTAGGCGACTCCTGTGAAAAGGGTCGTTCCACCCCAAAGGGTCACGACCCACAGGTTGAGAACCGCTGACCAAAGGGTCGCGAACCACAGGTTGAGAACCGCTAATCTAACTTTCCTCTGGGTTTTATACTTTCATCCCATTTTACAGATGAGAAGTTGAGGTTCAGAGAGGTAAAGTGACTTGTCTAAAGGTCTCAGCTAGCAAGGAAAGGACCTGGACTTGAACCTACACCGTCCTCTCTGTGCCATAACGTGCCCATGTAGGGAGTGGTGGTCACCACATGTGAGTGGGACTCTTGGAGGCACACTCAGCACAGTGTGGACACCCCCCAAGGACTACTTGGCTGTAGGAGCAGACGGATATCCAGGTTGTGCCAAGAAATGAACATGTGGTGTCATATCCACATGCTCCTTGACAAGGAGCTCCCCAGGATGGTAAGGGTGGTTCGTGTATGGCAAAACCTCCCATTCCCAAGCACTTTGACTTGTTTTTTGCAAGCCCTGCTACCAAGAGAGAAAAAAAAATCAAAAGAAAAACTGGATTGTGTCAAGAAGCGTTAGCAGCTATGACTCAAACGATGCTAGTACACGGGGGACAGAAGGGTCCACTTCTTAGTCACTTAGCAGCTCTTACCGCACTTCAATCATTTAGAGAAAGAAAGTGAATTACAAAGTGGGGGGAGGTAAAAATAAAGGCTCGCAACGGAAGGATTTGCTTCACAACAGCGGTTCACGGCAGACCTGCAAGGAAAATATAGAGGAGGAAGCATTGTTATTCTATTCCAGAGAGGAGGTTTTTGAATGCTGAAGAAGATGGGTGTCAATTTCGGTATATTAAAACATTCAAAACACAGCTCTGTTCTCCACAGAAGTTCCCTCTATTGTAATGGAAATGTACTTTTTCTGGTCTTTAGGGATTACAGCTCAGTAACTGCACACACTCAAAGGGCGGTGGGGGGCGGCGCAGGAGCGGGTGCTGCTTCCCCGGAAAGTTCACGGGCTGTTTTTTGGCCCCTAGGGATTTTACTGCTTCTTAACGAAGGTCCTGGAACAGCTCTATTCCTTGATATACTGGAATGTTTGATTGGGATGAGACTGCCCAATGGCCGCTTGATCAGTACACGGCAGGGTTCTAGTTCATCATCCATCCTACCTATTCCCACCCTTTTCACTACCCCCAGCTCTCACCGCCACAAAAGATTCTGCAGGCGCTAGAATTCTGTCCCCGAGCTAGATGTGTACATTCTATCTACTTTGTGATCACCAATTGCAAACCTGTGCTTCCCTTTCAAGGATGCTATAGGCCTTGCACAGCTGCCCATCTTAGCACAGATGCCCATGTTTGCACGCCGGGGTTCTTGTTCCAGCATCAAGAAGGGTTCAGGAATCTGGAGAAGGCTGTGCGTAGATGTTAAATAGGAATCCGGGGACTAATGAAGAGTCCGGAAACGAGATATAATTTTGAAAGGCATTGGGGGTCAGAGGAGCTTAGCTAAAGGAGCTAAGTTCTAAGATCCTAAGGTCTTAGGTTCTCTCATGTCCCCAGGACCCCATCTTTTTATTAACACAACTTGTCCTGAGGCGAGGCAGAGATATACACTTCAAAGGGTCAGGGTTTGGTACAGAGTCCATTGTCAGAATGGGGGAATTAGCCTACGGCTGGGCAGGTGTTTGGCCAGTAGGAGGCAATAACATGTAGATTAAGATGCCCTTTAACTGTCTGGCAGCCACAATCAGTTTCCTATTCAGGTTTGGGGAAATGCCTTCAGCCATTCCCAACAGGTGACTACCTGTGTGACTCAACCCTGTTGAGTCCCCAAGTCTCATCAACCTTTTGATGAAACTCTTGAAATTATGACATGCTGGAATTGGTCTCCGGCATTTGCAGATGTCCATTCTTGCAGAAAAGCTCATGCAATCAGCTGCTTGCTCAAAGACAAGCTCCACCCCAGCACCTAACCTTTGACCTCTCAGCCTTCCATGAATTCTCCTCCTTTTCTCCATTCTTTGCCTAATTTCCTGCAACTTCTTCTCTACTCAGACTCTAGCCAAGGAAATATGCTGTCCGCACTCAGAGTTTCTAATGTCTACAGTCAGGAACATTCCTCTGATCTTCTTAGCAAGGCTCCACAACCCTTCCCATTTAAAAATCCGATTAAAAATCCATGATTTATAGCAAAGCTCCCTTGAGCTTTTTGAATGTTTCCAATAACTCCATTCTCACCCTTCAGCATCAGTCTACCCATCCATCAATGAGCGTATTTAATAGACACTTGCTCTAGACTAGACGCTCTGGGCTAGTATGAGGGAAAATGATACTTGTATAATGCTTTTTACAACGCGCAAGGCATTTTCACACCGGTTTTCCTATATGATCCCCAAAGTAAGAAGTTCAAAAATAATTAATAACCCCATGCTGCAGATTAGAAAACTAAGGTCCAGAGAGGCTAAGCAGCTGCTAGGAAGCGACAACGCCAAATGTTCAAACACAGATCTTATTTGAAAGCTTAGGCACTGTGACTTAACCATACAGCTTTATGCACATGCCCATGCATGCGCCCCTCTCCCAACCCTTCCCCTACACACATGCGCAGAGTCCATCTACACAGTGGTAATTGGTTGTAAGCATGTTTTCCTCTGTTTTCTAATGTGTTGGTTCTGTCTTCCTTTAGTTGATAAGGTCCCCACTGACTGGAGCCCAGAGGGGCTTTCTGAGGTTGGTGCTGAAAGAGGGAAGGCGAGTCTAGAAAACCCACAGTGCTTAAGGGCAAAGTTGGGTCAAGCTTTCTACATGCACAGATGCCGTCCCATCTGACACCGCGGTGAGAAGTGTTGGGAGCCCCCCACACTGGTCTCCCTGGTGCTCTACCCATTTAACAAGTACTCCTGGCTTTGGGAGCAATTTCCATTCCATCAACACAACCCTAAATGACTCAGCTCTGCATTCCCGGTCACACTCCCACCCTTGGCGCAAACGCAGTGCACGTGCAAAGCCCCCATAGAGGGCTTATCATCATCAAACCACAAACCCATTTCTCAAGGACCCTTCCCCATTGCTAGAGCCCTGGATTAGTCAGCACAGCTCACCGTGGCTTTTGCATCTCTTCATTTACTACCAAACACTGCTTGTCTCCTGAGAGGACATGTTTTGTTACATGTAATTAGACCATGTACGCAGGGCTACGTGGGACTTGTTATGTGGGCACAGGAGGATTACGGAGCCGTCTCCAGGTGGAGAACGGTGACATGTGGTAGGAACAAAGGTATGCCGTGTGTTCATTTGCAAACCTCCTCCGGCGTGGTGCGGGCTCGGTTGGGGAGATGTTAGGGCTGGAGGGGACGCGTGGGCCCAGCTCCTCCGACTAATTGTCTGGGGCCCGGAGGCTCAGAAGGTAATGGATGAAGCATATGGTCTGGTCTCAACTGCTTTTAAGGGTTTCTGCCTCCTGAGAACCAGGCCAGCAGCAGCAACCACAGATTGAAGGACCTGGCAGGGGCTTCAGAGCTCCTCCTTCCTAGGACCCAGGCAGGGGACCAGGACATCTCTACGTGGGGCAGATCTGATTTTAGGGGAGGAAGAGGTGACTGGTCGTTGGAGAATGTGTGTCCCTGAGGGCCTTGAGCTCCAGTCTTGGGCTCTTCCTTGAGAAAGGCTGACCACCACCACCACCACCCCTCCCCCCATTCTCAGCATCACCTTGAACCACAAACAAAATGAAAAGACAGCACTGAAGCACCAGCTGGCCTGTTTCAAAAACTCGCCACGAACTTGATTGGAACCTCCACTCCTGGCTCAAATTATACTAGAAAAAAAGCAGTTTAGAGTCCGGGGCAGTCCCTGAAAACATACTACGTGAACTCTTGACCTCAGCTGTCTGTACCTTCCTGTTAATGATGGAGAAGCAGGGCCCCTCAGGATTATGGAGGTCAAGGGTTTCAGAGGAGCAGCAAGCACGCTAGTCAGACAGGAGGAGAGAGACACTGGCCACCAGCCACTAGACCTGGGCAGGAGGCCCTAGAGCAGTGGTCGGCAAACTGTGGCCCCTTGAGTGTGGCTCTTCCACATCTCAGGATTATGGAGGTCAAGGGTTTCAGGGGAGCAAGAAGCACGCTGGTCAGACAGGAGGAGGGAGACACTGGCCACCAGCCACTAGACCTGAGCAGGAGGCCCTAGAGGGTGGGCATGCCTGGGTCAGAGGCTCCTGTTTCCTGCTTCATCACTTGTGAGCTGTGTGACCTTGGGCAAGTCATTGGTTCTCTGAGCCTCCATCTCTTCAGACATCTGAGGATGGTAACAGCCATAACCTCAGACCTACTTCCCAGGGCCTGGATGAGGATCAAAGGAGATAATGGACGTGAAAGATGTTTGTAAACCATGGTCTGCTGTGCAAAGAAAATGGTGGCCACACTCAAGGGGTCAAAGGGGCGCATGTGGCTCGCGAGCCGCAGTTTGCCGACCACTGCCCTAGAGGGTGGGCATGCCTGGGTCAGAGGCTCCTGTTTCCTGCTTCATCACTTGTGAGCTGTGTGACCTTGGGCAAGTCATTGGTTCTCTGAGCCTCCATCTCTTCAGACATCTAAGGATGGTAACAGCCATAACCTCAGACCTACTTCCCAGGGCCTGGATGAGGATCAAAGGAGATAATGGACGTGAAAGATGTTTGTAAACCATGGTCTGCTGTGCAAAGAAAAGTCCTGCTATCAGTGATAATGACTCTTCAGGGCCTGTTCTTCCAGCACTGCCGCTCGGGTAGGCCCTTTGTGAAGGACCGGCACCCAGGAGGACTAGCGTGTGCTGTCACTCGCCAGGGGACATCTCAGGGGACCGCAGGCAGAGGAGCCGGAGGAGCGGCGCTGCGGCGCCCTGTTCCTCAGGTTTGACACAGCCTAATTGTCTTGACATAGGATGAAATTTGTTCCCTCGTGGGTCAGAAGAAAGCCCAATCCTGATGCTTTTCATCTAATTTCAATTACAGTCATTAAAACCCTTACTCCTGAGTCAAGCCTTTCCAAAAAGCCATCGATGACAGCCCATTACAGATGAGTTATTTATAGCGGCGCATGTTAATTTCACAGTCCCACAGACGGATGATTCATGGCGGGGCATTAGTGAGAGACATCATTCACTGGGCTGAGTGATCCCTGACATAACAAGCGCTGCTCTGGATCTCCTCGGGGACGACTCAAGGCCTCAGACTTAGAGGCCAGACCCTGGACACAGCAGGAAAGCCAGAGCATCCTGGCCGTGGCCCATTCCACCCAAGACCTCTGTCCCCGTGGGGAAGAATGGAACAGTGGCTTTAGGACTGACATCTATAGGATCTCTGACTGAGATGACATTTGGTCTGGCCCAGAGCTTCAGATTTTCTTTCTCATGTTTACAGCTATTAGTATGGGTGGTCAGTAGACCTCATATTCTTTGCGGCTATTCAATAACTCTAAGGTAGCAATTTTCAACCGGGGTGCACGGAATTGTTTAAAACATGCAATACCTGACTATTTAGTCAAGGGCACTGACCTCCTTCCCTTAGATTGTCAAATACAAAAATGACAACAGTCAAAACGACAATAGCCATCTGGTGTGTATGCCCTCTCTTGAATCATAAATATATAGGTCATATCATAGAGCTGCAGCTTATTGGTCAGGTTGCATAATAAGTTCGCATCTGATTGGTTAATTCTTGGTACTGGAATTCCTTATATACAAGTATAGGCACTTGATTTTTTTTAAAAGCCACTTTGGAGCAAAAAGAGTAGGTAATTACTGTTATTATTTTTGTAAATCAATCAAAATTATACTTAATTTTTTGTCAGATAGGCAAAAAATATATTTTTGGGTGTGCTGCGGAATTTTAGAAGTTCGCTCCTGATTGGTTAATTCTTGGTACTGGAATTCCTTATATACAAGTATAGGCACTTGATTTTTTTTAAAAGCCACTTTGGAGCAAAAAGAGTAGGTAATTACTGTTATTATTTTTGTAAATCAATCAAAATTATACTTAATTTTTTGTCAGATAGGCAAAAAATATATTTTTGGGTGTGCTGCGGAATTTTAGTCTTTAGTTTATGTGCGCCCTGAGATGAAAACGGCTGGAAATCGCTGCTCTAAGGAAATATCTGATACTCACCTGGAGCTGATGAGAAAAGATGGCTCTGGGGCCGTCGAAAACCCAGCCTCCTTTTATCCAAACTACTTCAACCTCAGGTTCCTAAGTGCCACTTTGACCAATCGATATTGGGCTTCTTGATTCTTGGTCTATTTGTAGCTGAATTTCTCCCCCTTGATTAAAAATTCACCAAGAGGCAGCCTGATGCGACATTTATGAGTTCCTGGAAGTCCATAAATGTTGAATGTTAGGAATTAGCACCGAGTTGTTTAGACAGTAACAAGCAGTGAGCAAGCAAGAGGGCCAACATTCAACACTCCTATATTTTTGTTATCTATATGTCGCACCTCATGGCAAAGCAGAACTAAAACTTCATACAAAGCACCTCAGGGTTGGCATAACCTTTATACCAATCCCTCCCCCTAAATTAAGTTCCCTTCTGCTGGTCCTCGGTGGCTCAGTGATTGAGCATCGACCTATGAACCAGGAGGTCATGGTTCGATTCCCGGTCAGGGCACATGCCTGAGTTGCAGGAGGCCGCCAATCAGTGATTCTCTCTCATCATTGATATTTATATCTCTCTCCCTCTCTGAAATCAATAAATATATATATATTTTTTAAATAAAAATAAATAAATTAACTTCTCTTTCAAATGAAGCTGAGTTGGGCTCAGTGAAACCAACTACCCTATTCCCTTCAGCTTTATAACACTTTTACAATGAGTTGCTTCCCCAAGTTTCCTGCTCTATTTTAATACAGGCCATAATAACAAATATTGAAATTGATTATTTTTGCTCTTTCTTCCTATAAACCTAGCCTTGCAATCATTAAAAGACAAGGTCAGTGAAAAACCAATTTGTGACCTCATTATTTTGGACTTTTCAACCACAGGGCTGTTGCACATTCTCCCCATCATTATTTCTTTCAAATTATTTCCTACCCACATCCCAGCTCTTTCTGAGCCTCTGTCCCCTCTTCAGACTTTCTGTAATGTGCTCTCTGTAGACCCTTCTGGGCCATTGATCACGGTTCTGGGAGCTTTGCACACTTCCTGGGAGGCCTGTTAATTCTCGGCTGGAGTCAGTGAAGAGACAGAGAAGGTTAAATGACGAAAGCGCTCATCAAGGAGCCTGCGTGCCATCCTGCTCCTTTTACTGCACGGTCTTCCAGACAGCAGTGTGTAGGTGGAATTTCAATTCTCTCAAGTTGCGGCCACATTTTACAAAATACATGAGACTCTCTCCTTGACTCTCAAGCGGGGAAACCTACAGTGCGCTCTGTTGTGCGTGGATGAAGAAAAGTGGACCGTGCAGTGGAAAGAGGACCAAATTGAGAGCAAAGTTGTTGGTGTTGATCCTGAGCTCGACCCTGTGTCAGTTTCGCCACCTTGCTCTTTAAGCTCTCTGAGCATCAGTGTTGTCCTCTGTGAAACGGGAGTCACGATGGTTCCTGTCTCAAAGGGTTGTTATGAGAGAGAAACGAGGCCAATAGTTGAAGGCATTGCCAATCACATAGTAAATGCTGTGTGTGTGTTTGTTCAATGAGACTTTTTAATATAAGGAATATTTGTGAATAACCCATGATCCCCTGTAAGATATAGTACTAAGCAATGTGGGAAGGTAGGAAATTAACAAAATATGTCTGTCTTTGAATATGTCCGTTCTGGAGAGACATGGAAGTATACTCAACTAACCGAGAGTAGGACTGGCACAGGCTACATGCAGGTCTACTCACATAAAAGCAATGGACAGAGGAGGGAGGGACCCTTTCACTGGGAGGAAGATATGAAGGTTACACCGAGGAGATGACATCTTTGAATTGTTTCTTAAAGGATGAGTAGTATTTCCAAGGGCAGATATGCAGGGTTGTTGACAGAAAGCTAGCCCAGTGCAAGCACCAAGCCAAATGGCCCACCTCCACGTTCCTTGATCTTGCATCTGCTTTCCCTCTGCACCTCACCTCCCGTGTCTACTCGCCTTTCTTCCTCTCCTTCCTCCCTTTCCTCTACTTGCACATTTCGACCACTGGCCTCCCTTTTCCTCCAATTACTTTCTTCTGACTTTATCTTCCTTTTCATCTCAAATGTAATGCGAGCAAGAGTAAAAGCAAAATCTTCTTCCTTCACCTCTTCTCCCTGGCAGTAACAGCAGTGTGGTGGTTATGAAACATGGCCACAAACTCTCGACACTATCCCCTCCTCTGCCTTGAATCCGAGTAGGCTTGTAACGACTTCTACCCATCGCCAAGTACAGAAGGGACAGGGTTCTTCCTCCAAGACTGGGCGTGAAAGACCATGCAGCATCTACCTGGCTCAGCCAACACTCTGTCTGGGAGCCCTGAGGTGCCATCAGAGAGACCCAGCTTCTCAGAGACCGCCTCGCAGGGGAGGCCTCAGTCCAGTACTCTGGGCAATGGTCTCAGCAGGATCCAGCCTTTCAGCTGTCCCCATCCTTCCACAGCTCTGCTCCTAGTTAGCGTATGCCACTGCACGAATATGCTACCATTAATGAGCCACCCTCCTAATGGCCATTATTGTAGTAGCTTCTAGAGTTTAGGCATTTCCAAAAACCCAGCAATGGAGATTCTTACCCATACATCTGTGTGCACTGTGTGATATGTCTGCGGGATAAACTCCTAGAAATGACATTGCTGGACCAAAGTATGTGATTCTTTAAAAATAATTTTTATAGCCCAGTAGGTGTGGCTCAGCCATTGAGCATTGACCCAGGAACCAAGAGACTGTTGGTTTGATTCCCGGTCAGGACACATACATACCCTGGTTGTGGGCTTGATCCCCTGTAGGGGGCGTGCAGGAGGCAGCCCATCAGTGATGTTCCTCTCTCTCACTGATGTTTCTATCTCTCTATCCCTCTCCTTCCACTCTCTAAAAATCAATAAGAACATATTTAAAAGAATAATAATAATTTTCATAGATATTACCCATTGCCTTCAAACAGGCTAATTGGCTTTGCCTGATGGTGTATAAGACTGCCTGTTTCCCTGTCACTGCACCAACACTGAGTATTATCAAGCTTTTTCATCTTCACCGTGCAGATGTCTCCGCCTCCATTAAAAAAAACAACAACACATGCCCGGCTATATTCAGTATAAGTGAGCCATCCTGAATATGACCTAAGAGGATATGCAAGGGCAAGGTATTAATAACTCAGGGGGATGAGAACTAATTTAACATAAAGGTGAGGCACAGAACCTCACAGACTCGCAGAGCAAAGGTGTCAAGACATAATGGAATTCAGCTCGATGACATTCTGCTAATGGTGGGTGTTATCTGAAGTCCAGAGTGACCCATTTAAAAGGAGGAGAGGGTTGGGGGCTGAGGGTGGGAGCAAAAGGGAAGTCCTCTCCGTTAATCAACGGGCTCACTGGGCAGCTGGCTATAAATAGAACATTTAAACATGATTGATTTCAACTTGGATGGTTCTGGGGTACAGTCAAGAATAGTGCTTCCTGCCCTGGCCGGTGTTGCTCAGTTGATTGAGCTTCATCCCATGCACTGAAAGGTCACCAGTTTGATTCCTGGTCAGGGCACATGCCCAGGTTGTGGGCTTGATCCCTAGGGGGCGTTCAGGAGGCGGCAGATCAATGTTTCTCTCTAATCCAGCGGTTCTCAACCTGTGGGTCGCGTCCCCTTTGGGAGTCGAACGACCCTTTCACAGGGGTCGCCTAAGACCATCAGAAAACACATATATAATTACATATTGTTTTTGTGATTAATCACTATGCTTTAATTATGTTCAATTTGTAACAATGAAATTGGGGGTCACCACAACATGAGGAACTGTATTAAAGGGTCGTGGCATTAGGAAGGTTGAGAACCACTGCGAAGTTCCTCTCTCTCTAAAATCAATAAAAACATATTTTTAAAAAAATAGTGGTTCCCACACCTAGCTGCCTAGCAATATTCCCCTGGACTCTTTTTAAAGAAAAATATAGATATTTCATCTTCCTCACCATCATCCCCAAGCACAGGGACATTCACCATAGACTCTGATTCAGTCAATCTGCCTTTTTAAACAACACTTCTGAGGCAGAGCAAAGTTAAAAAAAAAATTTCTGGAGCAGAGGTTCTCAAACGTAAATATGCATCAGAATCACCCCAGGGACTTATTAAAACACAGATTGCTAACGCGCCCGCCACCCCCCGCTCCCCCGACACACACACACACACACACACACACACACACACACACACACAACAGCTCCTGGTTCAGCAAATCTGGACAGGGCCTTGGAATCTGTGTGTCTGAGAAGCTCCCAGGTGATGCTGATGGAGGGCCACAGCTCGGGAGGCACCGCCCACAGGAGCGCCAGCACAGCAGGACCTGGGAGCTCGCTGGACAGGCATAATCATAGCCCCACGCAGACCTGATGATTCAGACCCACATTTAACAGATGCCCTGGTGATCTCGGTGCACATCCTAGTTTGGGAAGTGCTGCACAGGGACTGCACCAGAAAAGGCAACCACGGACATCCTTTAAGGCTCGCCAAGGTTCTGAGTAAACCCATACAGCTGTGCTTTCCGAACTTGTCTGCATCCTGGGGTCACCTGGGGAGCTTGTCGCCAATTCCTGGTATAACCCCAACATATTATGATTTCATTGGTCTGGGGTATGTCCTGGTTTTTAAACTTTTAAAAAAGACTCGAATATACCAACAAGTTTGGGAATCACTGCTGTAGGCTAGTATATGAATTAATTGCAGGGACTGAAAAGAGAGAGAAACTACCATTCTGAAGGATTGAAGAGCTGGCCCTCAATGGATTGTTCATTAACCTGTGCATGCATTCGTTCACTCATGCGTGCGTGTATGCACATATTCAACAAATAATTACTGAGAACAGACTTTGTCCTAGGGCTCTGCTGTGTCCTTCCAATTCAAAGAAGAAAGACATAGCCCCTGCCCTCAGAGGGTAGAGGAGGCGATGTAAACAGACAACTGAAGTAGAGCGTGACAGCACTGTGGCCGAGTGTGGCAGACAGGAGAGTAGCACGTGACACAGAGCTCTAAGTCTCAGGTACAATTAGCTCCTCAGAATCAGGAAACCAGGTAGCAGTTCTGATGGGAAAAGCGTGCTGTTTTCACTCATTCAACACATATTTAGGGAGCACCCATCATGGAGTTAGTAGCTGAGTGAACTGCAAATGAATCAGTAGACTCAGTCAACTCAAACTTGCATGCTCCTCTCGGAACTTCTGGATTTCCTAGTAAGGGAGCTATTTCTTGTCTTCACCGGCTTGCCATCCATTCTTCCCTCTGGTACCGGTACTCAGGACCTCCTTGGGGAAACAGCTTCGTCCACTGTCAGCCCATGCAGTCTGGGGAATCTCCCCTACTGTCCTCAGAACATCAGATGGGCAGAGCTCCGATTTTACCCTTGGACTTAAACCAGCCATGTATGTTGACATGGAGCTGTTGGCTGCCGCCTCATGACCGATGGATAGAAGCAAAGGATTAGGCCAATCTGGGAAAGAGCCAGGAAGTAAGATGGGTCTGCAGACACTTTGCCTGGACAAAGCCATGCCTCCATTCCTGCTCAGACACTAATCAATTCCCTTTAGGGCCTAATTCAGTTTGGGTTAGCTTTTCTATTATTTTCAACCTACGTGTCCTCACTGCTACACACAAAATGAATTTTTCTAGGAGTATTTCCTTTTGTGATTAAAATGAATAATTAAACCCGTTAACACCTATTCATGAACTGCTCGGTTTCCTGTTGTGTGAGACTGTGTTTGTTAGAGAGTCTATGCTGTCCTTAGGCATAGCAATGGAATTCTGTGAAGTCGGTCAGGCCATGAGCTCAAGAAAAGTGTTGAAATGATGCTGCACCCCGTAAGCTGCCAGCTGGAGGCTCAAGGAGCAGGTGGAGAGAAGTGGTCCAGGCCATTCCACTCGTCCCCCAGCAAGTGCCAAGAGACCCTCTAGGTTTGCAAGATTGGTTTGGGAGTTTGCACATTCTCGCCAGTATCGCTGTGTTATTGGGAATTAAAAATAAAGAGGCGCCAACAAGATATTGCAAAGGCTGTAAGGTGAGCTGAAGGAGGATTTTAAGATGAATTCTATCTCTCTCATCAAACAGTGTTGGTCCTTCTAAATGTCTCTCCATGTATCCTGTTGTTTCAAACATCCTAAATTTTTTGTCCAAATTATCATCATCCCTAGCCTGAACTAGTGCAACAACCTCGAAACAGTTCTTCATACATTGAACAGATAGCATTTCCACCTCCAGGCACACCCTCAGTCCATGCCCTGCTCTCCTGCCAGATGATCCATCATGTGCCTACTTAGAAACCTTCACACTTGTTCCATCACCTACAGAAGAAGGTACAAGATTTCTGCCTAGATACACTTTATCTCTATCTACATATCAAGCTTCCACATCTAGTATAACTGCACCTAGTTCCCAGCGAGACGGCCTAGCCGCTAGGCCATTGCAAGTATTTGTGCCTGTGCATGCTGCATCTAGTTCCCAGCGAGACGGCCTAGGCCATTGCAAGTATTTGTGCCTGTGCATGCTGCATTCTTTCTGTCTTAAAGCCTATGAGGAAAACTCCTCTTCATCCTCTAAAACCAAATTCAAATGCCCCCTTCTTTAGGGAGCCTTTCCTAGAATCCTACCACCTTTAACGCCAACTCCATCTTCCTCTTACTCTATGTGTAATTCCTACTTGCTTCTATTTCCTAACATTCTGTTATCGTGTTGGCCCTTCTGTCTAAATGTGAGCCCCTTGAACATACAGCCAGTTTCTTATTCATTTTCCTATCTCTAATACCAAGTACAGTGCCCGACATATAGTAAGCGCTCAATAAGTATTCAATGGATTGAACTGATTGCCTTAGTTTCCAAGTCGGTGCTGAGGGTGGTTGAGAAACAAGCACGCCGATAATCAGGGATAAGATCAGAATTAAGTTAAGATGTGACCGATAATAGCTAAGCATTAGTGAGAATGCTTACCCACGTGTTACTGTCTTCCAAAAAATTATCTAATTTAATAAGTAAGCCTTCACATGTTTAGCTTTTCCACGAAAAGTAATATATTGTTGGTACTGTTCTCATTAGCCTGGTTATGAATAACTGGGAAGGAACAAAGCGAAGGTAAAATATCTCAGGCATGCTATTTGTGCAGCTGTGCCATTTGTGCAATTTAGCACTCTCCAGGGGGCCCGGGTCTATTCCCCACAGATTGATGGAGGAAGGGACCGGACAGAAGAATAGACGCATGCCCAGTAAAGTCTAGCTGAAGAGGGAAGGTGTTCCCTGTCAGTCACACCTGGGACCAGGTCATTGACCAGAATGGGCATGGCCACTACAAGTGCAGGAAGATTCGAGATATTTAATGTCCTAACCAAGGAGTTTGCTCTCTTGCCCTCTTGGCTCTTGGTTCCTCAGGGGCCCTCACCCTACTGCTCTCCTGCATTTACCCACATGGCTCAGGGCATGGGGACCCCACACAGTGGACTAATGCACTCCAATTAGCCTGGTGCTGCACGGGACCCCTCTCCACCATGAAACGGAAACTTCGGACGCTGGCTCTGCTTCTAGCGCTGCTGGCTCCCCAGCTGCACATCATCCAGGGCTGAATGCAGGGAAATGGGACGTTGGAGTCCCAGAGATGTGATTCCATGCAAATAAAAAGCGCTCATCCTCCCGTGCGAGTCTCAGAAAATTCTTTTTTCTCCAGATATCGTAAGGTCCCCGCCCCCAAGCACTCGGTGGGGAAAGGGATCCCCCACTTTCACCGATAACATTGTGACTAATATTTGAGAAACATCTTTGTCAGGTGTGTAGGTTTGCGTTGAAGTCTCCATAGACATCGCAAACACACATACATGCTTATACCCAAACACCTTCTAGTTCATTCGGGGAGAAAATGGGATCCTGATGGCCTACCTTCAAGTAAAAATGCCTAAGAGAAAAGGCAATTCTTTAAAAAAGAAAGAAAGAAATAGAAAGGCACTTTCTAATGAGGCAAAACTAAAATGATCTAGTTGAGACAATCCAGGCCGAATCCTGAAAGGGCAGAGTTGGCAAAGGGAGAGAGCAAATCCTGGTCACCGGACCGCTTCCCAACTCAGGTGCCCAGCTCCTGAACAGCGATACCCAACCAACCGGCCAGCGCCAGGGACACAAGTCAGCTGGCCCCTCAGTGTTTCCGGGGTGCACATTTGTCCTTCTTGGCTAAGCCCTGCTGGATCTGGGCTGTGTTTATTTCTAGTAATGATGAGAGTTCCTGCATCACTTCAAACCAGCTGCGGGAAAAGAAGAAATCATCAAGCAGGAGGGAGCCGGAGATTGCCTTATCAAATTGGCAAGGACTTTCATTGTTTTTTTTTTGTTTATGTTTTTGTTTTTTGCTGGAGCTCTTCAATTCAAGGCTAGTTCTCACGTTCCAGGAGCCCTGTTTGTTACTGACGGACACTCAGCAGAAAAGGTAGGGGGCTGGGGGCAATTTTGCCCCATTGTACCTCTTTGGTTAGCATCACAATCTCCTCGTTAACCTGTTAAGATTAGCCTCTAGCTGCAGTGAGGGTGACTTCCTCCAAGCCCAGGCAACCAGCATATTCATAAATACAACAGGTTGCTTTAAAAAAAAAAAAAAGTCCAGCCATCAAGAGACAAATGTAACCACCTGGAATTTCCGGGTTCTCCACCAATCTAATTACAATGGCCCTGTAAGGACATGTGTCTGAACCGCCAATCAAGCCGATAGGATATACAGTGGGGCCTTGACTTACGAGTGTCCTGACTAACGATTTTTTTGAGATACCAGCTGTCTCTCCTCCGATTTTTTGCTTTGAGTTGATAGAGTAATTTGAGTTAATGAGCTCCTTAACGAGCTCCTTAACTTAAACTCGTAAGTCAAGGTCCCACTGTACATCCTATTTACACAGAAGTTTAGCCCCTTGGAAAAGAGGCAGCAATTGGTGATTAAAAAACAAGTGAGATCCGGTGTCTCCACCAAGTAAAGTAGCTTAGTTTTACTCGGCGACTATCATACACCTGATCTTATTGTTTTCCTTTAAAAATCTTACATTTTTAATGAAAAGACACATCATGAATGCGCGGCTTGGTCAATTTCCTCCTATGAAGACACACGTTACTGCACCCATCACAGAACATGGCCTGCACCCCTCAAGTCCACCTCTGATTCCTCCCAGGAACTCGCCTCTTTCCTCCCAAGAGGAACCAGGGTGCCAGCTTCCATCTGCAGAGCTTGGTTTTGCCTGCTCATGTCCATGATATAAATGGAATCATCATAGGGAAGGTATTTGCTAAATGTCTGTCTGCTTTCCTCACCACAATTTGTGAGATTCACACAGAGTGCTGGGTTGTTTTCTGATTGCTGGGTCTTATTGTTACAGAATTTACCAGGCGATGGAAGAACACACAGAGATACTTGGAGGCACAGGAAAAACCCATTTATTTTCAGATGTCTCGCATGTACCAGTGCAGTGACTCAGGGGAGACTGTTTCTCTCCAATCCTGAGCAAGTCAATATGGAGGAAGCTTTCCCTTTATACCCTTTGGTTTCTTTGTCCCCCAAATATGGGATGGGACTTCCAGACCTTTCGCGGGCTTTGCAAAAAGCCCCAGGTGTTGGGACAGGGGGCCATGAGACCACACCTAAAGGCGTGGCCTGGTGCCAGTATTGATAACCCCCTCCGGGGGTTGTTCATGGTTTATGGCCTCTGTAAAATGGGAGTAGTACTTAGGTAAACAGGTCTTGAAAGATCAGATTGTGGAGAAAGGGGCGGTGACTTAATTATAGGCGATCAAGAATGTGCATTAGGTTACTGGCACAGATTCAGATTGCTAGCCCCTTAAAAATGTCTCATTTTCCCCATCAGTATAAATGTGTGACTATATTTATATACATACACACCACAGTTTGCTGATCGAAATGAGTGGTTTCCTGTTGGGGGCTGCCATTAGCATTCTAGTACCTGCCTTTTGGTGAAATACGTTCACAGGTTCTCAAGTGCATACGTACGGTTGTAATGTTGAATCATGTGTTACACACATGTTCAGCTTTTGTAGATACTGCCACAGTTTTCCAAAATGGCCCTAGCAATTCACCCTCCCACCAGCATGCCAACGCTAGCTGCCCCAATGAATGCTTCCCACATGAGCTGGACTGGGCAGTATGTTACTTAATCTTCCCAGCAGCCCCCTATTCAGATGAGGAAACGTAGGTTAAGAGACTTGACGAGACAATACAAGGTAGCAGCTCTTCAACCCAGTCCTTGTCCCAGGAGAGCTGAAGCTCTTATTCTCTACTAGAGGCCCAATGCACAAAAATTCAAGCAAGAGTAGGACTTCCTTCCCCCAGCTGCCAGCACCAGAATCCCTCCAGGAACTGGGACCCTGGCTGGCTAAGGATGTCTGGAATGATGTTCTGAAGACATCCTGCCTAATTAGCATATTACCCTTTTATTATTACAAATGCTTGTTGCTGGGGGAAGTGGAGCTCTTATGGTGTCCCAAGAAAAGGCATTTTCAGGGACCCACAAGGAAGGAAGGATGCTGCGTGGCTACTTCTGGCCAGTGGTTGTGAGTGGAGGCAATACATCTCTTATGAGCCAGAACATCCCACTGCTGATGCCAGCCTCCCCACAGCTCTCTAACCTCTGTCTGCTTTGCCAGCCGGAGTCCTGGAGTGAGGAGACAAGGAGCAGAGCTCGCAGCCGACCTACTGCAGGCAAATAACATAAACAGGAAAGGAAAATATTAAAGTCATGAGCCACTAAGATTTGGCAGGCAGAAGTACTTGTTACCTAGCATAACTGCACCCATTCTAACCACTACAAGAAGAATGTTTACTTTTGTAAATGTAGTCATAACCTATATTTATCAACTCCCCAATTTTATCTGTTGGCTGATCCTGAGCCCTGAACTCCAGAACCATGTATCCTACTGTTTTCTCTAAGTCTTCTCAGAAAATTAATCTACAACTCAAACTGTGCAAATGAAATTTCTGATCTCCCCTCACCCCAAACTTGGGCCACCCATAATTTTCCAAACCTCAATTAATAGCAGCAACTGAGTCCCATGGCTCAGGCTTACAGCCTGGGAAATTTTATTGTCTCTTCTCTTTCTCTCATACCCCACATTGAATCTATCAACAGATCATGCATGCTGACTTTACTTTGATATATTCTTTGTTTTTTTTTTGAATAAAAGAAATGCTTCTGATTCTATTGAAATGCATACATGTGTTTCTTCTATGCTTTAAAATATTTTTAATTGATCTTTAGAGAGAGAGGAAGGGAGAGGAAAGGGGGGGGGGGCGTGAGACCACACCTAAAGGCCTGGCCTGGCGCCAGTACTGATAACCCCCTCCAGGGGTTGTTCATGGTTTATGGCCTCTGTAAAATGGGAGTAGTACTTAGGTAAACAGGTCTTGAAAGATCAGATTGTGGAGAAAGGGGCGGTGACTTAATTATAGGCGATCAA
>NW_005362486.1:1069114-1073313 GCF_000412655.1 Myotis brandtii
GACAGTCTGTTCATCACTGAGGGTCTTCCTCTGGCTACCTTCTTTGGAGATTGTCATGTTGTTTGCAGTGATGGTTGTCTTTTGGCAATCAGTGAACAATGTCTTTGGGTTGTCAGTACCACCTATCATCCAGGAGGTTGCTGTGGGTTTTCTCTGATCAAAGGAGGTCACCTTCTGGTCCATGGAGACAGTCTCATTTAGTTCTCCAGGGGGCTTATCGAAGGCATTAACAGGGAGAGTTATTGAGTTCTGGTCAAGGACTGTCCCAGGGATATTAGAACATGCAGAAACCGTCATTGTGGGCGTCAAAGGAGCCATCACTTGGTTCTGAGCGGACTCAGGTTGGCTCTCTTCACCACGGGCAGTCAGAGGCATGCAGATCTGTGGCTCTGGTGCAGCTGGAGTTGTGGACTCAAGTGTCTCACAGAATTCCCGGAGGAACTCCGCAATTTCCTCAGATAAAGGGCGAGTATCTTGGCAGTTGCCGGATAATTGAACTACGTCTTCAGCTGTGGGATCCATCAGTTCATGGAGCGCGCGCTCAGGAGCCACTGTGTCTGAAGGTAATAAGGTCGGCTGGCACGTAGTTGCTCTGTGCAAGGCCTGGCACTTATGGCGCTGTAGGCAGATGCGTCCGGCATTTATGGAGCCGCAGCCAGGTGCGCTGCGTGCCTATTGGCCCCTTCGCTTGCCACGCCCTCCGGGGCGGAGCCCAGGGCTTAGGCTGTAATCCGCTCTGGGAACTCGGATGAATGATGGCCTGAGATCCCTGTTGCAGTCCTTCCCCGTGTTCCCACCGTCGGGGGAACCATTTGACAGGGATTAGCCTACCTCTTCCTCCGCACCGGTCTACCTGGTGGACTCTGTGTCTGTCACCAGACGATGCAGAAACAGGCCCACAGAGGGCCATCGGCCTGAGTTTTAAACACACGTGACACCTCAACAGCCAATCAACCGGTCCTGCTACAGCTGCGAGTTACCAAATTACTTCTATGCCGAAGTCTTATCAGGTCGCCTAGAAATGGTAATTGTAGTTGTTTTTTTGGTGCCCTTTGATATATTTTTTATATTTTCAAAATATATCCAGAATCTGACCCTCCTTTGCTTATGAAATTCTCAATACTGTGGCCTTTTGAAAAATGTATTCGTCTAGATATTCAGCATTGTTACCACCTTTTCTTTGAATTTTTCTTACCTCACCTCCTCTCACCCTACCCCTACCTACTGCCATGACATTATATTGTCTCCTATGCTTCTTTCTTTGTAATTCGCTGGCCACTTCCTTCCCCCTCTCTTTAGCTCCCTGATCTTCTTGCTAGTCTATTTCCATGAGAAAATCAGCCCTTCTCATGGCTTTAATTTTCCTTTTTATCCACATTTCACAAAATGTATGTATAGCGATGATGGTACCAGGAATGGTTTTAGGAGGCATATGTATGAATACTTCTATTTTGACAGTTATGATCTTATTTTAATGTACATTACCGTAGACAAACTATAACTAGCACATAAAACCTGAGATTTCACGGATACTGTTGCTTAAATGAAGCCACATGAATCAGTTTAAGTCAAATTAAAGTAAAATATTAAATGAACATACTATCGGAGGTATAAAATAGGGGAGAATGTAATTCATCCGTAAGTGAAGTTTAGGGAATAAGTATGGACCTTCAGACAATAAATGCAGTCACTCAGGGAGCGAATCCTTCTGATGCCCACCCAGAGAGGTCCATGTGGATGCTCCACCCGACCCTCAAAATTCATAAAGAGATCTCAAGTGGATTGTCCCCCTAAAACCAGTGACTTGGTTTACTCAATGATGCCACTATTTCAATAGGCCAAGCCAACAACCGGGCATCATCTGTTATTCAGCTCTCTCTTTTGTCCCCTTGATTGGCTAGATTTTTAAATTCTGAAGTGACTGTCACACATTTACTCTTTCCCTTTTATCCTCATTCATATCATTCCAAGCCATGACCCAATTACCTCATACCCAGATCTTCGCAATGACCTCCAAACTCTTCTCCTGCCTCTGTCTGAGTTCAGTGGCACTCTGCTCTTGCTTAAAAACCATCAATCCCGTGTTCGCAACATTCGGTAGCCTCCCCGGAAGGCGATGGCCGAGATTCCTTATGCCTTGCTAATCATGACTAACATTTATTGAATTTTTGTGCTAGAAGCCACACAGGATTTTTTTCTTTTCTTTGATTTATTGATTGGTTGATTGATTTCAGAGATGAAGGGAGAGGGAGAGAGAGATAGAAACATCAATGATGAGAGAGAATCATTGATCGCTGCCTTCTGCATGTCCCCTACCAGGGATCGAGCATGCAACCCATGCACGTGCCCTTGACCGGAATCGAACCCAGAACCCTTCAGTCTGCAGGCCGATGCTCTATCCTTTGAGCCAACCCGGCTAGGGTAGAAATTTTTTTCTTTAACCCACATGGCAATCCTATGTTGAACAATTGGGTTCCTCACAATAGATGAGGAAACTAAAGTTTAGAGGTTAAGTGAATGGCTGGCCAAGAGCTGGTAAGTGGCAGAGCCCCAATCCCATCCCAAACAGCCTAAGGCCAACATCCGTTCTCTATACTGCCCCCACCCTGCCTATTGACAAATTCACATTCCTGCTATTTCTAATTATATGCCATCTTTCTACCTTCTGTTCTATTTCCTTTTCCCCTCTCACTTAGAGGAGGGTCATGCCTGCATGTACTGAGCCTTGACCTTCTACCCCTCCAACACAGTGCACACCACCTTCTGAAGCAATATTCAAAGTGCACCTCTCCTCTAGGACCCAGCTCAAGTTCAACCCCTTGTAGTGTCACCAAAGCCAGAATCATCACTGGAGCAAATAGATGGCTGTCCTTCCAGATCTAAAACTTATCTGCCCAGGCCTCGAGCTAGGAGGGGAAAAGCTGGCACCCCCACCCTGTGAACAGGAAGGGCCTTCATCTCCAAATGAAGACCATTTCAAAGTAATACAAGTGGACACAGTTCAGGGCACTGCTTTTTGACTTTGTATGTGCACAGGGCCTTTTCAGATCCCTATTCTTTGTGTATAATAGACACTTCGTAATTATAAAAACACAGGCTGATTCAAATGCGCCAGCCTTTCAGAGGACAGAGTCAGAACCCAAGGGGGACCATGTGGTTCAACAGGATATTTTTGGCTCTTTTCGGTTGGTCATTCCTTAAGTTGTTGTTCAGAGAGAAGCAGGAAAAGAAATAAAAAGGGTACACACAAATGTCTCTTCTGTTCTTTCTCCTCCTCCTCCTCATCCTCATCCTCCTCCTCCACTTTCTCTTCCTCCTCCTCCTTCTGTTCTTTTGTATAATAAAAGGCCACAGAAAAAGACCTAGGATTAGAAACAAACAGACATCATCTGGCCCACCCCCTTCATTTCAAAGATGACAAAAAGAAGGCTCTGGCAGGCAAGGTGACCCACAGATAACTAGTGGCAGGTCTAGGATTGCAACCCAGGACTTGGAGTCCCAGCAAAGTGTTCAAATCCTGGCTCTGTTTAGTAGATTATAACCTTATAGACATGAACAAGCCACTCTTTCTGGGATTCAGTTTTCTTAATTCTGCAAGGAGGGTCATGTTAATAATTGCATCTATTTTGAAGGATATTGCTTTGAAAGTCAAAAAGCAGTCCCTTAACTGTGTCCATTTACATCTATTTATGATTCTTAATAAGATTGAAATGAAGGATTGTGATAAGAATCAAATAAAGTCAAATAAAATAAGTAGTGAAACAAGCATCTAATGTAATAGTTGCTCCATAGACATCCACTCACTCAAAACGGTTACGTCAGCTGACATCCAAAGAATCTAAGAGAGACATATTTTAAGAAGATGACTAAAACGTTGAATATCTAATCACACAACATGTCTGAAGATCTGAGAGAGCCTTGAAACCAGAGTGGGAAACAGGGAGGCAGCAGGGAAGGTGGAGATGTTTAATGTGAAGGTGTCCCCGTTGTTTGTTTTTTAAAGGAAAAGGTGTGTGTCAGCTGGGTGACTCATGAAACACTAATTAAATTCTTTTATTCTTTTTTATCCCTGTTAAACAAACAAAGCACTTTTCGCAATGCCAGGCTTTCTGGAGACCCAAGAAAACAATTGCCTGAGTCTACCATTAATTACTTTAAAAACTAGGTTTAAGTTTAGTTTTGCTTTATTTTCCAAGATG
>NW_005362486.1:1073419-1078909 GCF_000412655.1 Myotis brandtii
GTGGTGACGCCTGATCCAGAGGAGTAGAGGCACAGCTGAAGGAGTTGCCGGGATCCTTGCACACTGTCTGAATTTGAGATCTCAGTCTCCACCCCGAGTCTCTGTTTAGCCCAGGGTGAGTGCTATGCCTGGTCCCCAGACTGTGATGTCACACCCCAGCTCTACCCTTGACCTTCAGGAGGCTCTCAGGGGAAGCAGTTTCTCTGGGTGCCTCTTTCTGCCCTTGTCTGTTTGCTGTGGAGACTATAAGGCTCAGACAGGGGCTGTGAGTGCTGATATGAAATGATCAGGATAATTCTGATCTTGTAAAAGTTGTGAATCTTTAAGTTATAACAAATGTATATGCATGAAAGTACAGAGAACTACTTAACCCTTATCCATGTACCATCCAGATGTGATGCATATTGTGTTATTTTTTGTCCTAACTGCTTTAGAAGAGAATTCAAAGCAAAAATGTACAGATGTAACTGAACCCCCATATCCCTCTGCAAAGACAATCACCCTCCTGGAGTTGAATTTTATCTTTATATTTAAATTGTTTGCATTTTTCTTGTTTAGGTATCCCCAGACAATATGTACTTACAATGTTTCTTAAATTTTATCTACATATCATCACATATTTTTATAATTTGTCCTTTCATTCGACATCATGTTTTTGAAATTTACATATGTTGATACATTTAAATCTAGTTTATTTTGTTTTAACGACTAGAAAAGAATTTGATTGCATGGACTACATACTATCCATTATGTTAGTGATGGGCATTTAGCTCATTTCCAAGTTTTTACGATTGTTAATAAGACAGAAGTGAACATCCTTGGTCAGATCTGTGTGTGTACGGGTGCAGAATTTTCCCTCGGATGCATGGCTGGAAGTCAATTCCTGGATCGTAGGGCATCTATCTCTTCAACATCACCAGATATTGGCAAATTATTCTCCAAGGAGTCTGCACTAATTTACACTCCTTTGTCCAGTTGTGACAATTTCTGTTTCTTCTTCAATGCTTGAAATTAGGAGACTTTTACATTTTTTTCCTAATTGATAGGTATAAAAATCATTTTTTGGAACACATTTTCTTTTTTTAATATATTTTTATTGTTTTCAAAAAAAAAGGGAGAGGGAGAGGGAGATAGAAACATCAATAATGAGAAAGAATCATTGATGGCTGCCTCCTGCATACTCCTTACTTGGTGGGGATCAAGCCCTCAAACCAGGCATGTGCCCATGACCAGAATCAAACCCAGGACCCTTCAGTCCACAGGCTGACACTCTATCCACTGAGCCAAATGGCCTAGACTCGAGCAACACATATTCTTTTTTACTAACAAGGTTACATGTTTAAAAGTATTTATTGGCTATTTTAATTTTCTCTTCTGCAGATTTCTTGTTCACCTCCTTTGTAAATTTCTCTCGCTTTTTAAAAACACACTTATCCTCTATAATAATAAAAGCATAATATGCTAGAGTGGATGTCTTTCCAGACAAAGCCCCAGCAGGCAGGGGCCGAGGCAGAGGCGGCCGCCGTGGCGGTGGGGGCCAAGGCCCTTGCACAAAATTTCATGCATCGGGCCTCTAGTAGAAAAATATTTTTAATAGTCTGGACACAAATCCCTTGCTGAGTATGCAATACTGATTCCCATATGCTCAGAATCTCAGTTATTTCTGCTGGGCAGACTCTAAGTGAGAGTAGCTATGGATGAGTCCTTGTGCTCAGAGCTGCCCAGGGGCAGTGTGTGGGGGGCAATCGCTACCATCTCTAAAACAGTACGGCTAGAGCACCGCCCTAGGAGGCAGAAGGCCTGGCTTCTAGACTCACTCTGACCCTTGATTATCTGAGAATTCTCAGGACTCTTTTTCTTCATCTGTGAAATCACAATATTCATACCAGCCTCCGGGGCTTTTGTGAAAAGCAAATAAGATCCATAAAAATCAACTTTTGAAATAACTATACACATGTTAGCCATTATTAGTAGCGGCAATTCAAATACAAGGTTATTGAATTAGCCAGTGGGCTGCCATAACAGAATATCAAACAGCAGTTCTGGAGGCTAGAAGTTCAAGACCAGGTGCCCGCATGGTTGCCTTCTGTGGGAACTTTCCTCCTGGCTTACAGACGGCCACCTTTTTGAGGTGTCCTCACATGGTTGAGAGAGAGCGCTGATGTCTCCCCCTCTTTCTCATCAGGGGACTGGCCCTACCCCATTAGGGTCCCACCCTTGGGACCTCATGTAATCTTTATCACCCCTTCAGAGGCCCTATCCCAAGTGCAGTCATGTTAGAGGTTAGGGCTTGAACATAAGAATGTAGGGGTGATGCAACTCAGTCCACAGCAGTCAGGGTCCTTTCATTTATTTCCAAAAGGATCTAAGTTTATTAACCTTTCTTCAGGGCTTGGAGACCTAGATGGGAACACCACTAATTCTGTGAAGTTATCTCTGGCTCGCTCAATTCAAAAGTATTCTGGTTCTCAAACTAAGGTCTGATCATTTCTGTGACCATCCTTCATGAGGGACAAACCCTTATTGTCGGTCTTTTTCTTATACAGTGCCAGCTTAAAACCAATTGAGAGACCAGACCGGTACTATCAAATAGAACAGCGGTTCTCAACCTGTGGGTCGTGACCCCTTTGGCAGTCAAACGACCCTTTCACAGGGGTCACCTAAGACCATCCTGCATATCAGATATTTACATTACGATTCATAACAGTAGCAACATGACAGTTATGAAGTGGCAACGAAAATAATTTTATGGCTGGGTCACAACGTGAGGAACTGCATTTAAAGGGCCAGAAGGTTGAGAACCACTGCAATAGAACTCTCTGTGATGTTAGAAATGGTCTATAAAATCGACATTGTCTAGTACGGTGGCCACTAGCTAGCCCCATGTGTCTACTGGGCACTTGACATATGACTAGTTTGACTGAAGAAGTGTATTTTCCATTTTGTTTATGTGCCATCAACTCTAATGGGAGGAGCACGGTGGGTAGTGTGGCAGCTGCATCTAGCAGCTCACTTCTCCTCTTTTATTGTGTGGTCTTAGAGGCCCTAGATCCATCTGTGCTGGTGTCTCCCTAGGTTCTAACAGGATTATCTGATGAAAAAAAATGAAAAGGAAGGAAGTTTGGAGCTCACATCAGAATTCCAAAGTGGGGGATGTGTGTGAGGGGGCTGAGGCTTAGGAAGTCAGAGGACAGCAGAGTGGTGGAAGGAAGGAAGGAAGGGAAGAATTCGGAGGGAAACGCTCTGACTGAAATGCAGCCCTGGCACATGCTTCAAAGGGCAGGCGTTTGGAAAACATCAAGTTTCTACCTTCCCCATTTTTCTTTTACTTTCAGAAAAAGTCTGTGAAATAATCCTTAACGATCAAGGGTTTCCTGATTTATGATGGAAAGGTCCCTTGCAAGCACTCGGGACTACCACTCTGCAGGCCTGAAATGAGAAGGGGAAAAAGCTGCCACTTGTTAACCTCAAAAGGTTTCAGCTTTTTAAATTATTTTCTTTGGGTCCCAAATAGGAGCAATTCACATGAGGGCTCACAGAACATAGACAATTAATTCCATCCCCGCTGGACCGGGAGACCTGCCCTAGCCGGTCTTGCCCATCTCGGGCTCCGTGTTCTGCCTCCAGATCGTATTAGGCTTCCCCACCGAAGCTTAACAAACGAAGAACCGTAGCTGCAATGGGCAAGATCCCCTAGGGCCTAGGCCAGTGGTCAGCAAACTGCGGCTCGGCAAACCGTGGCTCGCGAGCCACATGAGGCTCTTTGGCCCCTTGAGTGTGGCTCTTCCACAAAATACCAACTCCTGCGCACGACATACAGTGCGATTGAAACTTCGTGGCCCGGGCCCGAACATACAGTGCGATTGAAACTTCGTGGCCCGTGCGCAGGAGTTGGTATTTTGTGGAAGAGCCACACTCAACGGGCCAAAGAGCCGCATGTGGCTCGCGAGCCGCGGTTTGCCGACCACAGCCCTAGGCTCATTGATAAGAGAGAACAGTATCAAAGATAATCACCGGAAGTCAGGATTCTGAATTATCCCTCAAAGCAGAGGACAGAGTAGTCCATCTCTGCTCTGGAAAGTTCGGCTTGACACCAGCACATTGAAACGGTGTTTAGAATCCTGAAAGCTACTTCTCCAGACCCTGACCCTGAGGATCCACTCACTGTCTCTTCTTATTGACTCACCGCTGCCACTCACAGGCTCCTGAACTCCGCCTACTGTGCTTGGGATTTAGCAAATGCCTTTGTGTGTCTCACAACAGGGGCGTTCAAAGGAGGAGACCCATCTTTCGTGCTCAGATCAATAGGCCAAATCCACACTTACTTTTTAGCTCAAAAAAAGCTTTCCGTTTTCCCCTTTCATGGTCTTTGGCATCTGTGCCAATACCAGTAACCACCACACCAAGACTCACTGACCTAGAGCTGGAGCAGGGAGGTGAGACAGGAGCCACAAGAATGGGTCCACCTTCATGTAACTCACCAGAACATTAAAGGTTCCAAGGTTCCAGGGGAAGCCTCACGCTCTGCAAGCATGTCAAACTCACAGCCGGCAGGCCGCATGCCTCGTTTATGGCCAAGAGCTTGACATGCTTGCTCTAAAGCAGGGGTCCTCAAACTTTTTAAACAGGGGGCCAGTTCACTGTCCCTCAGACCGTTGGAGGGCCGGACTATAGTTTAAAAAAAAAAAAACTATGAACAAATTCCTATGCACACTGCACATATCTTATTTTGAAGTAAAAAAACAAAACGGGAACAAATACAATATTTGTATTTGCATGTGGCCCGCGGGCCGTAGTTTGAGGACCCCTGCTCTAAAGTATCCACTCACTCCTTACTGGCGTCACTCATCCACTCCCTCCTTCATTCTGCAGACACCTTGAGGCCATCCCTGTCCCTTGCCCTGAGCCTCACACATCATCGTGGCTCTCCATGGAGTTGTCATCATCCAAGTGACCTCAGTGACATCATCGACATAATCTGGGCTCACCTCAGAGAGGAACAAAGCTGGGGGAAACCCCAGTGACTTTTCAAAAGTCTTGTTCTAGTCCCGGCATTCACTGGGTTGGCCCAGCTGCTCTTGCGATTCCTGGCAATGCCTCTAAGAAGAAGAGTAACGAGTAAAGTTGGTTGAGTGATCTACAGTTAACAACATGCTGTGTTGAGAATGGGTCCCCGCCTGGGGAACCTGGTTGAATCTCTCAGCCTTTATTTCTCATCTAGCCCATGGGAATCATTATATAGACCACAGGGGGGTATCAAAATGTTTGAAAGGGGTTCTCCTGGAAGGTTTTGCTGAATTGGATCCGTCTATATTAAAAGTTGCATCGGGAGCAAGGCGGCCTGTTTTCTCACCACCTCAACTCTCACCTCCTCCCAATAACAAGTCATAATAGGTTTAACACTATCCCTGTTAAAAGGCATTTGGGCATGTCTTGCACCTAGAAATTTGAAAAAAGAGAAAGTCTCACTTGGGTGGTAACAGAGACCTG
>NW_005362486.1:1079053-1080676 GCF_000412655.1 Myotis brandtii
GGGAGCCGGGGGTGGGGGTGGAGGCAGTGTCTGGGCGGAGCCCAGGTTGGGCACCTTCTGCATTTCTCCCCTCCCCAATTCCTTACTAACTTTGCAACCTTATCTGCGTGATGATGTCGGTGCCTGGAAAGTCAGCCTGGAAGGCCCCGATGCCTTTTCCAGGGTTCGCAATGACCCCTTAGCCTTCCTCTAAAATCCAAGTGACCCTGTCTTACCCAGAGCTCCACACACCCACCCACGAGCATCTCCAGGCTTTGTCCTCTGGCCCTCGCTCATCTCATAGAAACAAGCAAGGACAGCTGGGGATGAGGGGAGTGACAGGCCTTACCTTTAAAGACCATGTCCCAGTGGAGGCCAGCAGCTGCGGAACCGTTTTTTCTCTGGAAGACATGGCACGTGTCCTTCCCACCTCCTATTACAGGCATTAGGGGTCACCCTTCCCCCCCACCCCCAGGGAGTGTGTGGTAATCCTTCCTGGAGAGCCCCAAGACTGTGCGGGCCTGCTAGGGAAATGCTGCTGTATTGAGCAAGACTGCGTCCACCTGCTGGTGAGAAGCAGGAAGAGACCCAGGAAGTAGCCCCCCCATAAGGTGGGAAGGCGATGCAGGAAACAGCCAAGATCACCAGGTCACCAGTCAGCGCTGACTACCGAATAGAGGGTGACCAGGAAACTGGGCTTCCTGCAGCCATCACTTCTCAGCGTATGCAAACATTGAATCATCGTTGGACACCCAAAACTAATGTTGAATGTCAACTACTCAATTCAAAGAAAGAAAAAAGTGCTTCTATCACTAAAAGGAGACAGTTATCAGATGCCTCCTGATGGAAAAAAACAAAAACAACAACAAAAAAAACAAGACATAACCTACGTTCTGTCCAAAGGGATTGAACCAAAGTCGGCTCAAACCTTGGATCCTGCTGCCAATTAGCAGGAAATACAGAGGAACAATGAGCTGCACCCCCAGGGGCGAACAGCTGTGGGAGCCTTCAGGACAAGCAACGCAGGGCTCCCACAGGTGAACTGTAAGGAAGAGAAAGACTGGGAGGTGAGGAGAGGGAGCTGCAGATTAAAGGATACAGGAGAACACATACAACTTTTTTTTTTCTTTTGGTTAATCCTCCTCTGAGGATATTTTCCCATTGATTTTTAGGGAGAGTAGAAGAGAGATGGAAAGACAGAGAGAAACATCGATGTGAGGGAAACACATCTATTGGTTGCCTCCTGTACAAGCCCCAACTAGGGCCCCAGGCTGGGGAGGAGCCTGCAACCAAGGTACATGCCCTTGACCGGAATCGAACCCAGGACCCTTTGGTCCACAGGCTGACACTCTATCCACTGAGCCAAACTGGCTAGGGCCACATAAAACTTTAGTAAATAGGCAAGTCTGAACTGAAGTGTCTGAGAATCATGCTTCAGTGATAAACGATAAAGTAGCACAGGAAGTGATGTATATAAAAGTCCAGGTTGTGGTACCTTCTGTGGGGGAAGGGATTAAGATTTGAGCAAGGATGGAGAGGACTGGGGAGTGGCTGGCAGGGTTCCATTTCTAATACATTCATGAAGTGAAGAAGAAAGAAAGAAAGAGAGAGAGAGAGAGAGAGAGAGAGAGAGAGAGAGAGGAA
>NW_005362486.1:1080917-1095466 GCF_000412655.1 Myotis brandtii
AAGGGAGGGAGGGAGGGAGGGAGGGGGAGAGAGAGAGAGAGAGAGAGAGAGAGAGAGAGAGAGAGAGAGAGAGAGACTAGCACTGGGATCACCAGAAGAAAGATTAAACCCGACAAAGAAAGGGCTTTCAGAAGGGAAGGAAAGATGGTGCGCTTGAAGGAAGAATTTGCTTCAGATTAACATTGCTCGTGGGACATTTAGAAGGAATTGCTTTCCAAAAAGGCCTGAATTTAAAACATCAGATGCCAGTACAGGGAGCAAAAGGGACGTGGGGAAATCAAGGAGCACAGCATAGTCACGGGGTTTAGAAAAACTGATCTTATTGTCTCCTTCCATTTTTTTCTTTACTCTGAGAAAAAGCAGATGTAATTTTGTTTTTATGGAAGAGTCTGGCCACAGCAGCGATTCACACCCCAGTCTAAAGGGCCCCCTGCCTGGTCTCCCGTGAGTATGTGCCCTGGTCATTGCCCACCTCCAGCGTCGGGGCAAGGCCATGCCAATTTCAGGGCTGGGCTCTCTCCCTTCGCCTGTGCTGATGGGCAGAAAAGAGGACAGCGCTACTCCGCCAAGCTGTCCTAGGGAAGCCGTTTCCTGTCAGTCTTCCCTTTTTTCCCCCCCGTGAAGCTTGAAATTTTTTGTCACAGCACTTTCTACATTTTCGTTTCCTGCAAACCTCAGGAAATAGACTGAAATTAATACCGTCAGATGCTTCTGAAAGTGCTGGCTTGGCGGCATTGCAGAATGCTTTCAGATGCCATTTTGGGATTAAAATATACCAGTTATGCCCCATTGTTTGTAAGAGCGATCTGCGAAAGGAATTGTGTCTGAGACCGGACCAAATTGAAATGTAGGTTACAGAAAAATTGGATATGGAGACCTGAATCTTCAGAAGAGGCAAAGCCAGCCCCTAAGCCAACTGGAAGCTCACGTGAAGAAGAAACACCTCCAGGGGGCGCAGTCCTTCCCCAACCCCATCAGTCTGCAAAAATAAAAAGGCCAGGACACCTCGTTCCTGTTGCCCGTGCAAACTTCCAAGCTTTGGGTGAGATATCCAGGCCCCAGAGCCTCCAGAGAGAAACGCAATGGGTCGTGACAAAAAAAGAGAAGAGGTTGAGAGATCATTGGTCAGAGCATGCGTTCTGGACCTGCTCTGCATGTGTCCGGTGGCAGCACCCCCTTCTTGGGTTTTCCCTGCCTCACAGGCCCTGAGGAACCCAGGTCAGCTGGAGGCCGGCCGAATGGACACCCTGCTCTGCCCCTGACCTGCCTGGGCCCTGGAAGCAGGTCCCTACACCTCCAGATGGCAGTGGCTCTGTCCGTCTACGGGGAGAGATGACACATACTTCCCTTCTTTGCCAAGCAAGGGCATCGCAGTGACAAACTTGAAACAACTACACACCATGCTCCGTGTTCTTGAGGGGGAGAGTGTGACATGATCGCAGTTATTTTTATTGTTGTTGGCTCCGGCACCTAGGAGCGTGAGATGAGGCCCCGCTGTCTCAGAACCTGCAAAGGTCTGTTTGAAATCCTCCTAAGACTGAAGGATGCTCAGTCCCCTTACATTCTTCGATCCCCTTTGGATCAGTCAGTGACATGTCCCTCTACATCACATAAGCCTCCATCAGTCCATCCGGAGGGTGCTCATGGCACAAGCTCCTCCTGCGTCTCTATGCCCCTGGGTCAAGCCCTCACTGCCTCCTTCTCTCCAGATCTCACAAGCACATCACTGGCTTCGCTGCTCTGGGCTTTCCCTCTGCCGCAGCCTCCGCATTCCCTGGTGCCCTCTTCCAAATATGTAGCTGTAGTCAGGGAGCCATGGAGCTCAGTGGGCCTGCAGAGACCTTCTGAGAAAGCCTGTAGTTTTAAAAAATATATTTTTATTGATTCCAGAGAGGAAGGGAGAGGGAGAGATGGAAACATCAATGATAAGAGAGAATCATGGGCCGGCTGCCTCCTGCACGCCCCACGCTGGGGACCGAACCCGCAACCCAGGCATGTGCCCTGAGCGGGAATCGAACCGTGACCTCCTGGTTCATAGGTCGATGCTCAACCACTGAGCCATGCCAGCCAGGCCATAGTTTTAAATGGATATAATGACACTTTTTGAAAAAACTTGGGGTTCTGTTGGTAATGACCAAGAGGAGATGGAGCATTGAGCAGGTAACTGGCAAGGTCACCCCAAATGCCTTAGTGTTGACATTCAGACATTCTGCAGTCCCACCCAATGACTCCTGAGCATCCCCAGCCATGGCTCCTCGGTCCAGCGTCCCGGAGCTCACCGTGCCTACCAAGCAGCGGTGGCATTTTCTACCTTTCTGCTTTCCCCACCTCCTTCCACACCCCTTCTTCCAGCTCATCTCTTCTTAAAACCCAGCTGAAACACCACTCGGCGTTTCTAACGCTCACAGTCAAAACTGACCTCTAACGTTTCTGTTCTTCCATAAGCATTTTGTATGATCTCCACAAAAGGACTAGTCACAGCCCACTTTGAATTCTAATTTGCCGTGCACATAGCTGCCTCATTCAGCAGAAAGCGGGCTTCAGAAGAGCAGGCACCACGTCGTGTTAATCTCCAGGCCCAGAGCAAGGTTTAAAGTGGTGCATGTCCCACGGTAAATGCCCAAGTGTTTGTCACCAAAGTGAGTTTTTTCATGTTGCGTGCATGACTAATGGTGGATAACCAGAAACATCTCATAAAACGGTGTAGGTAAAAGTGGGGTGACCTCCCGTCTCCCTGGAAGAGTCTACCTGTCTTGGAGGCGGAAGGATGAACTGTGGAGTTCTCTCCCAACCCGTGGAGTCTATGATGGGGTGGCCATCGAAGGATCAGGACTCGCCAGGCCAGTGACTGCTGGTTCACTGTTCATCCTTCAAGGGCTCCGCACCCTAGGGCAGTGATGGCGAACCTATGACACGCGTGTCAGAGGTGACACGCGAACTCATTTTTTTGGTTGATTTTTCTTTGTTAAATGGCATTTAAATATATAAAATAAATATCAAAAATATAAATCTTTGTTTTACTATGGTTGCAAATATCAAAAAAATTTCTATATGTGACACGGCACCAGAGTTAAGTTAGGGTTTTTCAAAATGCTGACACGCCGAGCTCAAAAGGTTCGCCATCACTGCCCTAGGGTGACGTGGACAACAGAGACTTTGCCCTTCTGACTTGATCCAGAGCCTCAAGAAACTCCACCACATTCTTCTGTCCTGACCTAATTAGGTTTCCAGTCCAATCTCCACGAGGCTGGAGGGGTAGCTGGTCTCTGTAACCCCCACCATCACCACCTCCGGGATTCCTTCCCTGATGACCTCCACTGTGCTCTGTGCCCTGAGGTGCTGACTCTGTGATCTCCTCTCCAGACCCCTTTTCCTTCTGACTTCTGGCTGGAGTCATAAACAAGAGATGGGAGTGCAAGAGAAGAGCGGGATTCTGCCCTAGCTGGTTTGGCTCAGTGGATAGAGCGTCGGCCTGCGGACTGGAAGGTCCCGGGTTCGATTCTGATCAAGGACACATGCTTGGGTTGCGAACTCAATCCCCAGTAGGGGGCGTGCAGGAGGCAACTGATCAATGATAACTCTCTTATCATTGATGTTTCTAGCTCTCCCTCTCCCTTCCTCTCTGAAACCAATAAAAATATATTAAATAAAGAAATAAAAGGGAGGGGTTCTCCCAGGGTCCCCTTCCTGCTTCAGTGCTGGGCTCTGGCAATAGCTATGCCCTGTCCCTCTGGGATCACAGCTCCTGCTGGGTGCCCCAGCCCCAGGCTTCTGTTCTCCAAGGCTCCCCTTACATGGGTCCCTTCTCTCTGGGCTCAACCACTTTTCCTCTTCCCCAGTGCCTCAGCCTCACCTCTTATGGGCTCCCTTAGTGCTGCCCACACCTCTGTATAGTCTGTGAAATTTCCCTGGGGATCCACGTACCTTATTTTATGCCAAGACACAGACTGGCATGGTTGCCAAGGCCCTGCTCCATGGCCTGTATTGAGTAAGCTTCTTCAACATAATGAGGACTATTCCAGAATTTTGAACCGTTATGCAGACGTCTCACTGTGGGGCCTCCAGGGGCGCGGGGCCCTGCATCCCTGCATTCTCCGAGGACTGAGTGAATCGCCACTGAAGACCAGGTGTTCTGTTTGTCTCCACAACTGCACGACAACCTGCACGTTCAACAGCTAATCTCCTGACACCAAGATGATGCTTCACCAGCCTGACCTGATTGCTTATGCCTGGGGAGATGGGGAGGAGGAGTAGATAAGGGCCCAATGGATCTTAACGTCTCTGATTAATTGCATCTAAAACCCAATAAATTAAAGAATACTTCCCCCAAGACTTCATCTCTCCCCAGAGTGGGAAGGTTTGAATGTGGGGAGCTGGTCTCATTGAACCTCGCACGGACACACGGTGAACTCACACAAAGCCTTTTCTGGTGTGTGTGTGTGGCTCCCCCATGAGCTGAGAGAACGGAGCCTCTAAACCAGCGGTTCTCAACCTATGGGTCGCGACCCCTTTGGCAGTCGAACGACCCTTTCACAGGGGTCGCCTAAGACCATTGGAAAACACATATATAATTACATATTGTTTCTGGGATTAATCACTATGCTTTAATTATGTTCAATTTGTAACAATGAAATTGGGGGTCACCACAACATGAGGAACTGTATTAAAGGGTCGCAGCATTAGGAAAGTTGAGGACCACTGATCTCCCCAGTGGGGCCCAGAGCAGCTCAGCCTCAGGCCTGCAGGAGGCAGAGGCCTCTGACTTCTGCCTTTTTCATTCTCTCTTTCTTCTCTCCCTCCCTCCCACCATCCCTCCCTCCCTCCCTCCTTCTCGTCCCTCCTTTGGAAAAGGGCAATGCTGGAAAGAATACCACTGAAGCACTTGGATATGCTTGCACATAGGAGTGATAAAGAAACGTGGGCTTGATAGTGATTAGTTTGAGAGCATGGGTGTCTTGCTCCCTGAAACCAGCTAGTCATTGTTTGCCTAGAAGTTTCAGGAGTTAATTTTTGGTTCTGTTGCTATTCCCTCCGTTCGAACCAGATTTAAAAACCTGGAGCTTCAGTGGGGCTCGAATTTTCTCCAGTGCCCTCGCTTCTCCCTTCTGCCCCCTCTCCCCACCAGGATGGCAATGGCTGCTTCACTGGGGGCCTGGGAGGTGGGTAAAAGGAGCAAGTCTGTCCTTGGATAGCAGAGGACAGAAGGAAAGGAATGCTCGAAAGCCTGTTCCATGCTTCTATGTCTCTGGATCTATTTTGTTCCTCAGTTTATTTTGTTCATTAGATTCCACATATGAGTGGGACCATGTGATATCTAGCTTTCTCTGACTAGATTATTTCGCTTAATATAGTGCTCTCCAGGTCCATCCATGCTGTTGCAAATGGTAAGAGTGCTTTCTTTTTTACAGCTGCGTAGTATTCTGTTGTGTAGATGTGCCACAGCTTTTTTATCCACTCGTCTGCTGATGGGCACTTGGGCTGTTTCCAAATCTCAGAGGGAAGGTGGGGGTGGTAGGTGGGTGGGAAGAGATGAACCAAAGAACTTGTATGCATGTATGCATAACCCCTGGACACAGACAATAGTGGTGAAGGCCTGGAGTTGGGGCAGGGGTGGGCTAGAAGAGGTCAATGGGGGAAAAAGGGGAATATATGTAATACTTTCAACAATAGAGATTTTTTTTGAAGGAAAGGAATACTTCCATTTCTGTTTCCTTCAGACACAGCAAAGCTGACCTTCATTAGAAAGATCTATGAGATATGTTAACATTCAAGAAGCTATTGTTGCAGAATAACATGTATTATGTGTGACTGCATTTGTGCATGTGTATGTAAAGTGCTTGTTCTTTCATGTGTGTAAAAATACAAGATACTAGAAGGATCCACACAGAACTTTGGACAGCGGTGCCTCCGGGAGGAAGTTTGGGGTGAGGGCGGGTGAGAGACAGCATTCACATTGGACTCTATGTGCTTCCGCATATTTGATTTTTTTTTTTTAAAGAGAGTATCAGGGTTGGTTCTCGCTTACATAAGTAATGTATGGGTCTAATCACCAGTAGTGAATCCCTTAGCAATGTCTTAGGTCATTTCTTTCCCTTATGTTCTACAAGGAAGAACCAAATTAATTTTTTGAAAGTTTTTAAAAAATGAGATTTCTTCACTTGAAACACATTCTCTATCATTGTGGCGTGTCATTGTGCTTCCTGGTGGAGATTTAAAATAGATAGTAATGAATCATCTCCCCCGGCAAGTTTGACTCAGTCAAGTAAAAATGGTTCCAAAGAAATCAAAATTAGGAATTAATCTCCTCCTCCATTACCACAATTATGCTTCTCCGATCGAGTCTGATTGCTTGTGTTCAAGGAGATGGAACATGAAGTGGAGACGAAGGGGTCAGGGTCTCTAATCCAACCGGGGCTCCCAGCAGATCTGAACCCGGTCCCTCCCGCCCTTCCCAGGCCACGTGAGGGCCCCTCTCAGAGGATCCAGATCACCCATCACCTCCAGCTCATCTCAGAAGCTTCGGCTGTTGTTCTTTATGTCCCAGGAGGCCATGAAGAGACTCCTTGAGGACAAAATGTAAATCTTTGTCAACTCCTTGCTGCCAGCGCCTGCATCTAGTGCCTGATGTAAAGTAGGTACTCAATAAATACGTCTCGTGGACATTTAAATGAATGAATAAGTGGTTGCCTGAATCAAACAAGGTGTCCGCTTTGTGTCTTCAACTGTCTTGGAAGGTCCCTGAGGCCAAGGCGCCCATGTCTTCAATCTTCTGCATCCCCTCCAGCGCCCTGAGAAAAGCAAGCATTCAATGAATATTCCTTGATCGATTTCTCCCATCTTGAAGGATAATAAAAAAGATTCACAGAGATTTAGATCTTGATTTTTTTTTTGCCAGCTTATTAGCAAGAAAGGGGAGGAGAGACATATTCTTCCCCTCCTTTTGGAGATAACTCAAAAAGTGAGGAGTTTTGACAAATGAAGAGAATGGAAACGTACCTCCTGACCTTTTCCGGCGACTCTCTTGGGACCTTTCTGACCCCACCAGAGCCCCGTATTTCCCTGTCCTACAGGGAACACGCCCAAGCTTGGTAGAGAGCCCATGGTGCAGTGGGCTTCAATTGCAGGTAGTTAAAGTAGAAAGTGGCCCTTCATAATTAGATAGCAATCACATAATTATTCGAAAGTGCCTTATAATTGCATCCCTCCTCCCCAAGCTCCCTTAGCTGCTTCAACGGGCATCTCTGATTTTGTCCCCTTCCTGTCCTGGGTCAAGGCCAGGCCTCTGGGCCAACAGTAAGCATTTACCCAACCTGGATGCATCATAACAAGGGAGGGACACTCCAAAGGATTCTCTCAAAAACTCACAACTCACAGGCGATCATTGGTGGCAAATTCTACTTTAAAGCATTTGGCACGTGGTAGCAGAGAGATGGGTTGGGAGATCATTGTGAAGCTACTGAGTGTAGATGCCTCTTCACTAGCTATCTCGAAGGGACTCTGTGACTACAGTACATCATGCTGAGTTTCCCACCCGACTGCCACATGCGGTTCTTACTTATCTGTAACTTCCAGTCCCATGACAAACTGTTTTCCTATCGGTTTAGCCTGAAAGGAAAGAAAAATTGCCACCAACCCAGAAAAGTAATCGTGCTTTTCCTTCTTCTTGAGGTGGAGTGGAGCTCCGACCGGCAGCCTGTGAGCAAGCAGTGCACTCGAACATCAGGGCAGAGTGAAAACAGCCAGCTCAGGTGGGAGCGGCAAGGGAACCTTCAGTCAATTGCAAACTTCACCCACTTTGAAACATGGCTGAGTGAATGAACACCCCGTCTCAAGAAAGGAAGGGCCAAGGGACCCATTCATGAAAGCAGGAAACTCAGTTTTACATCTCATTCACAAGATGGATTCACTGCTCTCCTCCCGATCCAGGTGGGTGAGTTGGTTTAGTGGGGAATGTGTCTGCCTTCACTGAAAACTCCGGTTAGGCGATGAATTATTCTAAGTAAATTAAGTGTATCGATCGCCTCCCCTTTCTGACACTTTGCAGATAGTGCTATCAAATCATGCTCCACGCAAGCGTCAGTTTTTGCCACGGACACCTGCAGAGGGCAAACATTCTCTTGATTCCTCAGTGGGAAAAGCACTGAGGGGGGTACAATGCGACTTGAGGGACCAGGCAATGGCATGGCCCTCTGACGAGACTGGCTGGGTAACTTACAGGTCTTGCACACTCAGCCGATTAGAACAAGGTGAGGGGTGCCCTCCCTTGTACTTTTCAGGTGCTATCAGATCATGGGTATGGGTTGCATCTTACCTCTGGCCAATATTCAAACAAAGGCAAGTGGACCAGAAATAAGATCAGGCCAAGAGTATGGATAAAATGTGTGAGTCTATCACCGTCCTAGGAAAACCATCAGACCACATACCTTAGGAATAGGATGTAGCAGGAAACTTTATCTATAATAAAAGTGTAATATGCTAATTAGACTGGATGTCCTTCTGGCTGTCCTTCCAGAAGACCTTCCGGACAAAGCTGGGGCTGCAAGGGAAGCCCAGGTCCTGGGTGCTAGAGGGAAGCCGGTGCCGGCAGCAGGGAAAGGAAGGCCTACTCTTGCACGAATTTCATGCATCGGGCCTCTAGTAAACTATAAGGAGTCAGTTCTTTCAAGGTGAAGGCATGCATCATTTTGTTTGGGGCCTCAACCGGGACTTGCTTCTGTGATGTTAATTTTTCTTCCCCATTATCATAACCAGACTCATTCTTTTCTAAATAATAAATTCTTAATCCAAAAAAGGAAAAAGAATCATTCTCTGTGTTATCTAGTTGAGCTGTCTTTTTTGGCTGAAAACTACCATATTAATGCTGGTGAGGGTATTCTACGAATGAATTGTCTAAAGATGAATGGTCTGGCCGAGGTAGCTAACAAATTAACCTATAAAGTATTATTTTCATCTACATTAAAGGCCCCTTATCACATACTGAAATACTTGTGGATGAAAGGATATGATGTCTGAATTTGTTTCAAAATAATCCAGTGAGATGGAAGAAAACAAGGAGGATAGATACGATGGAAGCAACCATGCCCTGGCTGATGTGGCTCAGTTGGTTGAGTGTCATCCCATGCACCAAGAAGTCACAGGTTCGATTCCTGGTCAGGGCACATGCCAGGGTTTTGAGCTGGATCCCCAGTAGGGGGCATGCAGGAGGCAGCCAGTCGATGTTTCTCTCATCAGTGTTTCTCTCTCTCTCCCTCACCCTTCTTCTCTCTCTAAAATCAATAAAAACATATTTTAAAAAAAGAAGTAGTCATGGCTTTACCATTGTTGATACTGGGTGATGGCACACAGGAATTCTAATAACAGTAATTCTCAAATATTGGCATGAGTCAGAATTATCTGGAAGGTTGTTAAACATAGGTAGCGAGGCCCCAAATCAGAGATTCTGATTCAGGAAGTCTAGGGCAAGGCCTGAAGATTTGCACTTCGAACAAGTTCGTAGGGGATGCTAATGCTGCCAGCCCAGGAACCCCACACTGAGAACCAAGGGATTATACTACAGTTTCTGTTTTCAGCCTGGGCCTAACTGGGCTGGCACAACAAAGCAAAGTGGAGGAGAGGGAGTGTCTACTTCTGCCTGCTCACACTCTCAGACAGACAAGAAAAAGAAGAAAAAAAAAAAAGACAGAGACAACAGAAAAAGCACTGAACCATCAACTCAATTCAAATTGGACTGAGTCTGGGAAAAATTAATGTTGGTTTTTCTCATTTACTTTGAACTTGTGTCCATATCATTATTGTAGAGTATCCAGCTTCTCAACTGGTTGGGACTGTGCCATTTGCAACACGAAGAAGCAGGATTGCTAGCTGTCTGGACACTCAAGTGCTGGAGTTAGGTTGTGATTTACACCGATTAACAGCACTCTTCCCATAGATGCTGAGACGTGGCTTGGGTTCAAAATGCACAGTCAGAAATCTTCCTTCGTCCTTCAGGTGTGTCTCATTCCAGAAGATGGACCTGAGATTTTCTAGATCTCGTTGGATCTAAAGGTATCTGATGAGGAAGAAAGAAAATTTCCAGCTTGAGATCGATGGTCACAAGAAGGACACTGGGAATGCTGGACTAATTTTATCTCATCCAAGAAACCATTTAGCAAACAATTACTGCAAGCCAAGCACTGACCAATACACTGGGATATGCCAAAATAATTCCACAAAATCGTCTGTGACCTTGAAGATCTCAAATATGCTTTGGAAGGTAGACATATCCTATATAATAAAAAGCTAATATGCTAATTAGACGGAACAGCCAAATGACCTTCGTGACGTCCTTTCAGACAACCTTCCTGACGAAGCCGGGGCTGTGAGGGGCTACGAGGGGTTGCGACGGGCTGCAAGGGCTGAGCCCCTTGCACAAATTTCATGCATCAGGCCTCTAGTAAATAAATAATTATAATGCAACATTAATAGTTACATAATAAAAGGTGATAGGATGCTGTGGAAACCTAGATAAATAAGCTGCTATATATATATATATATTTATTGATTTCAGAGAGGAAGGGAGAGGGAGAGAGATAGAAATATCAAAGATGAGAGAGAATCGTTGATCTGCTGCCTCCTGCACACCCTCCACTGGGGATCGAGCCCCCAACCTGGGCATGTGCCCTGACCAGGAATCCAACCGTGACCTCCTGGTTCGTAGGTTGAACTGAGCCACGCCCAGCTGGACAGCTATTCATTTTGGGTTGAGGGGTGGAAGTGAAGCAAACTTCTCATGGGAAAATAGTCCAACTGATTCCTGCGTGGTGAGCTCCTGTTTATTAGGCAACAAGGTGAGTAAAGGGGAAAAGTCAAGACAGGAGAGAAGACAGGACAAGAAAGGCACAGAGAGTCAAAGTGACTGCCGCCTTTAATCGACAAAGAGGACTTTGAGGGGACTGGCGTGTGGGCCGGGAGGGAGGGGGCTGGTGATGAGACAGAGAACATGTGCTTGATTGACAGGCCCCAAATACCATGCACAAAGTTTATGCTCCATCTTGGGGACAGTCCATGTGCTCGGGCATGGGGGAATATTACAGAACTGAATCTCAAGCAAAGGGGGTGCAACAGTGGGTTAGACGGTGGAGAGGGGTTTGCTAGTCTGTAGCCCAGGCAATGAGTCAGGAGGCTAGGAGTCCAGGTGGAGATGACGAAACTCTGGTCTCATCCTCAGCAGTTCCACGTACGTGGATAGGAGGCCCGTGGCTAGCAGGTTAGTGCAAGTTATGTGTGTGTGGAAAGTTTTATACATGCAAAAAGTTAAATGCTCTTATAAATGTAAATACATATAAAAGTTACAAATATATTTATACATAAGTTTCTTGATATATATGCAAGTTTATTATAGGAGAGAAGAAAGAAAGGGAGAGAAAGAGGAAAGAAAGGAAGGAGGGAGGGAAGGAAGGAAGGAAGGAAGGAAGGAAGGAAGGAAGGAAGGAAGGAAGGAAGGAAGGAAACTGTATGCAAAAAAAACAACAAGAGAAAGTCAAGTTTGTCATCCGGGAGGAAAACTTACAGGGCCCTCAAGTGAGACGCAGCTGCCGGGGCTGCGACAGAGGCTCACTGATTTATAATGAAGGCTAGGGGGTGTGTATGTTTGCATGGAGAGGAGGCTATGCGAAAGCATAACAGAGGAAAGGAATAAATGCAGGCTAATTTCTAAGACTTTGAATACCACAAATGAGTCATAAACTGGAATTTCACTCTGTCTTTCAATATTTGCCACACAATCAGCCTAGTCATATACACAGAAGAAGCACATGGCACATTCCCCACGGACCCAGGCCTGGTTCTGTGCACTGTGCAGGGGGGCGAGGCTGCCTTCCATGCCATCCCTACAGCCAGATGAAGGTGCCGGCCTGTGCCCCCAGCCAGCGACAGGACAAGGCCAGGGGTCACGGCCACAGCCCTTCAGAACATTTCTCACGCCTTTTCTTCCCTTGAATGATGCACTTTTCAGGCCTCACTGAGAGAAATATCGCTGCTCCCACACGAACTGAATGCCCAGTGCCCTGCAGGCAGGACCCGGTGATGGCTAAACAGGCCTATTGTTCTTCAACGGGGGCTGCGGGAGCATTGTCTCCTGTGCAGAGTGATGCCGAGGAGATAAAAATACCTTTCATTTCTATAGTGCTGCACATCTTAAAGTGTGTTCCACATTCCGCAGCCTATATATAGGCTCACTTCATTACCCATCCCCATAAAATACAGCCGGAGCAGTGGCGGGCACATGCCAGATGTTTGACAATGGTTTAATAACCGAGTGAAGAAGAAGTTAAATTGGATTCTGAAAACAGGAAATGAGATGTGGGGCACTAGGTAAAACGTTACCATTCATTCAGCATTATCCGTGGAGTGCCTACTGCCTAGGAGGGCAAGAGAGGGGGCACAGCTGGGAGCTGGAGAGGCCTCGGGAAAGATGCACAATCGGGCAAATCTGAAAGTCGAGCGTGATTCGTGTGAAGATCCAGTTAGAATACAAGGTGCCGTGGTCCTCCCAGCTCTGGAGGGGGTCCTTTAATAAAAGGCTTGCATCCACTGCTGTTTTGAGTGTCCAGGGAGGAAAAGCTGCTCTGGAACCCGGAATCCAAGCTGGATGTGGGGTGTGGTTCTGGGGAAAGTAAGGAGAGAAGAGAGATTACAAGGCAAACAAGTTGGGGAAAGACTGAGGGCACTCCACGTCTGATAAACAGGAGCCGGTTTCAGAAAAGGTCATCATCAGTGAGAGCAGATTCCAGGACTCCAACCCTGACCCTGACCCTGACCCTGACCCTGATGGGCCCTGATGCTGAGGGCGCTGGGAAAGGGCTTCCCAATCTCTCTAGGCTGAGAGGTGCCCTCTGGGAAGGAGATGGTAGGGTTTTTCAGATTGGGAGGGATTCCAGAGAGCCACTGCCTGCAACCAGTCATTTCCAGTCTTTTTTTTTTTTTTAATCCTCACCCGAGGATATTTTCCCATTGGTTTTTAGAGAGAATGGAAGGGAGGGAGGAGGGGGAGAGAAAGAGAAACATCAGTGTGAAAGAAACACATCAATTGGTTGCCTTCCACACATGGCCTGACCCAGGCTAGGGATTGAGCCTAGAACCGAAGTACATGCCCTTGACCAGGAATCGAACCCGGGACCCTCCAGTCCACAGTCCAGCACTCTAACCACTGAGCAAAACCAGCTAGGGCTCAACCAGTCATTTTTATAGGTGAAGAAAGATGTACCTGGGCTCATTCAGTGTCAATAGAAGTTGGCAATGTCCAGGCCAGAGCGCTACGCCCTAACTGAGGCCTGGCCCGGGGTTGATGGGTGCTGCAGGCTAGCCCTGCCCTTTAGGGGGATGTTTCTGAAAGCTGGATCCTTGGTTCTGGATCTTTCCACGATGGACCGCAGTGAACATGGGTGAAAGCCGTATAATCCACATGCACAGATGTGAGCAAGAAATGTGGTTCAGGTAAACGAAAAAGAAATAGGCCAGAAGATTGCGACCGCCCAGCTCAGGCGGGCTCTGCAACCAGTTTCCAGTCTTTTTTTTTTTTTTAATCCTCACCCGAGGATATTTTCCCATTGGTTTTTAGAGAGAATGGAAGGGAGGGAGGAGGGGGAGAGAAAGAGAAACATCAGTGTGAAAGAAACACATCAATTGGTTGCCTTCCACACATGGCCTGACCCAGGCTAGGGATTGAGCCTAGAACCGAAGTACATGCCCTTGACCAGGAATCGAACCCGGGACCCTCCAGTCCACAGTCCAGCACTCTAACCACTGAGCAAAACCAGCTAGGGCTCAACCAGTCATTTTTATAGGTGAAGAAAGATGTACCTGGGCTCATTCAGTGTCAATAGAAGTTGGCAATGTCCAGGCCAGAGCGCTACGCCCTAACTGAGGCCTGGCCCGGGGTTGATGGGTGCTGCAGGCTAGCCCTGCCCTTTAGGGGGATGTTTCTGAAAGCTGGATCCTTGGTTCTGGATCTTTCCACGATGGACCGCAGTGAACATGGGTGAAAGCCGTATAATCCACATGCACAGATGTGAGCAAGAAATGTGGTTCAGGTAAACGAAAAAGAAATAGGCCAGAAGATTGCGACCGCCCAGCTCAGGCGGGCTGCCACCCAAGCACGACCTCTGAAGACCATTTGGTCTCGGGATGTGTATGTAGCCTCAAGCCCTTATTAACTTATCCAGTTGCCCTGCACTCCCAGGAGGGGCCTGGTAAAAATGTGTTTAAATCCCTGGGCATGGAGGTCTGAGCCAGCACTGGCAGGATATATGGGGGGGGGGGGGGGGGAAGAAAGGAAATGTGGTTTATAATGTATCTGTGCAACAGACACTGTGAAGAGAAATTAAACAGGAAGTTCTCCGCGCCTGATGACTGTGCATGGCATGAAACAGCCTCCCCTCGCCCTGTCTGTGGAAATGGTACCCGAGAGCACAGGAAGACAGTGGGGGGCGGGGGGTGGGCATGGCCCTGTGAGCTGGGCAGGAGAGCGAGGAGCCCAGGCCAGCAGAAGTCCTGGAGGGAGGCTGGGGCCT
>NW_005362486.1:1095549-1099055 GCF_000412655.1 Myotis brandtii
GACCTCCAGGGCAATTTCTGTCTTATTAAAAAGCTCATGAGCTGTTTCATAATGTTTTCCATGTATATACCTCCCCAGCCCCAGGACAAAGTCTCTAAGAAGAGGAATGTACGTATTCATTCCACATGTCTTTATTAAGTGCCCCAAACAGGCCTTTCCACAAATCAAGGGAATAATAAATGTTACCGACGGAGGACAAACGGCCAAAAGGAAGGTCACCAGAGAGTAGTGATGAGCAGGTGCATGGTCTGTCTGAACTCAGGCCTCTGAGCAGCAGTACCCCCACTCCTACACCTGCACCCGGAACCCCAAGCCTCACTCTCTGTCCCAGACCTCAGAAACCTCTGGGGGCAAGCATGGGGCCAGCACAGCAGGGCTGGGAAGCTGTGGGCTGGAGACTGGCCCATCTGAAACTTCTTGGCCAGCGGGCAGCGGATTCTGGAGCCAGCCCCTCACTCTTGGCGATGGTGCTCCAGGCTGGGGGGAGGGGGGGAGAGCTGGGCGGGGGTGGTTCAAAGGACACAGCACTTAGCACAGAGGCCTGGAGAGGGGTCTGGGGCTGATGAACTCGGCCTGGGCTGCCTTCCAGGAGCAGCGCTGGGAGAATGCCACCTGCTGGCGAGGGACCCTGGCTTGCCTGGTGATGGACAGAGAACAAGAACCTGGGCGGTTTTCCAAGTTGCTGGTTTTCTGCTGTCTCTTTAGGGCTGCCACCTTCAAGGACAGACAGACAGAGGTGCCCAGAGACCCCGTGACCTGCCCCGTGCTCAGAACATGGGTCTCCCCGCCCCTTCCTGCCTCCTATTCCCCTCCCTTTCCCTTCTGCCCCTCCCCTCCTCCGTCTTCCTTCCCCTCCTCGGGTCTGAGACTCTCCACTCTTCTCCATCAGGTGGAGCTGTCCCCTCCTCTGTCCCCTCCTGGCGCCTCGCATCTCCCGCCTCCCTGGGAACTGCGCGCAGGCACCTCGCAGCGCCCAGTGGTTAACCGACACCCTGCCACCCCACCCCCCACCCCCCTAAGAGGAGGCGAGGCGGCGGGGCCACCTTCGGGCTGGCGCCAGGGCCCGGCCCGCTGCGGATCCTGCAGGTACCGCTGTGTCCTCGCTGCCCCACGTGGTGGCTGCTGAAGATTGCCGTGGTTTTCCCGGTCCTTTCTGAGCCAGGCAGCTCATTACTGAGGCGGCGGGGAGGGGTGAGGGGTGGAGAGAGTGGAGAGGAGAGCAGGCCCAGGTGGCTGGGGGTCAGGAGGCCACATTCAGGGACCAGTGGGAGAGCCAGAGAGCCAGACAAGGTCGTTCCCACCCCGGACTCCCACCAAGCTTCTCCTGTCCACGAGTGAGTGTGTGGGGTGCGCCCACGCTGCCCGTGGGCCTGATCTTCGTGTGCTGCACAGCTCGCTGGCCTCCTGACTCTGGTTTGAAATATTTCCCCTGGGGGCCGAATTAAGCCAATCTGGGCCTCAGGCCACTTAGGAATTAGCAACCAGAATTAAACAACCGCTTAAAGGATAAATGTTAGTTAAAACATCAAATGGTGCTTTGTAGGGTTCAATTCACATTCTCTATTATTCGTCTTATTCACTGGGAAGCGTGGCCTTAGGATTCGTACCCAGATCTTCCGTTTCTCTCCACCCTCATAGAATTAATGAAAGCAACTGTACGGGCCACAGCTTTACTCCTAATATGCTGTTTGGCATGTGCCGTTGAGAATTCGTATTCATCTTTTGCATGTGTTTCTGCTTTGCCTCTTCTGTTTCATTGCCTTGTCTGCTATAAGGAGCCAATGGACTGAAGCTGGGCTGACGCTGTTTCTAAAATGCGTTTGCTATTTCGTTGGTCAGGTGCCTCTTTGGGATCCTCTTAGTTTCTGTTGCTCTGTATTTCTTTTGCTCCCCCCTCCCCCCGCAAAAAAGTTTGCTTACAAATGGCCGTTTGGTATGTTTAACAGCCTCCAAGGGACCCGGTTAAATAAACTATGAAGTTAAGAATAGAAAAGTCAACACCGCTGACGCCTACTCATTTGTAGGTTTCTGATGTGAGCCCAGCAGATGTCAGTTGCTACCAGCACACCCTTCCCCAGGTGCCCCCGCTTCCCACTTTCTTGCTCCTAAATGCCAAGGGATACGTCCACGTGGAGATGGGGAGTAAGAATGTTGCCTTGCAGTCGGCAAACTCACCAAAGGATGGAATCGCGACTCAAGAGAGGCTAAGGTTTCCCTGAAGACCTCTCTCCGAGGTCCAGTGACTGAATAAAGTAAGGACTGATGTTAGAGGTGACTGGTACCAACCCAAAAAGCATCCTTCATGTTCCTCTTCTTACTCATTACCTCCCCTCCTGGATAAGGCTGCCTGTTTTATACACTGTAACTATCCTTACAGTTTGCATCTTCTGTGCATCCCCTACGTTCACACTAAAATACGAGCGCCTGAAGGCATGGTCTGTGCCTATGATTTTATTTCCCCCAGTGCCCCGGGTCTATGTAAATGTCAATCAAGTAGATAGACCTAGATACATTCCCGTTGATGTCCTGGAAGAAAATCGAGTTTGATTTGAATGTGGGTTTCACGACAGGTAAGAAAGCCCTAAAGGTTCTTAAGAGGCAGCTGCCTGACCTTGGCCTCTCCTTCCAGACAGGCCAGTGAAGGGAGGAGAAAAGACACACTCGGAGTGCTGGTTAGAGGGGAGGCTGCACATGCAAAGGCAGGCGGCTCCCTTATCCTTGGTAGGAGATACACAAACCAAGATAATATTAAATACTAGGCATGTGTCACAAACCTACCTGGTTTCCCTCTAGTTCCTTCACTCTGTTCTCTGGGAGTAGCACAAAGCACACTTCGGTCCACGGGTCAGGGTTTGTCACCTCCCCCCCCCCCCCAAGTCTCAAAAATGCAAAGCATGCTTGTCTCTTCCCCAACTCTGCAACTCCCTGCACACACTGGCTAGCTCCTTTCTGGAGGAAAATCCAGCTTCTTTCCCTGCCTCTGCCCCCCCCCCCCCCCCCCCCCCTTCCCCCCTTTCAGCCCGGTTTGCAGGCTTTGAGCAAGGGGAGCCATGCATATATCCACGCGGGCACGTGCATATAGTCATTCTTAACTTCACGCCCATTAGACAACATGATAGCGTGTGGACAAAAAAGTCACAGCTCCACTCGCTGTTCAAGATGCCTTTTGGTCATTAATGGTGAGAAGCTGAATTTCCTCCTATGTAGGGGGAGAGAAAAAAGAAAGAGCAGAGCACACCCGCCTCCTCCGTGGCGCCTAGATCTCCTTTTCCAAGTGTTTCCTCTTTAATTACGGCCCGTTTCCCCTCCCTCGCCCCTCCCCAGCTCCAGTGAAAGGAGCCCTTCTGTCACTGGTCCCCCGCTCGCTCGCTGGCTGGCGGTGGGAGGAGCCGGAGGAAGCTGTGCGCCCGGGAGGCCGGGAGCGGAGCTGGATCTGCTCCGAGAGGGGACGCTGCTGAAGACCCCGGCTGCTCGAGGCGGCTAGAAACAGGCCACTCCGCCACTCC
>NW_005362486.1:1099128-1162977 GCF_000412655.1 Myotis brandtii
GCCCAAGTTGCCCGCCCGGCTCGCCCTCGCTGCGCCCGAGGAATGAAACCTTCCCAGCTCCACCTGCTCCTCGTCTGCTCCTTCCTCTTCGGCCAAGGTAGGACCCAGGCCGCCGGAGTTGTGGGGCAAGTGGCGGAGCTGCCGGGGCGCGGGAGGCAGAGGGCGGAGGGTGGGAGGCTTGGGAAACTCGGCTGATGGATGCGCCTCTCCGGCCAGGTCGCGGTGCGCCGGCTTTGCTCCTTTGCCTTGGAAAATGCAACAAAATGCTACTGTTTATTTTCCTTTGGAGGGAAGGGGTATGGGGGTCGGGGGGAGAGGGAGGAGGGACGACTTTTTCCTCTCACTTGTCAACATCCAGCTCCAACTCTCCAATGCAAATGAGTCCTTTATGCCCCGGTATGTTAATGAGACAGTGTCTCTGGATGAGCCGCCCTGAACTTCTGGGCGCCTCCTCTCCTCCAGACCCTGGCTGGAGAGGGAGCGATGGGGAGGAGAGCTTTGTTTCCGTGGATTTTTTAGCTCAAAAAAGGTCTGACTTGCGGGAGCGTATGCAAAAGCGAGTGTGTGCGTCGCACGTTTGCAAAAGGGGCTGCAATTACCGAATGCACCGTGGGGGTAATTTGCAGGGCGTGGGGGAAAAGCATGCGAAGAGTTTCCCTGAATGTAATCGCGTTCCCTGAGCCAGATTGCATTCTGAGCTCTGCACAGCCCTGGATTCAGGGTGTAGAATGGAATTTCGCTCCTGGCGCTGATTGTTTCGTTTCTGCAGCCTAGCAGGAGCGGAGGAGCTGGGTGGACATTCAGAAAAGAACTTTGCCACCTCTGGGCTCCCCGCCACTGGGCGGCGTGGGGCTGGGAATGGCGGAGGGTGGGAGGGGAATCGGGGAGAGGGACAGAGAGTGCCAACTTAGCCTAAGGCATCCAGTCACCTGTGGAACTGAGTTCAAAGGGGATGAGTCAATGGACTCCTTCCCATTTCAGAATGCCAGGGCCGCTCTGCCCTCCGAGGCAGCGTTGGTGCCAGCCAGCACGCTTCTGAGAGGGACGGGACTCGCTCAGAAAAAATCCACAGCAGAGCAGGTCCATCTGTTGGTGCAATGAAGGGTAAAAGTTTTGGGGGAGCAGAGCACCGCTCCAGGGGGCTGGCTTTGCAAGCGAACAGCACCTCTCTCTTCCATCCCCGGTCAGGGAGAAGCCAATGTGAGCCGAATCCCAGCCTCCTTCCTCACCTCTTCACTGGTACTGTGGTCCCTGCAGATTTCCCCTCATCAAATGTTGCTAATGACCATCCTGATTAAACCCGAGGGGCGCTTCCCCATGCCTGTGTGTAATAATAATGTGCGCGCACACACACACACACACACACATATTCTGGGGCTGTGTGCCCCTCACCCGGGCTCCTACAGCAGCAGGAAGATAAATTGCCTTCCCCAGAGTTTTCAGGCTGAATGAATAAGTACCTCCGAGCCCTGGTATAAACAGCTTGGTTATGTTACCAATGGCGAGACTGCCCTCCTTCTTGGATGTGTGTGCACTTGCTTATGGGCACGCGTCTACACAAACATACAGCGGCTCGCTGTCCTTCTGCGGTGCCTCTCCCCAGTTCACTCGGGAAGTTGCATGTGGGATCCCCCAAAGGAGGATCCGGCCTCGGCCGTCCCCCCCTCCCCCCCTGCACACAGTGCATGGGACCAGGGCGCGCTGTCATCCGCGGTTTGTTTTCCTTGGCGGCACACCAAAACAATTCTTCTCCAGATTGGCGCGCGGAGTCTGGAGGTGTCTAAGTGCCTCTCCGACTGTCTGAGTCATCGGGGTGCATCTTCCACTTTGCTTATTCCTGTCTCAGTGCAGAGCTATTGCTCGACAGCCTCGTTTGAATCTTTAAATATTTACCTGTGGAGATTAAAGGCGCCGTTTCCTCTACCCCTAGCCCGGAGGGCACTGGGAAGAAACCACAGCATCAGGCGATGATCCCTAGGCTCCTCGTTATTCCTGAGTGTCCGATGGTGGATGCACAGGGCTCCGAAACAGGTCTCATGAAGGATGCTGAGATCAAAGTGCACCCAGCCGGTCAGAATAGCCCACATCACTGGGCACTGTCCGTCCCAGGTCCCTCAAATAGACAGCATCTGCCTAGAGGACTTAAAGGTCAAGTGGGAAGATGCTTTATGGACTTCATTGCAATCGAGTATCTTTGGACTGGCTCTGAGGACCTTTATTTTAATGTGGATGTTGTTATGAGTATTGTGAATTCCCCCGAGGGATCTCTTTGACCCTCCTTGACAGTGCCAACCCCTACCTACTGCCATGGGTTTCTCATTATTGGATAGAGGTTACCCTCTCTCAAGGGGTCAGGAGCAGGCTAGCCCGCAGGCTCTAGGTAGCTCCGGCTGTCATCCCTCTGACCCCCACCTTCCTGGTACTCTTCTTCCTCGGACGCTTTCCAAGGAAATGTGCAGAGACCCGGGGATGGCCCTCCACTCGGAGAAAGCAAATGTCCAGGGTTCTATTTAGGGCCATAGCTGGCACTCAGGGATATAGCCATCTGCCTCCCAGCACCTCTCCCGGTGGAACCTGCGTGTCATCTCGAAGTTTCTGGAACCGATGCCCACGCCTCCTGCGCCAGGTCGCCTCAGGTCTCGTACAGAGGGGTGGCCAGACAGAGAGTTCCGATGACTTGAACAGCAGATCATTTAGGTCAACTCTTCAGGCCCATTTCCATCACCCTTTCTTGCCGGCTGTGCCAACTATGTATTCACCTTCCCTGTTTTTCCTGACCCTTTAGGCAATGAAATTAAGGCATGAAGGTATAATTCATTTCAGTGCTATGCGGTGCCCTTAGTCTTTCAAGGTTTGGGCTTTTCACATAGATGGAGATTGAGTGTGTGTTTATCTTTCCCGAGGTGGCAGGAGAAAGAGCAGGTGGCATCCCTCCACCTCGCCCCTGCCCATGCGCGGGCCGGGCCTGGCTCCCCAGGAGGAGATGGAGGGCTGCCAGTGAGTGCGCCCTGTGGGTTTCCTCTGGCTGGGGATGCCTCCTCCCTCAGCTGTCAGGGCCGCATGCCTTGTACAGAGAGGGATAATGTCACAGCACAATTTGCCTCCTGCGGAGAAGAGGCATGTTCTGCCCTGGGGTGAAAAGGAATCGATTCTCTTGTCATCCATAAACTTAGAACTTGCTCTATTTTTTTCCCTTTACCATTTCGGTTTGCCCACAACCATTTCCGCCCGTGCCCTCCTTCATCTCCGAGACCATTGCATCCAGCCTGCCATGCCCATTAAGTAGCTGCGGAGGAGTAATGGACTGGCTCCCCGCTGCCCACGCCTCGCCGTTCCGAGAGTTTGGGGAGAGGGCGAAGGCACAGGCTCGGTGCCTTTACTTGAGCAGCGGTAGGAAAGGTGTCTCCCCACTTTCTGGCGTTGTGCTCTAGGGTCCCCAGGCTCCTGTCCTGCCTAGAACTTTGCGGGTCTGAAAGTTCTAGGTCTGGTGAGTCCCCATCTCGTGTTGGGTTGACCTGTGTGTCATCGTACTGCTCTGGGCATGTTGGGGAGATAGTGACAACTTGCATTTCCGTGTCAGTGACATCCCTGAGTTGAGGATTCCTCTGGGGAATCATCTACGTGTTGGGAAGCATCTAAGCAACTTGTCCTCGGGACTTGCTGGCAGGAATCCCCCAAATGGGCTGTCAGATGTCCATGTGAAGGGGAGAGGTTCATTGGGCCTGAATCTCCCAGGGAAGAGAAGAGCAGAGAGCAGACAGGAGGAAATATAGAGAGTGGAGGGAGTTGGCCAGGGTCAGGGGGAGCTAAGGGGATGACGGGAGCATGGGAAGGGGGGGCTGAGAAAGTAGCGTGAGCTCCTCAGAGGCAGCCCAAAGAACAGAGGGGATCCCAGGGGGGACGCACTGAGGAGGCGTTAGAAAAGGGTATTGGAAGTGAGCAGCGACTTTGGAAACATGGATCCTTACCCAGAAACGTCATAAAACAAAAGAAGAGGCGCATAGTCAGTGTGATGCTCCCACCCAGCACGTGTGACGTCTTGTCTAGAGAAGAAAGAACCTCTTCCTTTTGGGCCGGAAGGCAGTGCCCAGCTGCCAGGGGTGTGGGACCCCTTCTTTCACAGATTTGCTGGGTGAGGGAAACTGAGACGTGTCTGATGGGTATGGAGGTGCTCACAGTGTCTGCTGACCAGGGGGAGTTCTCAGTTGCCAGCAGACCAATTGCAGAGGGATGGGGGCGCGTGGGGTGGGGTCAGCACCTTCACAGGGCACGGGGAACACTGCAGGGCCTCCCTGCTGGTCACAGAGGAGGGTCTGCTGGGGACGGCGTGAGCTCGGCACAGGACCAGGGAGCTGCTGGGCTTGGTGCCCTGTGTTGGTTGATAGGAGCCGGGGCCAGCAGGAGACGGGGTGGAACAGGGGATTAGGCCTGAAGATGCAATTTTTCTTTTTTGTTCAGCCCAGTGGGGGTGACTTAGGAGGCACTGTATTGCGGACCCCAAAAAGCACATGACTAATCCGGAGTGAATTCAAGAGATTTCAATAGCAAAATAATAACAATACTAATGATACCTTTGATTCGCAGAGTACTTTTCTTCCAAGGAGATAAAAAGATAAACTGTTTTGGAAACATGAAGGAGGGAAAGAAAATTGCTCGTGATAAAGGAGTGGGGAGAAGGGCCAAGAGCATTCATTTTAGGGTCTCCATGTACGTGGGGGTGGAGAGGGGGGTGTCCCATGGTTCTGGGCGTCATTTTTCAGCCACAGTCCTTCTCCTTGTCAGATGCTGAGGTGACTTGTGGATGAAAAGCCAGCGCAGGCGTTTTAATCAGGTTCAACCCCAAAGCAGAGAGGCACTGAATTCCCTCCTCATGTGCCCGGGGCTTCTCTAATTCAGTCGTGCAGTGCAGTGCGGAGGGTCAGTGGGATGGGGAGCTGCTGGAATTACCTCTGCCTCTACTCCCCCCACCCACCCGCCTCCGCAGAGACCTGACTTTAATGGGGGATCTTGCAGCAGAGTGATCAGGGCCCAGCCTTCCCTCAAGAGCAGTGGACACCCGGCGTTCACAGAGCAGGCCCGGCTGGGGCAGCTCCTCTGGGGGTCACTTCCCGCAGGTTTCACAGCCAGTCACTGCCATCCATGAGGGATCAAGACGCAGGGCCAGCCAGCGCCCGGTGCCCAGATGGTCGTAGCTGGGCCCTGTGTTCCAAATAGAGTGGGTGTTACCTCCGGTTAGGGACAGTGCAGGGAGGCTGCTGCCCGGAGACACAGTGCTGCTCCATGTGTCATTGTTCCGTTGCTTCTCCCAGGGGAAAGCCGGGACCCACCGGGTAGGTGTGCCCTATAGGTCATTAGAGCACTTCTGTCACATCCATGCAAAGAGGCCTAGGGTCGTGGTCGGCAAACTGTGGCTCGAGAGCCACATGCGGCTCTTTGGCCCCTTGAGTGTGGCTCTTCCTAAGCCTTAGGAGTACCCTAATTAAGTTAATAACAATGTACCTACCTATATAGTTTAAGTTTAAAAAATTTGGCTCTCAAAAGAAATTTCAATCGTTGTACTGTTGATATTTGGCTCTATTGACTAATGAGTTTGCCGACCACTGGCCTAGGGGATTCATGCCCGAGCTTGGGGATTAGGCATGTGTGTGTGTGTGTGTGGGGGCGGGGGTGAGCCTTCCATGGTCTCGCTCTCTCAGGACCCACACTGTAGAGAACCCATCTCCACCACATTTAACAGGAACGTTCGCTGCCTTTCTGCTTCTCACCCACCGAAGGAGCTCAGGTTCAAATGTTAAATGTTCTCCGTTTCCTCTCCTCCAAACGGGGAAAATGAGTATTCTGGCCGCACAACTTCCCCTGGAAGTTCGTAAATGTCAATATTGGAGAAGTGTTTCCTTCTAGCGCTGCAGCTCAGCATCCGCTGTTTGGAAACAAGGTCTTCCGTCAGCCCAGTGCTTCCCCAGCACAGGCATCACCACCGTGAGGATTGTGTAAATGCCAGCTTCCCTGGGCACATGGGCAGCAAGTTGAGCCGTGGAAATAGTGGCCAACATCCGCAACTCCTGCTCTGTGCGGAGGTATCCTGTGGCAGCCCTGGCTGGGTATGGAGGCCGGGAGGCGGGCACTCCCCCAGCTCCTTCCTGGAAATAAAGGCAAGGAGGTTGCCCAATGTGGGCACCTGCCCACACACCATCTTGAGGTTTTTCTGGTCTAGAAGCCTGTCATGGCTACGCTACACCTCCTTCCATCGGTGACCCCACTCCACACACACACACACACACACATTCACACACACACGCACACTGACACACACATACATACTCACACAATCACACGCACACACACATTTACATACTCTCACATACACACACATACACTCTCACACACACGCAGGCACATACACACCACTTATTGCCGCCATGTAGTGACGTCCAGAACTTAGAACAAATCAGCCCTATTGCTCCCGTGGGAGGTGAGCTCTCAGGCTAACCGCCCCCCCCCCCCCCCATTTTCCTCATAGGAGCAGTGAAGTAGGTTTACCCAAGGCGGTTTTGTGGTCCTTGAAGCTAACACAGCAATGGCATGCGTGTGTCATATTGAAAGGGTGTGTGCACCTCAGGTTGAATTATCTAGACGGCTGCCCACTTGGCCTGTGTTTACTGCACAGCTGTTACAAGTTCACAGCCTTTCTCACTCAGGCCGGGAAGACGGGCACTTGAAATGGGCCCCTGAGAGTTGCAGCAGCGGACATGGACCGTCATTTTCCCCATTCCTCCTTCTCCCCCAGGGCTTCCGAGGGCCCGGTGTCTCAAAGGACACATTTCTTACCCCTTCCTTTGTGATCCAATGGCAGTGACGACACCAAAGCTCAGCCCTGGGCCTGTTGGCCAGCATCCATTGAGGGATGAGGATCGCGTAAATGCCAGCTTCCCTGGGCACAAGGGCAGCAAGTTGAGGCGTGGAAATAGTGGCCAACATCCGCGACTCCTGCTCAGCCCTGGGCCTGTTGGCCAGCATCCATTGAGGGCCTATGTGTAGGAGGCACTGTGCCAGGGGGGCTCAGTCTGGGGAGGGAACAGACACTGTGACTCGTGGTTACAGTGATGGGCTCAGAGCGGTCAGAGTGTTCGGAGAGCAGCCGGAACGGGCGAGGGCCTCGGGGAAGCCGCACAGAGGAGATGACTTGGTTTGGAAAGATGTCTAGGAGGCTTCCCCATGGAGCATGCGCAGTGTTTCAGGCTGGACCTTACCACGTGCAACGGCGGCGAGAAGACAGGGTGGAAGGTGACAGGTTCAGAAGAATGGGTCCCGTGTGGCTGGAATGTTAGTGCGTTGAAGGGGGTGTGAGAGGAAGCTTGGGAAGGGAAGGGCCAGCTGGTGAATGGTGGTGGGTGCCATGCTAAACATTCTGAGGATGGATTGTCAGAATTAAGTCTGCTCTTTAGAAACATTATTAGTAGCTTATGGGTCTAGTCCTCTCTATACCATGAGTTCCATGGGCCCCCCCCCCCAAAAAAAAGAAGGATCAACATATCATTTATTCTTCTTGGTATTCCCTGAATTTCACATCTAGACTAGAATGGAAATAAACCCGCTCTCTCCAACTCATCCTCCAGGTAAAGGATGGAATGGTGAGCAGTAGAGTAAGTGGGGAAGCCGGCCGCACTGATTCCAGGGGAAGGCAGAGAGGGCGGTAGGCAGGCGTACACTGGAGTGCTGTGCTGGGTAAAGAATGTGGAAGAGGCCACGCAGCACATGGAAGCAGGCGTGGCTGAGTCCACACTGGACTCCTAGTCAAATGGAATCGCCGAGAAATGAGATTTGCCTGTTTCTAGGGATGACTAGCCAGAGATGGAGGCAGCCTGGCATTGAAGGTGATGGTAAACCAGAAACAAGAGACCCGGGCAAGGATGAGACAAGCCGGAGATGCCTAGGGACACTTTGCTGGTGATTTTTCTGTTCTGAAGAGGCAGCTAAACTCCACTGGCTTTGGGGAAAACAAGGTCCCAAGCTCAGTGGTTCTTCTCCCCAGATGCCGGACATGTTATAGGTCTCCAGCACCAACGAGCTTTGCATTCTAGAGTAAAGGACGTCACCAGATCCACCCGTGGGCCCCACCCTTTAGCCTGCTTCCATTTCCCCAGGAGGACAAACTCAATAGTGAAGCAAAAACCTCCACTGTTCTGCAAGAAATACCCAGCGACATTCCCAAGATGGTCATCCTGTTGCTGAAACGTTAAGGGTGGAATTCGGGCCATTGAGAATGGAAGGTCAGTCGCTGAGAACTGGATCGGAGAGTAGGCGAGACCATATCCCAATCCTCTCCAGTTCTGAGACTTCCTGGTAGTACCTATCAGCCACGGCTGCTTGTTTTGGGTAATAAGTGCCTAGAAAGTAAATGACACATCATGATAGGTCTTTGTCCGGCACATTTTCTTGCAGGTGCCAGGCATCTGCCTTTGCTTGTTGTTGGCAGCAGTGGTGACGCTAGTATGTTCTTGTCATGATGCTAATTAGCAATGTATGAAGCCTCACGGGTTGCAGGTGACTTTTAGAATTCACGAGAATGGGTGTCACCATGACAGCAACGAGAAGGTGATGTTACCCGACCAGAGTCAGTCCCATCTGCGTCGCTCTCTGTGTGCCTGGTGCGTCTCCAGATGTGGGAGATCCAGCTGCTCCGAATCGTCAACAGTGAGCCATGCATGAGCAGACCCTAAGCTGTATGCCTGTAACCTGTGGGGATCCTCCCTGTGTAGGCAGGGAAGAAGGGGTTAAGGGTTCCGGATGTAATAGGGGAGCTGGCCTTTGAACAGTGACCCTGCACTGTAGCTCCATCCCCTCTAGATCCCAGACTCCTTCTGGATGAGCTCCTGCATCTTCCTGGTTTCAGCTTTACCTGGAGGCCACAGGACTCCGGGCGCTCCTGCCTGGGGAAATGACAGGCCAGCCTTTTGGGCAGAATAGCAACAAGGAGACAGACGTGGCTTTGGCAGCTTCTTTTGTGGTTGTTCTGAAGAAACGAGAAAAGAAAAAAAAAAAGCAAAGGCAGGGACTTTTCTTCTCTTAATTGGCTGATGAAATATCCATTTCTTTTGTGCCCCCTGGTGCCTAGCACACAATTCAGCACACAGGAGGCTGTGAATAAATATTGAAGCGATGGAATGAAACATAAGGGATCATGAAAGAAGGGGGCGTTCATCTGACATCACCACAGGCACATGCTCAGAGGGCCCCCGCAGGAGGGCAGGGGAAAGGAACCGACGAGGAGAGGTGTGGCCTCGCCCTGTAGGGAGTTGCTTCGCTCTGAGAAAGGCCTTGGGTGACCTTTGGGTCACCAGGAACGCTGCCAAGAGCAACATCCCCTGGTGAGCCACCCACTCCTCGGTTTCAGCAAGAAACAATCACAGCCTTCTGCCCTTCAATGCCTGTCAGCTCCGATTCCCGTCAGTCACCTGCACATGTCACAGGTGACTCGGCTCCGGTGCTGGGTGACAGTCCACCTGTCACCCTTGGCAATGCTGGGAGCTATGACAGTTTCCGAGCGACACCCGGCCTGGTGGCGCACCGCACAGGCATTTAGGAGGCAGAAAAGGTAGAGCTCGCTCCTGGAGACTCATGCAAAGCATCGCACAGGAGGCAACTCCCAGCCTCCCCTGCCTCGCTGCCCTGGTGACAAGGACAGGGAAACTGCCATTTGATGTCCAGGTGGCTTTGTTCTCCGTGTCCTGGGGCCCTCACTTAAGGAGGCTGGGTCCACCCCACCTTCACAGGGAGCCCCGTGGCACCGGGGAGCTGGACTCCAGGACCCTGCACCATCTAAGGGATGACGGGGAGGGAGCGCCTAGTTGTCTCTAGGGACCACATCAGGCGGAGCTGGCCCAAGGTTTTCAGAGATGAAGCCAGGGGAAGACTGCGATTCCTACATCTGCCTGATGGTGGCAGCAGCAGCGCTTGCAAAGCCCGGGAGTGAGCTGCCAAGCCAGAGGCCCAGCAAGGGAGCTGGGCTCCCTAGTGGGTGCTTGGGCCCTTCTCTGCCTGGGGCAGCCCGGCTGGGGCAGCTGAGCATGAGGCAGGGGACAAGGAAAGGGGGTGCAGGCCTTTTGGATGGCAGCGGCTCCCCTGGGAGGCTGGGTTCCTTTCTCCTCTTTCTGATGGGGGTGAGGGCAGAGTGTTCAGGGTGCCTGTGAGGTAGGGAGGCATGATTAGAAATACTTAAGGCGTTGGGAGAGCTAGAAAGAGAGCGTGAGAAACCTCAGTTAGCAGAATGGGTTCCCTGCGGCGAGGCAGTTCCCTGTGTGATGCCCTCCTGTGGGTGATGAGTGGGTGTCCTCCCCAGGAGGGCCCTGCCCGCATCCGAGAGCCGCCCCTCCTCCCCAGCAAGCTCACTCCTAGGCCTGGGCCCACTGCCCCAGGCAAGGTGTTTGCCCCGTTCAGGATTCGGGAGCCAACATTTCTGGCTGCTCCCCGCTCATGCTGAAAAAGCAAAACCAACTGATGCTAACACGTTTCCTCATTCTCCCCCATCCCCTGGGCGGGCTGAAGAGGTGCTCCTGATTTCACCTCTGGACAGGGACAGGCACCGTGAGCACGTCTCCATGAGCCGTGGCTGTGTGTTTGGAAGTGTGTCTTGCAGGCAAGGTGGCCCGGATCCCGAGGCCGCAGCGGCAGCCCTCGCCCTGTGCTCTGCCCGAGAGCAGGTGGATGGAAAGCCCCAGGCTCCATCCATGTGCAGCATAAACATACACAGTGGGGCCTGGAAGAAAGGAAGCCAAGGCCACTTCTGGGGCTGCCCACTTCCTCTGTGTGGCCTGAGTGGCCGGGAGGCCTGGCCGTTTATGTGGGCTGATGTCATCAGATATTGTTCAACTGTTCCGTAGTTCTGGTCGCCAGCGTGGTGTTTAGATAAGGTTTGCTCAAACCAGTGGAGCAGCCTCCAGTGTCTGACTCAGCATCGCAGGGTCCTGCTGCCTCTTTGGACCCGGGTGGCTGCTGCTGCCACTGTCTGTCTCCCTGGGCGGAGGGTGGATGCAGTGGCAGTGGGAGAGGGAGGATGGTTGTGTCCGTTTTACTCGTAGTTGCGCCGGCAAATGCCAGGTGACATCTTGAGCAGCCCCTGCCAGAGAAGAGAACGTTTTGCATTAGAGTTAGGAATACCTCATCTGAAACTCAGACTTGCTGCTCCACAGATCAGAGAAGAAAGCTCCAACTACGTAGTCTGAGGATTAGCTGGAAATAAGAGAGCTGGGCCTCTCCCCGCATAGAGATGTTAGACCAATGTGGTATGTGAACTTGACCCCACTAGTCCCTTGATTTGGCCACCTGTTTCCCTTTCTCCTTTCACAAACACGACTTCCTTGGTGCTTGGGGATCCCGCCATAGAAAGTTGATGGGCCCGGCTGGTGTGGCTCAATGGTTGAGCGTTGACCCATGAACCAGGAGGTAACGGTTCGATTCCCAGTCAGGGCACAGGCCCAGGTTGTGGGCTCAATCCCATGTGGGGCATGCAGGAGGCAGCCCATCCATGATTCTCTCTCATCATTGATGTTTCTTCTCTCTCTAGCTTGGGGATCCCGCCATAGAAAGTTGATGGGCCTGGCTGGTGTGGCTCAATGGTTGAGCGTTGACCCATGAACCAGGAGGTAACGGTTCGATTCCCAGTCAGGGCACAGGCCCAGGTTGTGGGCTCAATCCCATGTGGGGCATGCAGGAGGCAGCCCATCCATGATTCTCTCTCATCATTGATGTTTCTTCTCTCTCTCCCTCTCCTTTCCTCTCTCTAAGAAACAATAAAAGCATTTTTTTTTAAAAGAAAGTTGACGGGGAAGAGGGGAGATGTGAGACTAGAAAAGGATCAAAACCTACAATGGCCTCACTGTGGTTCTCTACTACTGTGCCTTGTGGTTGCTGACCTGGAGCCAATCACGGTGAAGCGGGACCGGGGCCCAGGGCCAAGTCCTCTAATGAGCTCTGCGGGTAGGCCAGTGGTTAATCCCCATAAGGACCCGATACATAAAGCAGGCCCTGTCATACCCATTTGCAGATGAGAACTACTGAGGCTCAGATTTCATGCTTTGCCTGAAGGTCACAGCACAGGTAAGTGACAGAACCGCCACTCAAACACTCCTATGCAGACGCCATATCCCTGGATGCCCATCCCTCCAGGAGGATTTGGTCACTGGGTACCTTTCAGGAAGCCACAGAAACCCCTCTCCTGGCCTATAATCCTCCTCCTTCATGACTTGTAGGGCCTGGGAAGAAGAGTTGCTAGAAATAAACCAAATTTAAAAGCCATTTCTTCTAATACAAAAGCATGAATGAGCAGCTGATACTGGCTAATGGCTGCTCTGTTCCTCCACACCCCAGCTCCAGTGTAGCTTCACATCTCCAAAGCCAAATGCTGATTTCCTAAGAAGAACCCATTACCTCCTAAATTTCCCAGCTTAATAAAACAAGTGAAACCCCATGGGGCTTGGAGAGAGGTTAGCCTGGTGTGAGCTGCCTGCCGTAAGAACAGGGCTGCCCGATACGGAGAGGCATTCCCAGGACATCAAACCCTGCTTTTGTCAAGTCTAGAATAGGAGAAATGTCGGAGACCACCCGGCTCTGGAATGATTAATAATGGTTGTTAGGGAGAAATAAAAGGACGCTTGGAACAGAGAGGCGTCGGAACGCCGTTCAGCCTCCGACGCGCCTCGCCTGGACTCCAGCTGCTCTGTCTTAACTCGCGTGAGAAATCATTTCTGAAGATGGCCCGCGCCTACCTGGGCCCTGCTTAAATCACAATATTGCTTTAAGATGGACACTTACAATAAACTAGCAAAGCATAAAAGTTCTTTGAAGTTTTCAAAGCTCCTTTAGATGGAATCGGAGGGATGCAGCGGGAGAATGAAAGGCAGATAGATCACCGCATGGAAGACATAACACTCCTTCCTTTCATTCCACAGCCGCAGCCCCTGAGTGGAACGCATGCCCACATCAGTGGTGCGTCGGCCGCCGTTGCCGGGGCTCCAGATCCACGCGAGGCTGTTTCTCTGGGCATGAGCCTTGCTTTGGGTTCTCGTCAAACCAGGGCAATGGCATTCAGACACAGCATCCATACTTAATAGGTGATGCTGAGCTGATCACAGGGAAGACCTTCCAGAAACATGTATTTCTTGCCTCCCCTGTTTTGCTGATAATAATGGGGCATCTACATTCCCCTCTCAGTGTCAACTGATATTTATTTTCTAAGATTCACACCATTGAACTCTTGCCCAGGAGAATAAAAATATACAGACGACCGTGTTTTCTAAGTTCAGTTGTCCTAGTTTTCTTATGTTACGCTATCTACCTTAAACATTTACATAGCCAGGGCCTGAATGTTTATATCCTTTTTGAGGGCTGTTGCAACCAGATGAACTGAAAAAAAGGTATTTTCTACCGCAAATCTGAGCATCCTTCACACCCAGCCGTGTTGCTCCTTTTATGGCGTAGCATTCAGAGCATTTGAATGTCCACCGGGCAGCAGTGCGTGGGGTCTGGAGGTCACAATTTCCTTCTCAGGAAATATCGAGGTGCTTAAAGAAAATAATGACAACTCCTTAGTGGAGACTTTTCCAGAGAAAGAAGACAGCATTTGGGGGGTGCATTTACTGGCAAGAGAATCGCCCTTCACTCCACCCCTCCACATCCCACCATGGCCTCATTTCCATGTGAATAGTTGACCTTTGGACAATGTGGGGGTTGGGGGCACCCCCCCCCACACACACAAAGTCAAAAAATCAGAGTGTAACTTTTGACTCCCCAAAAACCTAGCTGGTCCTAGGTGTCCACGGGAGATTGGCTCCAGGACCCCCAAATCCATGGATGCTCCAGTCCCCTATATAAAATGGCCCAGAACAATGCATACATCAGCCCTCTGCATCCACGGTCTGCCAACTGTGGATCCCCAGTACAGGAATTTATTGAAAAATAATCCATGGATAAGTGGACTCCCATAGTTCTAGCGCAGGGGTGGGCAAACTTTTTGACTTGAGGGCCACAATGGGTTCTTAAACTGGACCGGAGGGCCGGAACAAAAGCATGGATGGAGTGTTTGTGTGAACTAATATAAATTCAAAGTAAACATCATTACATAAAAGGGTATGGTCTTTTTTTTTTTTTTAGTTTTACTCATTTCAAAGGGACCGGATCCGGCCCACGGGCCGTAGTTTGCCCACGGCTGTTCTAGCCTATGTGGTTCAAGGGTAACTGCACTGTTTATATGAGCTAGGGCTGTACAAGGGGTCCAAGAGCAATTTAACCAGAGGAGTTAGCGTGGCTCATGGGAGCTGCCCCTAGCATTTCATGTCATATTGTCCTAGGGTGACTCGCACTGACAATGAACTCAGGAACCCCCAGGGTCATGAGCCTAGGAAACCAAAGGTGACAAGGTCAAGAACATACAGCTAGGAACATGGTGGCTTTGCCAGTCTGTCTCTGGCATCATGGCCTTCCTCACAGCCAAGAAGAGCTCCCAGCCATTCCTTCCCATGTGCCTCTCAACATGTCCCCCCAAGAGATCCCAGGAGAGCTGTGGGGCCACCTCGCTCCAGGGAAGACTGTGGCTAAGAGAGGCCACGATTCTCTCCCACCGGCACTTTAGAATGTTTAATTTAGAGTCAGCTGTGCCCACGCTGATGGCTCTTCTGCGTTGCACAGAGAAGTGAGTCAGAATGTATAGCATAATGCACCCCAAGAATTCTTGTTCTGGTTGTAAAAAATCTCCAAGGTCAATACAAGCACAGATATTGACATTCACTTCATTGTGAACTGGAATCTACTGGCTGCTTACTGTCATTTTATTTTTCAATTCATAAAAAAACGATTTTCTCCTCAGTAGGCCTCTGGGCCTCTTTCTTCAACCCAAGCCACCAATGGGAAACCAAATGCATACAGAGGAGGTAGAGAGATGGAGGCGGAGCCGGCGCCAGATTTAAAGGCACCCTAACCCCCAGGGCTGCTGTGCAGGCAAGGTGCTCACTCCCAGATGTCTGAGTGACAACGTGGTGACAGCAGAGAGGAAGGGAGAGGGAGGTACAGGTGTGTGTGGCTGTGAGGCTAACCTGGAGAGACAGAGGAACAGACAGAGAGATTGAAGGAGCTAAGATGAGAGTGAGAGGCATTTTAGTCTCCAGAGATAAGACCGGAGGGGTCAGAACAGCTTTAACCCTCCATGATCCAGATGGGGGTTAGAAGGCACACTCCTTTCATATAAGAAGGTTTTAAAGTTTCCATTCATGAGGGTAGTGAGATGTGCCCAGCCCAGGCAGAGGTCTCTGGCATTAGAGGGCTGTGTGTTCCGTTGATGCAGGTGTCCCAACATCTATAGGACAAAGACCCTCAGGGTGGAGGTCTGGCCTCGCCCCTCCCCACACTCACACACACCCTTCACTGCAGCCCAATGGAGCTGCTGGCCTCTGAGTGAGCTCTGCTCCTGGCCTCCCGGCTTTTCACCTAACTTCTTCCTCCCCACCACGTGGGTCAGGCCAATTTCTACCCTAAGGACCAGCGCACTTTGCCTCCTGGAAGAAGTTGCCCTGACCGCCCTCCTCACAAGCAAATCTCAGTGCCCTTTCCCCCTCCTCTCATCTGTCTGTGGCAACCCTTGTGGTGCTTGTCACAATCTATTGAAGTGACTTTCCCTCCCTGCCTTCCCTTCTAGATCATGAGCTTCTGGAAGGCAAGGCTGGTTCGACCCCCAACCGGTGTGTCTTATCCAGGAAAGGTGGTACCATGTTAGTGATTCAGTGGCTCTGCCCTTAGTGCCGGCATTTCACTTTCTAACCCATGAAAGTGTGTGGTCAGGGAGCCTGCTCTGCTTGTCACTGTCACTGCTTCTGCAGCCGAGTGCCTGTGGGCACCACGTACTCCTGGGGGAAGGTGAGAATAATGTAATCCCTCCTTGCATCTACGTAGTACTTTGTGGTTTTCCAGGGCCCTGCACCTCTGTGATGATAACCCTCATCCTCACTTGAAGGAATTAGGGAAATGAGACCAGGTTATGTTAAATGGCCTTCCTGAGGTCCCAGATAGGAAGTGTGAAAGTTAAGATGAAAACCCAGGAGTCCCAAGTGCAAGCTCAGTGGCTCCTCCCCTACCCCTCCTCCATGTCTCCTACTGGCTTTCTGCCCCCAAGGAGATGAACTTAGAGGGTGCATCGCAGGGAGCAGGATGGGATAAGTGCATCCTCAGAGGCAGGATAGCAGCTTGTGAGGGGAGCATGGGCAAGGCTTCTGGAAAAGTCGTGACAACTGGTTCCAACTAAGGAACAAGGGTCGCTGTACAGAGGCTGCGGTGAAACCCCTCTGGACTGGGGCTCTCTCTTGCCAATGGGGCCTAATCAAGAGAACATAGTAGGTCCATTGTCCTACGGACTTCATAGGCCTGGCAGCGACCTGGAAGCTCCTCCCAGCCAGTCCTTCATGGTTGTGTTGGCCTTGTTCCTCCCTACTGTGCATTTGCCATGAAATGTTAGTTTAGAATTTGCTGAGAGTCCAGAGCACCCTCCAAGACTGTGACACCCTCCAAGCCTGGGGCTCTGGGGGCAGCCCAGGAGGCCACGTGCTCTATCCCCTGCCTGTGGCTTGGTACGGGGCATGGCCCTTATATGCAAAAGGGACTCAGACTCCCTCTCCCAGCTGCCCCACAATGCTTTACTACTGAGGAGTGTTCTGAATCATTATGAGGGTGTCAGGCAGAGGGGAGGTGTCTGCAGCCATCCATTTCGGTGTTGCCAGATGTGTTGAGCTGGTGCCTGGTGCCCAAGGTCATGGTAGACTTGCTTAGCATCCTCGGTCTCTTCTCAAGACCAGATGCTGCGTGGTTTCTGCAGGAGCAGCTGAAGCCGGGCAGCCTCCCTAGCAGAATTCATCAGGAGAAGCCAACTCAAATGCCCTAAAAAACTTCCATTGTCCTAATGAATTGAATCGGTCCCTGTGCATCCAAAATGATGCTAGCTTTGTGCTGTCCTGGGGAGGAGGGAAAACATCGTTACTCCTATTCTTTTCTGGGTTCCCTGGTACAGAAGAGAAACCTCAGTTGAGAAAGGCTATCTGGTCACTGTATTAGCTTCCTCTGGCTGGTGCACAAATCCTCACCAACTTCAGCGGCTTCACATCACACAAATGTATTACAGGACAGCCCTGGAGGCCAGAAGTCTAAAATGAGCTTCTCTGGGCTGAGGTCAAGGTGTGGCAGGCTGGTTCTTTCGGGGGCTCTAGGGGACAATCTGCATCCTTGCTCTCTGGGCCCCCAGAGGCAGGCCACCTGCTCTCCTTGGATTGTAGACCTCCTGGCATGGCTCCAGCCTCTTGCTCTGCCATCACATCTATGCTCCTGAAACGGAGCCTCCCCCTGCCTCTCCCTCCTAAGAGTTCCTGTGATGACATCAGGCCCACCTGGATAACTCCCTGTCATCTTGCATCTCAGGAGCCTTTAACTTCATTACACCTTCAGAGTCCTTTTGTCTTCTAAGGCAGATACTCAAGGATCATCTTTGGGGCTCATTGTTCTGACTGCCCCAGGGACCAGAGACAGAAGGGAGCTGGCGGCCCCTCCCCCCAGCAGGGTGAAATGTAGGCATTGCTGTCTCCCTCCATGTGTGAGAATCTGTGCCTCAGTGTCCCTATCTACAAATTGGAGAGAATGAGCTTCCTCCCTTTTTCTATTTATAAAGTGCTTAACGGTTATCAAGTAAAAGGTGCTGAGTATGGAATGGTTATGATAATAGTTTACTGTGACTTGGTATCCATTACGCTTACACGAACCAGTGGCGCTCCTACTAGATGCAACTGTCATTGGGTCCCGTGAGGGAGAAATGAAAGGAACATCCATTGGCGTCTGTAGTTAAACCTCACTAAATGATTCCTGGTAGTGATTTGTTTGGGCTTCATTAGCATGGAGTGTGGGAACTCTTCTATAAAACACCCTGTAGGCCAGCCTCCTCCTGTCCTGGGTGTAATTGAAAGGAAACAGAGAAAACAACAGTTGAGTAAAACAAAGGACAAACGGGCACCGTGCTTTTTTCTGTGTGATTTGCTGCAGGGTGAGACGTTCACTGCCTGCACTTTGATTTTGCTCTCGTTGCCTCGGAGCCTGGTTGAGTTTCTGGCCTTTGACTGAGGATCCGGCTAGGAAGGAGGCACCAGGGCGTGGGTATAAACAGCACCTGGAAGTGAAGGAGGGTTGCAGACTCAAGGATGAGTTTGTGTGTCTTGCCACGTGCCAGAGCGAAGGAGAGGGTCTACGATGAGACTGTTGGACCCCACTCTGGACCATTTGGGCCTTGAGATTCAGGTGATGTACTTTAAAGGCTTTATGCAGCCCCCCTCAGGGTAGAGCAGTGGTTGAGTGTCGACGTATGAACCAGGAGCTCGCGGTTCAATTCCCGGTCAGGGCACATGCCTGGGTTGCGGGCTCGATCTCCAGTGTGGGATGCGCGGGTGGCAGCCCATCAGTGATTCTCTCTCGTTGATGTTTCTGTCTCTCCCTCCCTCTACCTTCCTCTCTGAGATCAATAAAAATATATTTAAAAAAATTAGGAAGCTGAGCCCTTCTCAGCTCACCCTACCACCAGATGCACCAAGACTTCATAGAGGGCGTGGCTGTTGGGTGCACAGTGAGGGCCAGAGAGATGTAACATGTTCCAGCCCCTCCCTGGCCTCCAGCAGTGGCAACATGTGAGGCCCCCAGACGGGCCTCTGATTCTGCCCCCATCCCACGCTCACCCCAGAAACCCACTGCAACTCTGCCGTGGAAGCCCGATGAGAGAGACAGTCAGCCAGCATCTCTCAATAGGTTTCTAAAATCCAATGTTCCACCGTGGAAGCGGCGGTATCAGGAAGGTTATGTGGCTGCTAAACTGTCCCGAGGGGGCATCACCACCGGCTCCGGGCCTGGGGCTCTGGGGAATTCAAGCAGAGACAAGCCCCAGCGTGATTACAACCCCATTATGCAGAGCTCCCCTATTTGTTTCTTCATATGGATGGATTTGTATATATTTGCATTTTGTTCTATCTGATAATATGCATAGAATTCAAATGGAAATGACTTGCATAGATTTGTATATTAATGAGGCAGTTAATGGCTGCCACCCGTGGCCGAGTCCCCTGGCGAAGGCGTGTGTGGTGCAGAAGGTCACACATCTCCGGGGGCACCAGCACTGCTGGGCACCACTGGGCACCCATGGGGCCAGGAAGCTGGACGCCCTCTGCGGTGGAGATAGGGCCCCCCCCGCCCCCCCCCCCGCCACCCCAGCTCCAGGACACCAGGCCTGGAGCCTACTACACTGAGGGGTGCATTGAGAACAGCCCCCCAAGCGTGTGTGGCTTGTGGTCTCCTTGACATCCAGACACTCAGCTTCAGCAATGCCATAAGGACAAGCAGTGTCCCACACGGAGAAAGCCCAGTCACCTTCCCCTCATCGAGTGGGTGGCAGGGGGCAGAGTCACCATTCAACCCACGGGTCCAGGTGTGTGTGGTGCTTCCCCACTGGTCAAGGAAGGTGCTGACTACCTTCTTCGTGAGTCCCACAGCCGTGCGACACCTCCTGGTTCTTTTCCCGTGGGACAGTGGCAGTTAGTCAGTGTGAGTCCAGTGGACCCGAAGGCCCCCAGTCCTTCTCGAGGCTCTGGTAGGGAATTCCTTGCTGCTGGTCACTGTCAGCATTCACATGGGCAGCCTGCCCAGGCCCTGGGCTGAGCTCTGAGAATAAATAAGATAGGATGGCCCTAGCCGGTTTGGCTCAGTGGATAGAGCATCGGCCTGCGGACTGAAGGGTCCCGGGTTAGATTCCGGTCAAGGGCACATGCCCGGGTGTCGCACTCAATTCCCCCATAGGGGCCGTGCAGGAGGCAGCCGATCAATGATTCATTCTCATCATTGATGTTTCTATCTCTCTCTCCCTCTCCCTCTCTCAAATCAATAAAAATATATTTTCAATAAATAAATAACTAAGATAGGATGGCTTGTGAACATAAAGTCTCACTGGGGTTCAACTGGTCATCTTCCCTCTCTTTGTCTAGAGACCCGGGTAACAACTTGCCAGCTCCTAATATCGAAAAATGGGTATCAAAATGTGCAGGTTCATCACAGAAGAATAGCACTTTGTAGCAATTTAAATTGGGTTAATGGTAGTTCATTGCATAGAGCTCTAAATACACCTGAAGTACTAGGAATGCACATTTCTTAGTGATCCCCACATTATTTTATCCTTATGCATCCTACTCCCTGAGGCTCTCATGTGTACCCCCCCCCCCCCTTTTAGTCAACAATCTGAAAACCAAATCGTTTCATTTCCTGTCGTGGAAAGGTCCCTCGTGTTCCCAGTGCCGGCTCTGAAACCTGAGTCAGCACCAGCCTCTCTCCCATCTCCCGTATCCGATCGGTTTTCTTGTCAGGACAGATCGTATCTGTACTGTCTCTAGTTCATCTGCTATTGCTCTACTTATTCTTATCGTTTTCTCCCAAACTATTAGAGCATCCTATTAAGTTCCTCCCAAAGTCGTCCTTTGTCATCACCATTATTCAGGTACTTGTATCTTCCTAGAATACAAGGCAGATTGACTCTCCCTGTCTCAGCCAAGTCCATGGCTACCCTTTGCCTATAAAACAGAGGCCAAGTATCTCCGCCTGGCTAAGGTAGACACCGTCACCCCGCATTTAAAGACCTTTGAAATCTGATATCAACTGTCTTTTCCTTATCATCTTCTCTCCATTCCTCCTTGCTCTCCAAGCCAAAAAATATATATATTTCTTTATTCCCTGGATGCACCATGCCTTCATGTCTATGCTTATGTTATTTCCTCAGCCTAAATATTCTTTCCTCATTATTTCTATTTCAAGGCTTGGTCAAACGTCCCATCTTTCGTGAAGTCACTTTCTGTTTCTTTGTCCTCCCTGGACAGGGTGCATATATTCTATTATATCACGCATTCACTCCTGTCCAGCTTGCTGTTTACACGATGTCTTACCAGCTCCATTGTGAGCCCCATACAGAGGGAACCTCTTGTTCCAGCATCTTTAATACCATCTGATCATCTGTGGCGGCGCTCAACAAACGTTTCATAAGTCAGTGAAATGCATGCGCGGAGAAGACACGCCGTGGTTAGAGCTGGTCGTGCAGCGTTGTGCAGCCCTTGGTCCCTGCACCCCCAGCTCCCGGCTGTCTTGAAAAGACACCAACATGCATTAGGCACCATCTACATATACCAGGTACTTTCCCACAATCTCAGTTCATTCTCCATAAAAACACCATGAGCAAAAGATTCTTATTTTCGTTTTGCAGATGGGGAAAACTGAGTCTCAGGGAGCTTAAGAAAGGTGCTCCAGATCCTCTCTCCAGCGGCTACTGGAGCCAAACACAGCCTCAGGCATTGGTGTGCTTCCCAGTTCCCAGCGGCCTCGGAGCCAGCCAGCCTCCCGGCTTCCCCGGCTCTGTCAGGCTTCAGTGAGCGGGGAGAATGAGCTCCCTCCAACTCAATCCCGGGTGCAGTTATTATTTTATAGGGATGTTGTAAGTTGATAAGGTAGCTGTTAGGTGTTAATAGCTATTGTAATGCTGTTCTTAAGGCCTATTACTTGTGCTAGTTCGCATTTTAATGTGTGCAGAGGTGATTACAACTTTAATATGAATGTTAAACAGATTAGCTGATGTATGTGCGAAAGAAATAAATAAATGGAGTGCATGCTCTCGTTTCTATTCGTTTCCCTCTCCTCCTTCTCCTCCTCCTCCCCCACGGTCCCAAAGCAGATGTGGTCTGTGGAGCGTGGACAAGGGGCCACAAAGAGTGTTTTCTGGATGATACGCAACGGTGATAGTCTGGTCTTCTGTTCCCGGTGAATCTGGGGTCTGTGTTGTCAAGAGCAGCTTCCTGAGCGTTTGCTCTTCACTGCGCTTGGGGAAGTTCAGTTTGTGCCCCCCCCCCCCCACTTCTAATAAACCCCCTGCTGCTTGCTCAGCACTGATCAGAAAGGGGGGCAAACTCTCAGAAAGGCAAGTAAACCCCTATGTATCCTGATGCGTCTAGTGGCTGAAGGCACTGTGCACAGAACCGGAAGTCGGCAGCTTCCAGGCCAACGACTGTACATATTATGTTGGACGGGAGAAGCAATCGCGGGGAGGGGGTGGCCAGGGGCCTTTTCTGTAGGATGTAAGAGCTGCAGGGACAGGGAAGAGAAAGAATCGGGCTGGTTACAGAGGTTCCACACAGAGGCGTGGAGAAACCCAAATGACCAGCAGTTTTAACTCAAGTTTGAAGGGGAGGGGGAGGAACCTACACATCTGGGAGGACAACAGGTACATCACAGGAAGAATGTTCATGGAAGAGGAAGTACGTGGTAACCCTTCAAAGAAAATACTGGGAAGAGGGATGCAGCAATACTGAAAGAACCCATGATTTATTGCCCGTACACAGTGCATAATAATAAACTAAGGTGGCATTCAGATCCAATACCCCACATGTTAATAATTGTCCCCTGGGCTTGATGCCACAGATGTGGTAGGAGGCACAGGTGTGGTAGGAGTGGGTGAGTGTGAGGGGAAGAGGGCCGTCAGTAGCCTGGGCATCAGGATGTATGGGGGCGGGAAGCCTGGTGGGCAGAATCCCAGTGAGGATGCAAAGAAAAGAGAAACTGAGGCGGTTCCTCTGCCTGTGCGGTGTACAGGACAGGAAAGCTTTTTCCTGATGCCAAGTATGAGCTGGCACGGGACTAAGCGCAGCCTCAGAGGGAACCCCGGCCCTCCAGGTGTTGCCTGGAAGGCTGGTCCCGCTCCAAGCAGAACCCTGACATTTTTAATTGCCTTATCGTCCAGCTCGATCACACAGAGAGCTGGGAAAATCAATGGGGAGCTCTGCCACTCGAGGCTCAAGTCTAACTAATTTTTACTTTTCCAACAAATATTTATCGAACACCCGATATGTGCCAGGCACAGCGCCAAAGAGGCCTACACCGCGTGAAGACACAGACAGGCGCATAATAGGCATTCAGTACATGTTCATTGAGGGGATGCGGGAATGCAGGAAGGAAGGAAAGGGCAGCCTTGAAGGAGAACAATGACTCACCTTAGGAATTGTCATCAGAACAGGGCGCTGGGCATGGTCAGACACCTGGCCTAGGCTTCAGGACTATCGCTGAAATCCTCAGAAAGGAAAGATATAAAAAGAGGGCAATCGAAAGGAAAGGTGGCTGCAGAGAGATGGGCGCTTCAGAACCAAGACTCTGACAGTACAATACACACCACCCTGATGAAGAGGGCAAGGGGACAGCATCTAAAGCAGCCAGCGTGGCCAGGCAGACAGCTCTCCCAGGAGCTCAGGTTGCAAATAGACATGCAGGAAGGACCGGAGGCGGGCGCCTGGCACAGGATGGGGACAGGAGAGGAGAAGGGGCCTGGAGGGAAGGCACCAGGTCACCTAAAGTCCCAGAATGAGCCACGCTCGCAGAAAAGGGAAAAAGAGAGCCACAGGGAACAAAAAGAGATTTTTCAGCTCCAGGAAATGGGACAGTACTCCTTGAGAAATGAGCACATGAATCAGGTACAGACAACTTCTAGACTTCTCTTTTGGCACTGTCTCTTCTACAATGCTCTCGTGTCTGAGGGAGAATAAACTTGATTGAGAAAGAACTGACATCTGAGATACATGGTGTGATGGTTAGAGGCTGTATAAGGTAGTGGTTTAGAGCCACGGAGATCAAGGATTAAACACTCTCTCTGCCACTAAACACTCCTGTGCCAGTAGGAATACTCCTGGCTCAGTTTACCCTTTGGTAAGAGAGACCTAACAAGTCATATATATGTTGACTACATTGATGTAAATTTGATGCAAGTAAAACACTCAATGTCTGAAACTTTTTAAAAAATGCAATAAATGTTAGCTGTCATGATGATGATGACAATCAGATGCTTAAAACAATTCTTGTTACTAGGCCCAACCAAATTAACCTCGCAGGATACTCAAACAATTTGAAAGATCTGATCCTAGGACTCCTCTGGGTGAACAATAGTCAGGAAATATTGTAAAATAAGAATCTGGAAAAATACCAGGCTTTTTAAAAGTAGGGGAGCAGATGTCAGTAACTTCTAGAAACAGTGGACAGGTTGACCTCGTATAGAACTCCAGGGGGAAAAATACACCCGCAAGAGAATAATTCGATAATTTGTACACACCCAGAACGTCGTCATGGTCACCAGAAGCCAGCTTGGGCTTGCAGCATCAAAGTCATGCTCACATCGCATTTAAGAAAAAAAATTGGCATTACAGTTGCATCATCTGTCTCTCCTGTGTGTGATTCACAAATTTGATAAACAAATCTCCCTCTAACAGGTGTATTCTGAGAGTCTTAATTGAAAGGGTTTTATTTATTGAAATCTCAATATGAGCTAATGGTGTGACATGGTTACAAATAATGGACTCTGGCTTCCTCGGTGGAAAGCATTGTGTTAGGGTTGCAAGCAAGCCCAGGGCCCTCTCTACTGATGGGACCACAGCTGGGTGATGCTCCACCCTGACAGCCCCAGCTGAGAGGGCCACAGACAAACATAGCCTGTGCGGAAGCCCTGGGAGGGTGAGGAGCCCCGGGGATTATGGGATGTGGGTGAGGGGGAGGAGGGACTTAGCACATTTTGGGCAGGAAAGGCAAGACACAGGGATTCTTCAGCTTTATTGGGCATGAGAATTACCTGGGGTGTTTGTTTAAATTGCAGATGCCAGTGACTCCAATTCCTAGATTCATAGAGATTCCGATTCATTAATCCCAGGAGGAGCACAGGAAATTACAATCAAACAGACATTCCAGGCAATTCTCCTTCCAGTGATCCAAGGGCCATATTTTAAGAAACATGACCGAGAAGGAACAAAATAACCACCCTCAGATACAAAAGTTAGAGGACAGAGGCCTAATCAACAAGTCCGCAACCCCATTGTCAGCCCCAGGAGGGTGGCAAAGCTGCTGGGCTCACTTCTGTGTCCCCAGTTCCGGATATGGTGTCCAACACCCAATAGGGGATCAGCAAATACTTGTTTACTGAGATGACCAGCGGTTGGAGGAAGAACCTTCAAGAATGAAAGCTTCTTACCCAGCCGGCATGGCTCAGTGGTTGAGCATCAGCCTATGAACCAGGAGGCCACCGGTTCAATTCCTGGTCAGGGCATATGCCCAGCTTGCAGGCTTGATCCCCAATGGGAGACGTGCAGGAGGCCGACGATCAATGATTCTCTCTCATTATTGATGTTTCTATCTCTCTCTCCCTTCCTCTCTGAAATCAATAAATATATATATATTAAAAACAGTGAAAGCTTCTTAATATGAAGCAGGTGGTCTTGTTAGGCAGCCAGCCTGCCATCCATAACCATCTTTATGGGAGACGGGATAATAAATGTGTGAGAGAAGGCATAAAGGATATTGCTGTATCAGAAGAGAGGTTCAACTAAAGCGACTTGGCACTTTCCATGCTCTTAAAACTCAATTGAAGAATTAGATTGAAACAATGGTTTGACTGCAGTGCAGAGGTAAGGGAGCCAGAGGGGTATAGACAGGAAGGAGAGGTGGGATGGGCACCACGGAAAAGGGTAAGAAGCAAACAATTGCAACGGGAGGAGGTGACCAAGTCTGAAGAAGCACTTACCACACAGCACAGAATGTCCAGTTGTGGAGACGGCCCCTGCAGTGCTTTATAGATTATGCAACTTCATTCACTCCCAGACTTCCATTGAGCACCTACTGTGTGCATAGAGGAAGCAGAGGTAGAGTTGGTCTCTGTCCTCAGGAACTTGCGGGATAGTGCTCGCAGAGATGAGCCCCAGGTCTGCCCCCAGAGTCCCATGACTCTAACTCTCTAGTAGAGAGAGAAAATGTGAGTAGCCCGGGGAAGGACATTCCCATCATATAAATCACTATATCCCCAGCACTTACAAGCTTGACACATTGGAAGCGTCCATAAATATTTGTTGAATGAATCAGACAACCAGTGAATGAATCAATGAATGAATGCAACTGGCACTTACTGAGTTCCTTCTTGCCCATGTATTGCCTGCTTTGTATATATCATTACCCTTAATTCTTCCAAACTCTGTAAGAAGTATTATTATCCTTGTTTTACGGATGTCAAAACGGACACGCTGTGAAGTTACTTGGCCCAGGTCATGACGTTCATCAATGACAGAGTGATTTGCCTCTTAAATTCATGCCATTTCTACCCTATCAAATTAATCTGGGTAACTCTATTTTCAGATCTGAAGACATGAAATAACTTTTTCAGCACCACCCTGACAGTAGTAGAACTGGGTCCAAACTTAAAACCTACAGTGACTTCAGCAGGGCAGCAGCTGACCTCGCTCCCCCCCTGACCCTCCAAGACCCCCAGCCTTCACACAGAGGAAGGCGCTGTGCCTTAGCCAGTTCCCCATTTGCAATTGAGTAGGGACCCCCGAGGCTCCCTCAGCCTTGGTTGGGCCCGTTTGAACTTGGCAATGCGATGCTGGTAATTATGGTGATGCAGAAGTCCTGAGAAGACTCTCCCGCCATAAAAATGAGCTGAGTTTTATGCCAGAGGACACCCGACCTGTTATTCAGAAGCCCGTGACTAACGTGCTCATGCAGATTGGCCTCGGGACTCAATTTCTGCCTCTTTTTTTTGGAAAGCTTAGAGTTGGCGGTGGAATAAGTTATATGCTAAATTATTCTCCAGTCTCTATGGGTTCAGCTCTGCCCTTAGTTATACAAATATAATTCCCATTGACTTTGTATGGCGCCGTGCTTGAGTGAGAGGGAGGGCAGAGGTAAGGCTATCAACTCAATCAGAGCCATATATTGTTCCTTCTCCTCCGTTACTTTCTATGTAGATGAGGGGGGGTATTTATCACTCCTCTGCAGTTGTTCTCAGCTAGCTGTGCAATAACATTTTCAAGCCAAGAAAAGAAGAATATGTAGGGAAGGAGAAGGAGAGTGTTGTGTGTTGTGGTGTGTGCATACATGCATACATGTGCAACCACTGTTTCGGGCAGAGGCCTTAGTGGCAAGCCACAGGAGCATCCTGGGGCAGGTCGTGGAATTGCCAGAAAGGCTGATGAACCAGGCTCTGAGGTGGATTATGTAGACCTGCTGCTGTCAGCAGATGCCACTGACCTCTGCATGACCTTGCCACAGCTGCCAGCCCCACTGGAAGGGATGTTCTGCTCAACCTCTTTTCAGCATCTCACTAACTCTGGAGGCTGGGTCTGGGAAGTGGTTCAAGTTGGCCATGGCTGTGTGCTGGGCCTGCTTAGCTGCAAGGGAGGCTGGGCAAACCAGGATCTGGAATTCTGCAAGTTCTACCTGGAGCAGGAAGGAACCACTGTTTCCCACCAAGAGTAATGGATTTCCCCCAAATGCAGGGTGGGGCAAAAGTAGGCTTACAGTGTTTTGTCTGGAAAAGAATAGTACAAGAATAAACTCTTGTTTCACACACTCACAACTGTAAACCTACTTTTGCCCCATCCTGAATAGAAAAGGTTACTACTACAGCTGGGCAGCCAAAAAGGCTAACAGGTATCCACCACAAGCACACCTGGTGTGGCTCTCACTCCGACGGGCTTTTGCCCCATCCTGAATAGAAAAGGTTATTACTACAGCTGGGCAGCCAAAAAGGCTAACAGCCACACCACAAGCACACCTGGTGTGGCTCTCACTCCGACGGGGACACGGGGTGGGGACAGGACAGAGTGTAAAGTCATGTGCATGCATATCCTCTCTCACTACCAGGCCTTCTCTGTCCAATCCCCCGGTCAAGGGTATGTGTACAAATTGATCAGACCCTGGGATATTTTCTCGCGAAAAAGGGGCTGAAGTGTCATCCCACGAATTCACCTGGAGTTCTCCAGTTTCGAACAAGAGAACCAGATGAGCTCCCGTGTCACTTCCACAACAGTGAGCTTGTGGTCATAAACCGGAGCTTATAATCATAAACCGTGTCAGTTCTCTACTGCGAATCTGTCTGTCCTAGACTGGCTGAATTTCTTACCTGGCTGTGTTCAGTGGCTGGCCATCCTGTCTGTACAATGCAGTGAGCTGGGGGTACATGGGACAGGCCTATTTAGAAAATCACCGCAAGTCGATCTTTAGAGGCTTTTAAACTAAACAATATTTCCCTGCCTCTCACCCACACACCTTAAAGGATGGAGGATGCAGAGGCGGCGGAAGGGCTGTCTCCGTGCCCGTGGCTACTGGCTTTGAGGGCCTCTCTCTGTAACTGAGGTTGAGCTCAAAGCAGAGACGCAGACTGATGTCTTTCCACTCCCATGGTTCCTTTCAGGCTCTCACCCCTCTTAGAATTGCTGGGTTAAGGTAATGTGATCCTGTTTTAATGGGTGCAAAAAGGAGTCTCCGTGACAAGCCAAAGGTCAGATGACAGTGTGGGGAGACAGCATAAAGAGCCAGGCCAGCTCCCAGTGGCTTCTAACTCTCATTGTCACCTCCAGCTGTGATCGTGAGCATTTCCAAGCCATTCGTAATGATTACGGTCTTGTAGACGGAGACTATTATTCTCAGGTTACAGCTGGGGGAACCGGGGTGCTGAATGAGTCGCCTCTGCAACCCCTATTCATTCAGAAGTCAGAAACACACCCTGGTTATTTCTCACTAATGGTTTAACCTCCGAAGCATCGCACTTGTCATGATGTTTATACAGTTCTGTCCCTGGAATTGATGTCCCCAGAAATGTAGATAATACATTCTGTTCATAAATAGTCAAAAAACCACCTAAATAACTATCCGCTTCTTAGAGGAAGATGACAATAAAGAGATAAGAAGGAAGAAACAGTAGATGAAAGGAACGTTGGGAAGCAATATTGTTTAATATTTCGAAGCTTAAAGCTACGGCAGCCCTTGGCAGCCAGTGTGAGGGAGGTAAGGGAGAGTCAAAGCCAAGGCAGGGGCCACAGGCATCGCTCTGGGCCCTTCTGTCCCCTACTGCTGTGCACACTCCACTAGCGAGTGGGCCTCATCAGATACTAACTCGCAAGTCTTTCTACAGTTCCTTGGACGCCACTTATTTGAAACTCAGCAAACGTTGTTTTCCTGGAAGCAGTGTTCTCAATGAAACTGAATGTCTTAGCCCATCCACAAAATTTTCCTTAACCAGGAACGTCGCGGAAATGCCGTTTGTTTATAAATGTACATGGATTAGAAAACCACTCCTGTTGCAATATCAGTAAATGTCTTAGCAACTTAATAATTGAATACGTGAAGGTCAAATCAAAACTATTCTGTAATGGGTATTTCATAAAAATCAGATTTCTTAGAATGGCAATCGATTGGTGCGACACATGGCTTTCCTGGACCCTCTGAAAGGTTGACGGGGCATTTTAAAGAGTTTTAACAATTGGTGGTTCTGTTTTCTTTATGTCTATTTTTTGCTCCAAACCTATGATTTTTCATTTAACTAGTACAGCTCTATTACTTAAGTTTACACTTACCCGTCAGTAATAATTAAAATGCTGTTTAATGAAGAGAGAGACCAGCAGGATTGAAGAGAAAGGAGAGAACTCCCTGAAAAACTCAGCTAACTTTTTTTAAAAAATGTTTTTGATTTTTTACAGAGAGGAAGGGAGAGGGATAGAGAGTTAGAAACATCGATGAGAGAGAAACATCGATCAGCTGCCTCCTGCACACTCCCTACTGGGGATGTGCCTGCAACCCAGGTACATGCCCTTGACTCGGAATCAAACTGGGACCCTTGAGTCCACAGGCTGACGCTCTATCCACTGAGCCAAACCTGTTAGGGCATCAGCTAACAGTATATATATGCCAAAGAGAAATGCGTATAGATATAGAAAATAGAATGGGATAAACTGAGCTGTGAACAGTGAAAAACAGCATAGTAGCCCCGCCCCCCCAAGAGGGTGATGGTAGAGGAGACTGCATTTCCCTGCTCCACCTCTAGATGGCAGTGTCAACCGAGGGCAGCTTGGATGCTGTGGGTTGGGTTTGTAAATGAAGGCTAATTTCAGCCAAGTTTTCTTTGGTATTATCTTGTCTTAACTCAGGTAGAGTCTTCCATTAATCACATCAACACAAAACTTGCTTTGTTTCCCCTCATTGGTTTTGCTGGAACTAAGCCCCAACCCTTCAAAACGATTTTGTGTAAGTCCTTGGACCCCAGCATTTGCCGTTTGTAGGCAGTCGGTAGTAGGGAGAGAGAGTAGAAGAAATCATGAAAAGGCTGCCTCTTTCCTCTACCCAACAAGAGAATACTGGAAGGAACCCATCTCCAGCTCTGGTAGATTCACAAAGTGAGCCACACTCAGGGATGACATGTCATTACTAAGTCGGCCTTGGTACCATCAGTGGGACAGAAGAGCATCAAGCCACCAGCACAGGTCATCGTGGGCTCTTGCACGACCATGCTTTCTCCCCTTCGTTCCCTTGAGTAGAATTAACCTGTGTGGGCCTCGCTTGTATCCTAATATGGGATTGCTTACACTGCCCTGGATACATCATGCTCCATTATCCCCCCACCCAGAGCCCCGCAACCCTGACGCTCCCTCTGCCCTGGTTAACACCTGCTCCTTATTCTAGGGTGTCTGCCTGGGTGTCACCTCCTCGGAAGCTCTCTTTCACTCTTTCTGTGAGTTCCCATTGCACTCCTCGCTTCACTCCAGCCTAGTACTTGCCACACCGAACTGGTACTGAATTGCCAATACATTTTCCCTGGTAGACAATCCCATCTCACTGGAAGACTGGTGTTCCTGCGAATAGAAAATCCATCCTATCTCCTCATTCCTTGTGCCAGGGCAGGCACTGAGCAGGCGCCTACTGAATAAGTGAATGGAATTACTCTCCCTGACCCTCTGGCCCCCAACCTGTTTTTCACAGTTTAGAGGTGGCTTAATGGGCACCTGAGCACCCTCTTCGGTCTGAGCAGAATTTGCCATTTGCAGTGCATGAGCCTGGTTCTCTGATAGGCGGGTCTCCGAACCGTGGTTCTCAGACCCAGCCTGAAGGCACTCCCTCCCTTCAGACATCGAGTCCAGGTGAAGGCAGAGTTTTTCTGTATCTGATAAGACTGTCAAAAACACATCTAACTGTAACCTGTTAGAGCTCGAGGGACCTCAGAGATCATGCAGTCACACCCCCTCTACTTACACAGCAAGCTTGTGGGCAGGCCCGAGGCGGGAATGGTTGTCTTCTACTGTAGAGTCCTACTGTGTTCACTCCCTGATTCTCGGGCTCCTGAGAGCCTACTCCTGGGATGCAGTGAGCTAACGGGGAGCAGTCTTGGGCTAATCTGTGGTCGGCAAACTGCGGCTCGAGAGCCACATGCGGCTCTTTGGCCCCTTCAGTGTGGCTCTTCCACAAAATACCACGTGCGGGCGCGCATGTACAGTGCGGTTGAAACTTCATGGCCCATGCGCAGAAGTCGGTATTTTGTGGAAGAGCCACACTGAAGGGGCCAAAGAGCCGCATGTGGCTCGCGAGCCACGGTTTGCCGAGCCGCAGTTTGCCGACCACTGGGCTAAATAAATGAATATGGTAGCTTACCCGTCCTAGAACCCCTTTCTTCAGGATGAGCTTAGTGCATTTAATAGGGTGGAGTCTCCAGTGCTGCTAGCTGTTACCTGTGCCCCATTTCCTCTGTAATCCGCTTTTAAAAGGCACTGGTGAGGTTTTGATGGCGGCAATGAATGACCCAGATGGCTTCATCCCAAATGTTCAAACCAAGCCAAAATTTGGGAGAGTCTAAGGTATTCATCTCCGTAAAAAATAAAATCCAAACACACGGACTAAAATTGCTCTTCTCCACCCAGATACATTAACTTTTTCTCCTCTTTCCCCCCCCTCTGTTTCTCTACATTCTGCCATTACCGTGTTCGGGTTATTGCCCACATCTGGAGCGTGGCAGCTGCCCTGCGATATGCACGCCGCGGTATGTCATTTGGAGAACTTGAATACAAATATCCGTTAATTAAAAAAATACAGACGCATGTTTGTCAGCTGGTAATTATGTAAAGAAGAACTCCAGCTCCCAAACTAATTTAAAAAGCGAAATGAAAATAACTTTTACCAGCAGCTTCGCAAAACGCAACAACTCGACATTTACTAGCCGTTCACTTTCTCCTGCATATCTCAACATCCTTTGTAAACATCTATGAAGTTTCTTTGGGGTGAGCAGGTGGGCCCAAGAAGATAGTCAGAGAGGCAGGAATGGGCAGACAGGCCACTGGGTTCTGTTATTTGGCCCCCGATGTGAAGTCCGGGCAGGGCTTTTCAACCTTGACATTGCTGGTGTCTTGGGCTGGGTAGTTCTCTGCTGTGAGGGGCTGTCTTGTGCACAGTAGGATGTCTAGCAGCATTGTTGGCTTCTACTCACTACTTACCCCTCCCCAGTTGTGCCAAACAAAACTATCTGCAGACATTAACAAATGCCCCTGAGGAAAGGGTGGGGAGAAATGGCCCCCGTTGAGAACCACAGTTTTTTTTGCATTTGCTGTGCAACATGAAGACAAGAGCATGGGGCTTGGGAGACTGGATTGGAGGCGGGCATATCCTCATTCTAATGATATGACCCTGGTCAAGGCACCTGGCTCTTCTCCAGACCTGCGTCCTCGTCTCTGAGACGGGTTGCTGTGAAGATCATGAGATGTGGAAGCTTTCGAATATAGAAAAAGAGCATTATGAACGGTTTACTATTTTTTTTATATATTTCTTATTGATTTCAGAGAGTAAGAGAGAAGGAGAGAGAGATAGAAACATCAACGATGAGAGAGAATCGTTGATCGGCTGCCTCCTGCACATCACCTACTGGGGATCGAGCCCGCAATCCAGGCATGTGCCCTTGGCCGGAATTGAACCCGGGACCCTTCAGTCCGCAGGCTGACTCTCTATCCACTGAGCCAAACCGGCTACGGCATGAACGTTTTACTATTGTTGTTATTATTGCAAGAAGGCTCCTGAAGTGCAGTTTGGAGTGAGGCCACACAAAAGATTTGCCCAGTGGGAAGCCACTCCCGTGAGGACTTTGGCTACATTCGCACTGAGCTGTCCTGCCATCCCAGGCTGGCGGGGCAGGTAGAATTACAGTGTTCTTTGCAGCATCTCTGGGCTGAGGAGGGAGGTCTGGGGAAGGTACACCTGCTGAGCAATGGCCGGTAGGGACGAGACAATCTCACACACACAAGGGGAAGTGCTGGACCAGGGCTCGGGCTCCCATTCGTCCCCGCTCTGCTCTCAGAACTGGTCAGAATGTGTTTGGACCACACCAGCCGCTGTTCGGTTGTGTAAACCCAGGGCTGGCTCCAGTTCAGAGGAAGTTTCAGAATCTTCCCTGGTGGTATTTTGAAAAGAACAAGATTGTCGGCAGTCTGGGTTGATGGGAAGGCAGGTGGATGGATGAACTAACCTCTTACAGGCCCTTCTAGCTCAAGAATTCTAGGACCCCAGGTTAACAGCCGGGCATTCTAGGTCCAGACACTGCCTGTGGAAACCCCAGAGTTCCTGAGCAGGGCGATCCTGGCAGCAGCTGCCTCTCACTGCGGACTCACTGCTCTGTGCTGGAAACTGGGCCGAGCGTTTGGTGTATTCTCTCATTTGATCTTCCAGAGAGTTCTGTAAAAGAGGTCTCATCCCCATTTTGCAACTGAGCAAGTTTACAGGGGCAGTAACTTGCTATAGAGCAAGTGGGTGCCGTTTGCAAGAGCAAGTTTGTCAGTTTCTCATCTAAACTCAGGGAGAGCAGGGCCTCTGACTCCACGCACAGGGACACCTGGGGAGCACTCGTTTGTGTGCGCCAGAGGAGGGCCACTGAGCTGCCACTCATGCCCAGGAACAGCCCAGGTCTCCTGCGCGAGGCACTCCATAGCCCTCTTTGAAGGCCAAGTGGTATGCGAGGGCTTGGGTGGATGCCTAAGAATAGTAACGTAAAAAATAAAATAAAGGCGGGAGGGAGGAGCTGACAGCTTGACTGGAACACATGCAAGTCATACACCCAAGATGACAGCTTCTGCAGAGCAGCGCCTGGCTTGTCCAGACCCCGGGAGACGCGTGCCGCGCTGACAACTGGCAGGAATCTGCCTCGCTCCCGCCTGCTCTCGCCGACTTTTTCATTTTACATGATTAAATATTAAATCCAGTAAACACTTTTCATTTGTCTGTACTATATTGTCAGTCAAATTACCCTTTCAGAGCAGCATCAAATTATATTAGTGTCACGTACTTCCCTGGGCAATTCCAAAATCCTATCCCAGGGTAAAGCAATGATGCACCCAAACTGAGGGGCAGGGGGCAGGGGGCAGGGCTCCCACATTCTATTTGCGGCTAAGCATGTGCATCTATTCAAGTCACATGTTCCTTTTCCAGGTGATTGGAATGGGCAGGGTAGGAAGGCCCCGCCTCTTCCCTCCAACAGATGGAAAGTCGATTGATTGTGAAAATTCAAAATTTTAAAAATTGAGCCCCGTCAACTCAAGTACCAGGCTGTGGATCACTTTACCGTCTTGAGACCCAGAACTTGTCACTTTCTGTCACTTCTCTGGCTGTCACTCGCTGGTGCTCTGGAATTGCTCATTATTTCCCAAGATTAAGTATCCAAAGAAACACCTAATGAGGCCAACATGCTATGGGAAAATAACGCATTTCCAAAGTCAGAAGGAAGTAAGGTTGTTGGATTGGCTGATGTTTTGGATTACCCATGTCGCTGTTTTTCCATTCACAGAGATCATCAAAACTTTGTAATATCTAAAACTTCATTTTGAGATAATACAAAAGGAAGGATACTTGGACACGTACATTTAAATGCCAGTGACTTGTATGTTGGTATTTCATGGCACTTCTCAGTACCGGCATCCCAGGACCCTTTGCGAAAGCCAAGGAAGTCCTGAGAACTGGCATCTGACGATAACTATTGTGAAGTAGAAGAGCAGCCCTTGACTCAGCTCCCTTCGGGTGACCACGAACCTATTCCTCACTTCCTAAGTGTTGATTGAGTACCAGTGTTTAAAAGATAGAGCTAATCATATATAAACATCCAAAACCATCCCTGTAAATAAGCAATACCATTAATCAGCCCAAGTAGGTTTGTCACCAAAAGGAAATAAATTAACTAAATCAAAATAATTAAATCAAGCAGACTTCAGATTTTACCAGGAACTTTAATTTAGGCACTGTCCCATAGACTGTCTCCCAGAGCTTCCAACCCATCCTTGTCTCCAGTTCATCTTCCCATTCTTGCGCTACTTTTTCTGGGCCCAAGGTAATATTATTTGACCTTTCCTTGGCCCTAATGACCCATCTGCTTGGCTGGGAGTATAGCACTCGTATGCATCTGGCAGGGGATTGCACCCTTTAATGAATGTTTTTGGAAAGTATTTTGAACATGAAGTGCTCAGTATTAATATTGCTTTCCAATGCCCTAGACAGTCTAATGAAATGGTATCTTAATCTCTGTTGCAGCTAATTTATTTTGGAAGTGAGTCTACTGAATACAGATTTCAGCCTGGGGGTCACTGAGACGATTCCTTTTTCCTTGGGGCAAATATTGACCTCCTGAGCCTCCATCAATATTTACCTCTTGGGTCAATAAATCTCAGTGTTGACCTTGATAAAAGTCAACATCTCCACAGAACCTCCGGGTCTTCTTCGTCTGTGCGGCCTTAGTTCCAAGTCTGTCATTGATTCTGTTCTAATGAATCCTTGTTTGCAGGAGTTTATAACACAAGCTGTGGGCATGCCCTCAGGGGTAAAGTCGCTGGTGCATCCCTGGGCATTTGTGTAGAAATCCTGAAGTGGAGTTATTAGAGAGCTTCTAAGAGCTAAGAGAATTCTTGACCTTATGTTCATACTTCCTTCTTGTGGGAATGAGGGTGTGGAGGGGGCTCTCAAAGGGGGTCCACCCAATAGGGAATAAAGTGCAGAATAGGCAAACTTCTAACACAGTCTGTCAAACTGGTCAATGACAGTTACTGAATGTCTGAAGGCTTGTCTATCTATTTGGAAGTAGGAGGCACGGTGTACATGTAGCCCGGCCTTGTGTCTGCAGACATTGTACCACGGACATTAATCTGGACATGCTGACTGTAATCAATAACGCTCTTCTTGACCAAAGAGGCCATGTAGCTTTCACTCCAAACCATGAACATGCTTGGAACAGTCCATTAGCTGGGGGGCTGGGACCTATTGATTTATACGTGCAGATTTCGTCATTCAGTGGTTGTGTTCACTGAATATTTTTAAAGGAGCCACTGTACCATGTCCTTTGCACAGACAAAGTTCTTGCTCAGGCCCCACAATACAGGCCAGATGGGGGCTGAGAATATAAAAATGCAACAGACTCCGAGGGAGCGTTCTCTATAGCATGGAAAGAGTTAAACGGCTTCTTCATTTCTCCTCTATTGCATCTCACTCAAATGCTTACATCCAGGCCTCTCCCACTGTGAACAAGTATGGATGGGGGAGATGGTGCGTGAGTAAGTCTTTAGCACTGGGGTCATGGTCTGAAGGGACAGTGCCTCTAACCACCTTCCAACACTTCACCAGGATCTCATCATCTGTGGTCCTCAGGGGATAGTCAAGGAATTAACCTTGGTTGAAGACATGGCCCATGTGTTTCATAAGAGGAGGAGGGTCTGCCTTTCAAGGCCCCTGGAGAAGATGGTTTACAAGAGGGAAAAGGGCAGTTGTGAAAGCCAGATCAATAGCATGGCTGCTGCATTCATCACGCTTTGTCTTGGGGGGGTTGAATTTAATTGCTTTCCATATAGATTCTAGTAGAGAGAGTGGTTCATCACAAAGTACTTTGTTCAAAAATGTTGCACAGATAAACAGATTTCTAGAATGAATGTGTGTAAGAATCAAAACTCTGTCCAACACATCTTATGATAAATGAGACTTTTTTATGCATTTCCCATTGATTTATGTGCTTTTAATGGGCCCATTTGCAAGGAGCAGTGCTTCCAAATTATCAAAGGTGTGTGTGTGTGTGTGTGTGTGTGTGTGTGTGTGTGTGTGTTTGGTGGAGGGTGGTCAGGGAGGAAAGTAGGAATTCATTCATTTCAGAAAGCTAACTGTTGGGAGGCTAAATCTCTCCCACAACCGTTCCTCTCTTCTCCATTATTTTCTCAGTCCTATCAGTAATTCAAGCTGTAAAAGCCTGTTTTTATTTGCCTAAATATTTTCAGATAGTTGAGGAACATAGATTGGTGATAGGTGGAAGGGAAAGAGGTTTTGGAGTTACTCACAAGTAGGGTTTATGTAGTTTAAATTTTTAGCTTAATTGTCAGCTTTCCATCCTAGATCTTGCTGGGAGTCCCAAGCGACCTGGTCTCCATCCAGGAGCTAACTCAGCCCGGTCTCTGGACTGTTAGCAGCTTCCTGGAACCACAATTCAAATCAAATCCATCTTGATGAGTTTGATTAATTGAGCTTCTGTTTGTTCTGGGCTGATCCTTTGATTCAAAGTCTTCAGGCCCCAGGCAGCGTGTGTTAGGAGAACTTTAAATACACTCCAGGGCCTCTTTAGAAAGATTGGGTTTGCCTCAGTGTCCTAAACGCTATTTCTGAAAATGGCAAACAGAAACAAAAACGAACCAACATAACGTCTCATGGCAGAGTCTGTCCTATTCCATGGGAATAGTTGGGAATTAGCTACCTTGCTCTTCAGAGAACAGCTGGATGCTGTTCTCCTCATTGCAGATTTAATCAAGGAGAATTTGCCTTTTGTTTATTTCTGACAAGCAAATTAACTTCTCTTTCTGTTCCTTGTTTCCTGAGTCAGGCCAAGGTCTTAGCAGGTGCTCTGCCTTCTTCTCTACTTTTCATGGACATACAAGCAAAGTCATTCATTCATATGTTCACTCAGGCAACAACCATTTATTAAGTATCTGGTATTTGCCAAGTACTTTGCTGGGAACTGAAGGGTAAAAAAAGTGGATCAATCAGGATTGCTGCCCAGAAGGAAGACAGAACCTAGGGGAATAGAAAGACAGGTCTAAACAAACATGTGCAATAAACAGTTAGACGAGATGATGAAGAATGACCTAAAGCAGTGCTAATGGACACAGAGGGGAGGGTTTAGACATGCGGGGAGTCAAGGGGTCATGTCTGCTGTCCTTGAATGAAAAAAAAAGTGGATCAATCAGGATTGCTGCCCAGAAGGAAGACAGAACCTAGGGGAATAGAAAGACAGGTCTAAACAAACATGTGCAATAAACAGTTAGACGAGATGATGAAGAATGACCTAAAGCAGTGCTAATGGACACAGAGGGGAGGGTTTAGACATGCGGGGAGTCAAGGGGTCATGTCTGCTGTCCTTGAGCATTAGTCACACTTAGGGAGTGTCATACGAATGGCCCCAAGGTTGGTAACAGAGTGGAAGGCAGGGCATTCTCTGAACTAGGGGCCAGTGGAGGGCAGGCAGGTTTGTGTAGAAAGTGCTGTCACCATCGTCGGGTGACTGACTGGGGGGGACCTTGGAGATGTCCAAAGAGTGATAGCAAGTTGACAAGTGAATAGATGATATTGAAGCTTGAACTTGGGAGGCATCTGGACTAAAGAGAAAGGTTTGTGATTTTTTTTTAACATATGGGTGGTGATTGGAGCCTTGGAAGTGGGTGAGATTAGATAAATGGCTACTGCATGTGGAATGAGGAGAAAAATGACAGGACAAAACCCCAGTATAAACCAGCATTGAGGGGTGTATTAGGGTTCTCCAGAGAAACAAAACAAATAGGATGTTTATAAAGAGAAAGAAAGCTTTATTATAAGGAATTTGCTCACGTGATTACGGAGGCTGAGAAGTCCCATGGTCTGCCATCGATAAGCCAGAGATCAGAAGAGCCGATGGTGTGAATTCTTGTCTAAACACCTGCAGGATGAGACCCAGGGAGAATCAATGTTTCAGTTTGAGTCCAAAGGCAGGACAAATTAATGTCCTAATCTAACAAACAGTAAGGCAGGAGGAGTTCCCTCTTACTTTGTTCTAGTCAGGCCTTCAACAGATTGCACGAGGCCCACCACATCAGGGAGGGCAATCTGCTTCACCCAGTCCACTGATTTAAACACTAACCACTAACCTCATCTCGCAGCACCCTCATAGGCACGCCCAGAATACTAATTGACCAAATTTCTGGGCACCCTGTGGATCAGTGAAGTTGACACATAAAACTAAAATCACGAGGGGCTTGCAGAGGAGAGAGAAGGGGCACCGGAGACAGAGAAGGTAAAAGAGAGAGAGGACAAATGCTCTCATTTGTATGACCAATTTCCCACCTTAACCACCTTTGTGAGGGAGGTTTTGCACAAGTGTCTGCATCTGTGTGAACACACCAACAGCTATGTGTGAAAGGCATAGTGCTAGGTACTGTAGGAGAATTCACAGATGATGATGATTCTATGCCATCAAATTTAGTGAAACAGGTGGGCTCCTCTGGATAACAGGGAGGAGTGAATGAAGATACCCATGGGGTGGGGATGGGGCTGATGAAAATGCTGAGTGAGGCTGAGTACCAGGCCGGCCAGCCTCAGTGTCCTGAATGTGGGTCCCTCATCTCATCACTTACCCATGGCAGCGGTGGGCGGCGTATCCTGGGCCAGAGGATGGGGGGTGAGCTCACATGGAGGAGCTTCTTACAGATGCTTGTCCAATGTCAAAAGGAGGCTATTTGCATGCAACACCTGTCCACATAAACTTCATTTAGGATTGGGCTCCTCTGGGGACGCCTCAACAATCTGAGCCCAACATTCTGTCTTTGTGCTAGATGAGTGGTCACGATCACACAATTATTCTTTCATATGCACTGTCAGATCCTTTTTAATTTTTTCTTTGAATTCTAAACTGCATCTACTAGAAACAGCAAGTTAACATTTGCTAAGTGCCAGGCACTGTGTTCGGCATACAGCATCTCCTTGAACTCCTCCAGCGGTTCTTTGAGAAGGTCCAACAGACCTAAAGCGTCACTCCATTCGATATCATAAGACGCTGCAAGGCTGAGAGACAGTAGAGGACCTCTGTTCTTCACTGTGCTCTGCAAACTGCCAGGTAGCACACAATCGAACAGTCTTCCTACTGGGGGACACGCGGCCCTTGAGATGGAGGGCGCCCTGCCCCTCTCACAGAGGAGGAAACAAAAGCTTCTGGGGACTGACTTGCTAGTAAGTGGTAAAGCTGGCCCCGAACCCAGGTCTTCAGACATTTGGTGTATTGACTCCTACCTGGTCCTTTGAGTCACCCTGTGGTCCCTCAGATTGCCCACACAGGAAGAGGTCAAGGCTGGCCTCGGAGCTCTCTCTCCTGGCCAGGCGGAAGTCAGCACTGACTCAGCAGGCAGCCTGTATCCGGGCCAGCCATGCCTCTTATGTCTTAAAAACCTCTCCCGTGCAGAACTCACTAGGCTGCCATGACCAACTTTTCTCCAAAACCCACACTCTCTCTTCTACTTGGATGTGGCAGGATTGGCAGAGTAGTGGCTCCATTCTTTTTTTAAAAAATATATATTTTTATTGATTTCAGAGAGGGAGAGAGAGAGATAGAAACATCAATGATGAGAGAGCATCATTGATCAGCTGCCTCCTGCATGCCTCACACTGGGGATTGAGCCCGCAACCCAGGCATGTGCCCAGACTGGGAATTGAACCATGACCTCCTGGCTCATAGGTCGACACTCAACCACTGAGCCATGCCAGTTTGGCCTGGCTCTATTCTCGAGCAGGCTCAACACCAGGTAAGATGGGCCAGAGCTCTTGCCTTCCCCGGCAGCCTTTGACAAGCTTTCACAATAAAAAAAATTAAATATTAATACTTGACAATTAATCTCTGACTTGAAAGAGCCATATATACCATATGTGTAACCCCTAGACATTTTAATTTCCATTCTGCGCCAGTAAGATAACATCCTGAAAATGAAATGGAATCATCAATTAGCAGTTCCCCAGGACAGACCGATCTGCAGGCGTGAGCAGTTCTCACCATCTCAGCCAGGGCTGTAGGTGAGAGCAGGATCGTGAGAAGCAGAAGAGAGATGAGGCTGGGAGCCCTGAGATACATCGCTGAGGCCGGGAGGTAGAAGCCCGGCGTCCATGAACACGGGCTAGCTCATCCTCACCTGGCCTAGCTCTGTGAATGCATCAGCCACGGCAGCCCATTGGCTTAGCCACAACGGGGTTGACTGGGGCACAGTAGGGAGACACCAAAGAAGCTGAATGAATGAATGAGTGAATGAATGAGTCTGCTGGGAAGACTTTGAAATTGTGTTGCAGAATCAGATGGTGTGCATGTGAAGTGGGTTAAGAACACCACCCAAGAGAAACACACATACACACACACACACACACACACACACACACACGTGTGTGTGTGTGCCAATCAATACAGGATGATCAGGTCCTAGGACTGTTTTCCTGCCTTTGTGTTGCCAAGGGTGACAACTGGAATTGCCTGGCAGCAATTGTAAAAAGTGCTTGTAGATCCTTGGCGAGGAGTCATCAGGCCAGAACAGTGCATTGTGATTTCTTATTATATTTAATGGAAAGTGGAAGCACTCGGATATTTCCAAAGTGTAATTTGTTCTGATGGGTGGGCCGACAGTGAATTGGGCTGCTTCGCTAGGGAAGAGGCAAAAAAATAAATTAAACAAATTAATGACTGTGACGCATTCCAGGGGAAAGAAAATGCAGTTGATAATCCACCCCCAGAACCCCCCCTAACAAAAATCATCATTTTTATTGCTGTCGCATCTCCTGGGGCTGCTGCTTCTTGTGGGTATTTTTAAAGAAATCTTCCCCTCCTGTCATTTTCTTTAGCCCAATAAGCACAGTTGCTAATTTCCTCTCCTTTGGAGATCTCCACCCCTCACCCCCCGGAACCATATGCCATTAAAATGCTTAGACATGTGGAAATGGACTGAAGAAGATACGAGGAGACAGGGAGTTTCAGACGAGGAGAGACTTTGTCAGATGGAATGAGGCTGACATCAGATTTCCTAACCAAAAGAGAAAGATCCTGCCCCAGAAGGGGAGGAAGAGAGCTATGCCCAGTCTCTGCAAGGTTCCAGAAGGCATCTCATTCCCAGGCATCACTCAAGGCCCGCACGAATGAGTGAATGAGTGAATGAATGAGTGAGTGAATGAGTGAGTGAATGAATGAGTGAATGAGTGAGTGAATGAATGAGTGAATGAATCAATAAAAGAACGAAGGAAGAAACAAGACAGATGAGCAACTGAAGCAGGAGGCAGACGGGAGCCGGGAAGTTGGTCGCTGTGGGATGTACTAGTAGGACTTGCAAGCAGGTGGGCGTAGGTTGGACTCAGCCACAGCATGGAGGCTTCGGCATGTGTCCCTTGCGACCATTTGGACCCACGTTCCATGCTCCCTTCTTCATAGGACTTCTCACATTTTGCATTTATCTGTGCAATTATTCAATTCATGTTTCCATGAATTGAAGTCAACTTATACTTAAGAACTGGTATCGATGGCACCAACCAACCAGAGCAGAGACAGTCAGAATGGACTCCCAGCTAAAACCCCCACAGCCTTCCCGACTATGAGCGCCAAACGTTCCTCTGTTGCTAGACCTAAGCTTTGTGAGGATGAGCACCACGCTTGCTTTTATGCTGCATTAAGGCCTCAGCATTAACTCAGGCATCTGATGTAAATATAGTTGGTCAGTTTAGACTCGGTGCCTGCTCTGTTTATAGTAACTACTCAATCAATATTTGTGGAATGAGTGAATGCGTAATGTAGGAAATGAACGGGTTGGAATGAAATGTCCCCAAACTGCAGGACAAGTTGCCCTCCCTCAGGGGTCCACATAGGACCATCCTGGGGCCTGGGCACACAGGGAAGGAAAGGCAAAGGCAGACCCTGGCCCGCGGACAGCCAGGGTATTTCCTCTGCAGCATTTCCCCTGGCGCTCCAGCCCCCTCCCCTCTGTGTATTAATTAAAAACTGCGGGCAGCTCTAAGTATTTTCAGGACAAGGATTAAGCCAGCTTTCTGTCAACTGCTTTCAAAGCGATTGCTACTTGCTGGAGAAATGCTTTCTTTAGGGAGGGTTCAAGCAACTTGCTGTTCACTTTTCCTTCTCCATTACCTCATGGCCCTGCTTCCTCTAATTCATGGTTTAAACCAAGTGCAACAGGATGACCGCAGTGATCGCCACGGGCCGCCTGGAGCAGCCCGCAGACAACGTGGTTCTCTGGGTGCTGATGGAAGGAGAGCAAGGCCAGCGTCGTCAGTGGTCAATTGCCCGGCTCTTAGCAGCCTCCCTGCTCTGGCTGAGTTAAGGCACCTGTAACATATTGATGTCAACCATGCTCAGATATGCTGAGGACAAAGCATTGTTTCCTACATAAAGTCTCAGTCAACTCCTCTTTCTGGCATCCATCACATAAGCATCCCTTACTCTGTGACTGGAACACCTGAGAGCCTTCCTGTGTCATAGGAGGAAGGACTTTGTGATACAGCTGTTTGGGGGCGGGGAGGGGGGAAGGACCAGGCCATCTGTAGTGATGCAGCCTGCCATGGAGGTGCTCAGTATAGGCCTGTGCCAATGAGCTGCCTGTGGGACTCAACTAGATGACCTCTAAGGGCCCTTGCTCGGTTGAAATACAATGCGGTGATCCAGCTGTCTTATGAGGTCAGAACTGAGCTGAGACTCTCTCCCCTTATCCACTGACGGTCAAGGGCGTGCACTTTCTGGGCCATCTGCTCTGCCCCGTCTGTATAAAGAGCCAGAGGAGGCTGTGGGAAAGGGGTTGGAGAGAGATAGGAGAGCACCCGAAAGGCAAGGCAGAATGAAGCATTCCGGAGCCCCAGACAATTTGTAATTTGGAGATCTTTCATGTTATCAACAGTGAATAGTAAGTAAATTAATAAAGTCTCCATGGAAGTGACAAATAATCAGCGATAGTAGCACAAAATATGTCTGAACTCAACTCTAATGTGACTATAAAATAAAATGCCAAAGCTAGGGCAGCCTTTTTTATTGTAGTGAGAGAGAGAGAGAGAAAGAGAGACCTGGTATCCACTTCCCAAATCCCTCTCTAATCCTCACGTGGCTGCAGGCAATGGCTGACTGTACATCCTCTGGAACCCACGTGCTGACTTCCACACCTCAGGCCCCTCATGGGGAAACCTTGAGGGGTGACATAAGATACGGGAGTTGTTCACAGATCCTGGTGAGAGTTCAGACTCTGTGTGCACACGCACACAGCCATGTACATGCACAAGGCACACACAGGAACCTGCACATGGGCATGCACATACACACATGCATACACATAGACATGCACACAGGCATGCCCATGCACATGGGCACCTAATGCACATGGGCAGGCACACATGGCATGTACACACAGACATGCACATGGACATGCACACGAACATGCACAAATACATGGACACACACACAGACATCTGGCAGACCGGCACCCTGGGTGTGTGCCACTCAGCAGATTGTGCTGTGAAACCCAGTCTCAGCAAAGAAAGAAAGGGGATGAGGAAAGATCTAAATCAGGATCACATAAATAAGCCTGTGGCAGGCAGAGAAAAACCCTAACAACTAATCACACCAGGGAAAAGTCACTGCAGAATTTATATAAAAAACAGTCTATTAGAGAAGCTGTTTGAGAGCTCTGAGAGGCAGAAATCATGAACACTCTTTCTTGGTAGCCTGTGGTTAAAATGTATAAGAATTACTTTTCTTGTGAAAAATTGATGACCAATGTAATTATTTGCTGTCAGCCATCAGCCTTTTTTATCTTATCATTATACTTAGTGGACATGTGGCTCTCTCTCTCTCTCTCTCTCTCTCTCTCTCTCTCGTTTGTGTTTTGTTTAACTCCCATTTGCATTTTTGATCTTCTTGTCTTCTCTTTGTACGATCAACATGCTCAAGTCATAAACCAATCAACAGAATTCTGGTTTTTTCTTCAATTCTCATTGTTCCTCTATCTCCTGCCTTTTCCAATTTTTTTCCAGGACAGATATATAGGATAGATAGATGTGCATCTGCCCCAGCTGATTCTGAGCCTCGGGCTCATGACGGGCCTCTTTTAAAGCATGGCTTCAGCTCTTCTTCCCCTTTCCCTTTGGTCAGTTGCCTCTTTCCTCAATTTGAGTTCATTGCTGCCGACTTCAGTAAGGTGAAAGGACGTCCAGGGAGCATTTTGGCCAACCCTGTGAAGCAGATACAAAATGTACCCTCAACTTTCCCCAGAATTTTCAATTCTCCTTTTGACAAGTTTTTAGAATCTATCCACATCCGGAGCTTCTTTGGTGGTGGTGGTGGGGGTAGTTCTGAGGGCTTACATTCATTACCATCCCTACGTTTGTTATTAAAGCACAGAGTGAATATATTAAGTGTGTGCATCTCAAAGATGAGCTGTCCAAGAGAAGATACCAGTGTTTCTCAGAGCGAGGCCCTCCCCATTTTTCCGTATCTTTAAAACTTACCCTTCCGTCAGTGCTCAAATGAAACATCTCTATGCCCACGAGGTCCTCCTAGCCCCGTTCACACCGAAGAAATGGCCTTTTTCTGAACTGGGGTCTTTTAAGACACTAACTGTATAGTTAGACATTTTTTTTCACACCCATCCCAACCTTAGATACTTGGGATCATGATTCTAAAGCTTTGCCAAAAAAAATGATTTGAATGAAGACACACTGTATTTGAACTTGGGGACATTTCTGGGTGGATTCAAGCCTTCCAGAAACTATTTGGGGGTTTGTTTGTTTGTTTGTTTTTCTGGACAGAACACATCTCTTTGAACTTTCTTCTACATCTAAGTTCTCTGCCCTGATGGAGTAGGAATCCTCTCTCTGACCTGGACTGCTCTTAGAAATTCCCCTTTATTTTGGGGGGGTGGGGGTCATTCTTTGTTCCCCAAGAGGCTGTTCAGCCCAGATCTGCTTCAGGGCTTTTTCTACCAAGGAGTTGAGGTGCTCTGTGCAAATGGTCCTCCTGGTACCCCAGAATTCCAAAGATCAGCATGCAGGTGGGTGGTTCCCCACCTCCTCCCTCCCCTCAGCTGTGTGATGTGAGATGGGAGAAGGGAGGGATCAGCCCGGATCAGCCCAGATCAGCCCTTAGAGAAAGATACATCTTCCTGCGTGGAGAGCAGGGCAAGCTTCTTTCGTAATGCATTAAGCGTGAGTAGAGACCTGACGGTAGAAATGAGCATGAGTAACTGGAGGAAGGTGGTCACAGAGAGAGCAGCCTGGTCTAGCTGGAGCATTTAGGAGACATGAAATTCGTTAAATAAATGAGGCTGGATTCTGAAGGATCTTCAACACCAGCCAATAGAGCTCAGCCTTGGTGTGAGGGACATTGGGCATCCTTGTATATTTTCAAGCTGGAAAGTGAGCTAATGCTTAGGTTTCCATAAATAACAAAGCGAAACGGAGAAGCCGAGACTTGCCAAATGTCTTCAATTCCTCTTGGGCCTGTTGCCCGATTTATCTTGGACCCTCCACACACAGACATGTGCAGCTTTTCTGGGATTATTTATTTTGGTTTTAATGTACACAGTGGAGAACTCGATGTGAGCTTGGCTGGGTGCTTCAGAGGAAAGGGCTGTGTTGTGTGTGCATCTGTGGATGCAACTGGTACCCAGACCATCTGCGGGTGGTTCCTGCCATTCTGAGCAGCGCCCCCCGCCCCCTCCCTCCCCCCCAGGAGAATGAAGGCTCCTACACAGAGTCATTTGGTGGCCACTGAGTTTTATTTTAGGAGTGTGTCCCAAATAGTGTGGGCTTCCCACTCACAATGCAGAAGAGGATGCCCTTGGAGAAGAGGAATCCGATTTGTCCAGCAACAGCACGCTGCTCAGGCGGGCTCTGTCTTTTGTCGCAGGCTGAACAGGGGAAATGCTTAGCCTTTGATCTCCAAGGGCGAGAGCATCCAGGGAAGATGCTAAGCAGCCCGTGAGGGTTTGAGTCTGAAATACACTCTGTCACTCCACATGAAGGTGCGCATGGATCACCGTTTCAGGGTGGCAGAAGAATCAGAATCAGAAAACCAGAACTGGGCGGGACCCGAGAGTCCAGCTGCCTAGGTATTAGTATGTTACTAAACTCCCCACCAGCAGGTCCAATTACGAGTCACTCTGCTCCCCGCTAGCTTTTTCTGGCAGGAGACTCACCCTCACAAAGGTTTCTAATCCATGGTACCCGGTAAGCTCAGACACTGCCTACATACACTTCTGGAGAGATTGAGTCATACGTCTTAAAAGCCCCCCAGAATTGTATCTGGCGCACCTGGTAAATTCACATCCAGGAATTTAAGGAAATGAATGAATGAATCACTCAGTAACTGTGTGATATTCCTCTCAGTGTCTAGTAGTAAGCAGATTAAGTGAGTTAAGAACCATGTTGTAGAATAATAAATATTCAATAGAACACAGTAGTAGGTGATATTTTCATCGCTGCCTTTTATGAGAGCATTATATGTGTTATTTCATTTAACAGTCACTCAGCCTGTGTGTTTTGTGCTCTGTGTGTGTACAGGAGGGTGTTTCGGAAGCTGGGAGGGTTGGGGAGTCTGTGAACACTTCTGAGTTTTGGAAGACCAGCTAGTGGTACCTCCTCCTTCACATCCTCTAAGCTGGCGTCTACGTGACTGTCCCCACCCCCAGCCATGTGCCTCCCTGGACTTGAACAACCATTTCCCCACTAGGCTTACCCTCATCGTCAGTCACCTTTTACTTCCAACCAGGCAAGGCAGGCCCTCTGAAGAGGGGGGGTTAGGAGGGCTTTGAAAAAAGGGGGAGCAGCCTTGGGCAAAGCTGGAAAACTCAATCCCATGAGTCTTTTACATGCATATTGAAGGTTATGTTGAGGTTTTGGGGAAGCCTGAAACCCCTTCTAGATTGCTTGGTCTCTTCTTGGGAGGAACTGTACCTCTTCAGGACATGGACTGGGAGCCAGGGTTCCTGCGTTGTAGTTCTAGCACTCGTCTGCTATGAGCTTAGCCTGCCACTGTCCTGGATCTTAGCTGATATCACAATGGGTAGAACAGGATCTAGGACCCCTGAGATCTTGTTTCACTGAGATCCTACTACAAAAGGCAACAGATTCATGCCAGAGAGATTTTCTTATGCTGCTCTTGAAATTTGACCAGTTTTTTTTATGATCAGGTACAATTTTAATGATATAGAATGGATTTCTTATTAAATCAAAGGAGAAAGATATCAAGCGTGGTAGGTATTGTACTTTAAGTTGATTACAAAAAGCATTTATTGAGGGTTAACCACTAGGCAATGGATAGAAAATCAATTACACGGTAGTTAAACATCCAGTAATATGTGTTTTAATGAACAATTTATATTTAACACCTGTTATGAAATAACGAGCTGTGTTGGAGTTTTGGGGTAGCCAAGCAGCAGTTGGAATATCTGAGTTAATGCTTGAAGAGCCTGACGCCATGTTTTACCAAATAGCATCTCACAGCTTGATGATGTGTGAGGCTGGGTCGCTTCCCATTCTAGCATCATGCCTCCTGACAGCTTAAATGACCGCCAGCTCCTTAGCATCCATCCCCCTTCTAGTCTGGGATCAAAGACTGGATTGACATCATATTGGTCTGAAGAGCAAGTCATTCGTTTGAAAAACTCATTATTTTGACAAACTCAAGGTCATGCTATCCATTGTCAAATGAGCATTTCTAGCCCTGGCCAGTGTGGATCAGTGGGTTGAGCATGGTCCTGTGCACCAAATGGTTGCTGGTTTGACTCCCGGTCAGGGCACATGCCCAAGGTGGGGGCTCCATCCCTGGTAGTGGGTGTGTAGAAAACAGCTGATGGGTGTTTCACTCTCACATCGATGTTTCTCTCCCTCTCTCTCTCTCTCTCTCTCCTTCCTTTCTCTCTCTCTTGAAAGCAATAAAAAAAATCTTTAAAAATAACCAAATAAATAAAATTAGCATTTCCAGATTTCTTTAGGTAATGTGAAGCTGTAGGACCCTTTCTTACTCCCATCCCACTCTATGGAGACCTGTCTCTCTATTATCTGCCACATCATCTCCCACATGATGGACCCTGATTCAGGTGAGCTCTTTCTCTTAAATCAGGGGTGGGGAACACCCGGCCCGCAGCCGAATCATTTGGTCTGGCCCTGCCAAGGCAACCACAGGCAGGCCTGGAAATTCAATAAATCCAGGAGCTCGTTTTCATAGCAACATAATTTTTAAGTTGCTAATTTTGTAAGGCCTGCGAGTGATCTTATAAATACCCGAACGGCACTCGGCAGGAAAAAGGTTCCCCACCCCTGTCTTAAATGGTATTTGTATGGAATGTGTGTGTGAAACTCAGCTCAGTTGCTACTCGTGGGGTTCCTTCTCAGTATGCTGTCCAATCAAATGTGGTTGGGCCATCAGTTTCAAAACCTCTCAGGACACCCCCATTTCTGGCCTCACTGGCTGTGGTTCTGGAACTCCTCGTCTCTGCTTTTGCTCTGGGTTCTACAATGTGGGGCTAGTATTTTCCAAGGAGTTCACAGCTTGCGCCTCTGGGATCATACCATGGTGCAGTCCTTCAGTTCAGCCAATTCACAGGTATTTTACAGGGTAGTAGGAGCGATGGAGGAGAGAGCGAAGAGTGGAAGATAAGAAGAAAATAGCAATGTTCAGGTGGCAATTGAAAATGAGCACCAATGAAGCAGGGAGAATACAAAAATGGCTCTTTCACAGGGAGAGGACCGCTGGGGGGAAGCTTAAACCAGGCTGAGGTAGGCAGGAGCTTGGGCTCCAGAACCTGGTAGACCAGATTTCTGGTTCTTTCTATCACTTGTTAGCTGTGTGGCCGCAGAGTTATTTAACCCTTTTATACCTGGAGATGTGATGTCTATGTGGTGGTTATACCAGGTGCCTAGTACAAGGCCTGCCACATCCTACTCATGTAGTAATTGTTGGTTAAACAGTGTCTGTACAATGGCATCTACTTTTATATGGTTGTTCTGTGCCGATAAATAGCTAAAAATCATGTAGAACATTTAATGCATTGCCTGGTACATAATAACTATAACATTCATAATAGCAGTAATTATTATTGTACCTGCTTTTAGAATAGCCAAGCCTTTGATTTTCTGTGGCCATTGAATCTTGTTATCTAAGAGATGTCTTTCCTGCTATGCATATTGGGACATATTTTATGAGCTGTTATCATAGTGACTAATATAAAACATGTTCTCCAGATATATTAAATCAATGAACTAATTAATCTGTAGAATTTGAGCAGGAAGTCAGCTTCCTGAACATCTAATCTATCCTGTAGGTTTATAGGGATAGCCTGTAAATTCTTTTCTGACCATTATGAATAAATAAAGTAGAACAGCATCGTATTAATGAGGAAGGTGAGGCCCAGAGAGGATAAGGGGTTTGGGCTAGGTGACCCATTGCATGGGGATCAAAGCAGAATTATAGCCCAGGCCTTACAATTCTTAGTATGGTGGCATGATGTCATAGCAACCAAACCTTCCCTTCCGGGGAGCAGGATGGGGGGTGGGTGCTGGCCAGTTGCAGATCCTGGAGGCTACTGTCTGAGGTATGACTTCTCATTCTGCAGTTTCAGGGGCTTCACTGTCATTTCAGGGAAAGAATCACAACTTGTGTCCTGGCATCTAAGCTTGAGGGTTCTTGTTTGCACAAGGGGCTAAGCCCTAGCTCTAGGGCACTGGGTTCCAGTTCCGAATTCTTGGCAGTTTTGGGTTAGGATTCTAAGCTCTATCTGGATTTCTAAAACACTCGGCTCGGGGTCTGAGATTTGGGCCCCGCTCTGCAGCAGTCACCCTAGGCTGTGGAAGGGCGCATGAAAAGTGCCAGGAATGAGATGAAAGAGGTGGGTGCCATATCTGGAGGGAGTAGTGGTTCTCCTGGGATAGCCCTTCCCTACTTTTTATGGCTGATATGCTGGGTGGATCACAGGGAATTTGTATAGAAACAGGGACCAGGGAGGAGAGGCTACGGTGACCACGGGGGACACCAAACAAGAAGTGAGAGGGTGTGTAAGGACCTGCGTTCAGGAAGCATTGGTCTCCTCTCCCCTTCTAGCCTGGGTTAAGGCAGCCCCATTCGCTCGGGACTTCAAGGAACTCTTAGCAAAAGCTCTGACACACACCAGGTACTCAATGTGTGTTTGAAGAACAAATGAATGAACCCATAGAAAGAATAAAATTTCAGAGCGAAAAGGAACCTTAATGGACTTCAAGTGATGAATATAACCAATATTGTTGCAATTATTAATTCCAATAAAGCAACTCTGAAAGCCCTAACAGAAAGTTGAAAATGCAGAATTTACCAGCATCCACATGCTGACTGTTGTCACCATCAGGATGGTGGCTTGCCTGGATTTCTCTCCCTCTTTCCAGCTGTCCTACCCACTGGGGAAGGCTTTAGCACAGGCAGGAAGGGGAGGAGGGGGTGCAGCTTTTGTGATTCTAATGAGGCTATTAGGGTGGAGATAGGCCAGCAGCTTCCCCCTAAGGCACCTGGGGAACCCTGAGAGCTCTTTCCCCACAGCCTGGGGGAACATATGTGAAGATTTGCTAAATTGCAAGTCTAGATTAAAATGCTACTGAATGGCCCCAGGCCACATTCTTTGAGGGACTTGTGGAGACTGGAGGAGAGAATGACTGCTTTCAAAAGGCCTGGATGTGCGGCTGGAAGGAGGGGGAAGAAATTGGTCCAGGTGCCTTCAGGAAGCAAGTGGAGGCCTTCTCCCGCCCCGCACAGCCCCATCAGATCCGCACTTGTGGCTGAACGCTGCTGACACGTACCTGAAAGGCTATAGGCGCCGGGATGCCTGAGAAAAATCAGGATGGTTTTGTCATTACGAAAATCACACTGGACAGCAGGGAGGCGGGGCTGGAGGGGGAGTCTGCAGAGAACAGGGCCCCGAGAGTCTGCGGACGACGTGTCAAAGCAGTTTTGTCACCGGGAAGCAAACCAAAAGTGAAGCCTAATGGAGAACTCGAGGCAGATAGAGTCTGTCAGTGAGTTGAAATTTGTTTCAGAACCAAGAGAGTCACAAGGGCCCCCTTCCTGATTGGAGTGGACAGCAGAGCGGGCCGCGTGGAGGGCTGGCGCTATTCATTCCAGATAGGACTCGGGTGCACCAATGAGGTACATCTCTTCTTCAGGGTCTTGCATAAAAGGCAAGTGGAAAGAGGGCAGAGCTCAGCCTGTAGATTAAACTTGGTCGGAGCCAATATCTGACAATCCCCCATGCTGTTATCCAAATGAAAGCTAATGCAACTATGAATTAGCAGCCCCAGGAGCAATGGAAGAGGGAATCAGTTCTCTCCGCTCAGCTCCAGCCCACACGGAGGCCCAGGAGGTGCTCTCCGGCACGCAGGTGTTGGGAGGGGTGGCAGGGGCAGGGTGCCCCCTCAAGTCTCAGGGTGTGGACCCCAGTCCTGCCTTGTCAAAGCTTAGCCAGTGTGCCCTGGCCAGGTGGCTCAGTTAGTTGGGACATCAGCCTGTACATCAAAAGGTCTGGGTTCAAGTTTTTGTCATGGCCCATACCTAAGTTGTGGGTTCGATCCCCAGTCGGGGCACATATGGGAAGCAACCATTGATAGTTCTCTCTCACATTGATGACATTGATGTTTCTCTCTGTCTCTCTCTCTCTCTCTCCCTTCCTCTCTCTCTAAAATCTATAAAAACATATAAAATCAATAAAAACATATCCTCAGGTGAGAATTAAAAGAAGGCCTGGCCAGCTCCTGAGTCCCACATTGAGTCCTAGGCATTCCTGGGAGATTTCAGCAGCAGTGGACCCCCACGCTTTCTGAGAGAAGCTTCGATTTCTTTCTCTCGCCTTCCTCCTGCCAACCCTGAACATGCTTCTTCCATCACAGTGAGCTCTGGGCCAAGTTCCGGTCCTGTTGCTTGATATGTAAATGAGTACAGCCCCACCCAGCCTGAATTCAATGGCCCTGTGTCCACCCAGACCTTGAAAGTGGCCGGTTCCCCACTTTTTCCCCTCCTTGGAACAGGATGTTAATGAATCTCAGAGGACACAGAGGCATGGCTGGCCTTCTCCTCACTTAGGGAGATTGCTCTTTAATGCTTCTCTTGGAGGAAGTGCCTGCCCTTGACCCCACCCATCAGTCATTCCGGTAGTGCTGACCCTGCAGTCCCATCCTCCTCCCTGCCTTCTGCCCCCTGTGGCACTTAACTCTCAGAGATGTCGGCAGTCCGCACGCATGGCTCTTCATTTATCTCTCGGTGGCTGATTTACTCTGGTCCTGGGCAATGTCCTTCACCCGCGCCTCAGGGCACCGTGGAAATGTGCTGTGCTCTCCTAAGAGGCCACCTCAATCATGTCTGGGCAGTTCTGTGTGTACAACACAGTCTGTAGAGGGACTTTCTTTTGATGATGTTGGTGATAATGCTATTAGATTGCACTGAGAAAGGCTGAGCAAAGCTGTGATTAATTCTAGTTCCAGACTGGGGCCATCAGCGGCAGAGACGGGACAAGGCTTTCTCTCTAAGTGAGCAGGGGAGGAGAGAGAAAGGATGGAGATGAAGGTTGTACCACTGAGGCATCTGAAAAGCCAACCCGAGACCCCCCAGGGAGCAGCCCAGTGGAGCGGCACCGGGGACTGATGGGGACATTTATCAGAAAGCTGTGCAAACGAGCGTGGCTGGAGCAGACGCAGGTCCCAGGACACTTTGTCTGCCGAGGGTGGGGGTTGGAGGGAATTTCTTCGAATAAAATCTTTTAATGTTCCTCTCCACAGCAATATAGCCTCCTTAATATGACAAATCGGGAGCTCCCGCGTACTTTACTGCCTGCATGCTAATGAGCCGAGCCCGTGTAACACAGCCATTCGGTGAGGGGAGTTTACAAACAACTCGCTTTGAGATGCTCAGCCCAAGAAGGATGAGGTTGCCTGGAGAGCAGCAAGCCCTGGGAGGAGGCTGCCTGCCTGCACGCCAGGGGGCCTGGGGACAAGGAGAAGCCCCAAGGTGGCCACACAGAGAGCCAGGGGTCTCTGAGGTTGCATTCCACTTCAGGATTTCATTCATTAAAACTATGCAGAGCCCCCTCCAGCACATGCCACGGGACTCCCAGGATGAATGCAGGTCACTGTCCCCATCGGCTGCCACCCTGTGGAGCTTGAATGGCCCTCTGCAGCGGACCCTCTGCATCAGGGATGGGACCTGGATGCTCATAGGACGGGTCACCTCCTGTTTCCTGATTTCAGGGTTAGGGTTGTGCCCTGGTTCTTTGTTGCCAGGTTCTTGATGTCACTTTATTATCCCTGGACCAGGTGACACAGTGACTAGTGTGAATTGAGTCCTTCGGGACATGGGGATTGTGTTTTGTATGACGACAATGATGATCATGATGGTGATGACACCATGTTACATGGACTCAGTGTTTACCATGTTCCAGGAACGGCACTAAGGGTTGGGACGCATGCATCATTTAGTCCTTACTCAACTGTGTGCTTGACAAGACTGTGCATCGCATTTGCATAAATGAGTAAACCCAGGCTCAAAGAGAGGAATAACTTGATCACAGTTATCAAAGCTCCTTAGTGCTGTCGAGTGCAAAACTATGAGTCGTTGGAAGAACAGGCGCAGAATTCCCTGGGGCGTGAACTGGTGTTACAGATACTCGAACCGGAAGGGGATCTCGGAACCATCTGGCCCAACCGTTCCCTTTACACAGGTGAGAAAGCTGCAGCCTAGGGCACGGGAGTGACTTCCGCAAGGCGAACCCACTGGCAGTGGCAACGCTGGCATCAAGGCTGGTTCTTCTGAGTTCATGGCCTTTGTTCTTTCCACTTGGCACACTGAGTGTCTCTTTGTCTTTCAGGAGGGAATGTTGGGTGTTTTATTTTTATTTTTAAGTAACTGGTTGATGGTTGGTGGTGAATGAAGTGCATGATAGAATGAAAGCACCCAGCAGGTAGAGTCGCAGAGGGTAGCTCCCTGGGTAGCCGGCCCTCTTCCCCAGGGTGCACAGCCTGCCCAGGTGCAGCCAGCCCACCCCGCCCCCTTCTCTTTGTCTTTCTGGAGGGAATGTTGGGTGTTTTATTTTTATTTTTAAGTAACTTGTTGATGGTTGGTGGTGAATGAAGTGCATGATAGAATGAAAGCACCCAGCAGGTAGAGTCGCAGAGGGTAGCTCCCTGGGTAGCCGGCCCTCTTCCCCAGGGTGCACAGCCTGCCCAGGTGCAGCCAGCCCACCCCGCCCCCTCAGGGAAGGCTGTGAGAGTTGCAGGTATCTAATTCTGGTCCTGGGATTCTTGTTCATCCAGGCTTGTACCTGAAGACTGAAAATGGATGAGGAGGGAGTAGCACAATGACTAGAGAGGAAGGCTTCTCCCTAGTCCACCTGTGTGCCCAGCCCATGCGCTGGGAGGCTGTGATGTAAATGCCAGTTCACACAGCATGCAGGGCTGACTGCCTAAGAATCACCAGAAGAACAACTTAAAGTCAGAGTCCTGAGCCCTCGCCCCAGAACTGCTGGTTCATAAGTGAGGTTATGATGAATCTATGTATTTTTAAGTGCTTCCCAGGTGACTGATAATTGGCCAGACCTGACACCACTAAGGAAAGCTCTCAGTCGCTGGGCAAACACAGGAGAGGCCGGAGAGAGCAAATGACAGCGTTGGCCCATTCAGTGTTAGAAGGTGGTATAGAATGTGTGTGGGGGGGGGGATTGGAGTTGTTTTTTTGTTTTTGTTATTTTACTACAACTCCTGGGCCCCCGCCAAGCATGACACTGAGGACGATTCTGACACTGAGGAACAAAAGAAAAGGGTCTTATGGGTACGATCCATTATTTTAATGCAGATGGAATTTTCAGTAATTAGAACCTCTTGTCAAAGACGAAGGCTCAATGGAAATAAAATCACAAATGGTGTCTGAATCCCCTAGATCAATTCTGCCGTACGTGTGATCTATTGACTAATCGATAAAGCTTCCATCATGCTCAGTCATGATCGGGATAACAAAAACAACAAAAACCCACCCATGTCATCCAGCCCTGAGTGAATCCCTTGGGCCGACTCAGCTGGTGCAGCTGGGGGGGTGGGGCAACCAGAGCTCAGTCCAAACAATGTCATGGCCGCATCGGGGCTGTGGGCACTAAGGGACTAAATTACCACCAGTAGCAGCAAAGAGGTGGGGACAGGACGAGTGGGAAGAATTCTGAGGCCATTCCCAGTTTTCCAGCTGGCAAAGTGAAGCATTAATACCTCATGACTGGAAGGATGTGGCAATTTCAATACCAAGAACATGGCCTTGGACGTGAACTGCTGTTCTGGCCACTCTGGTGCCACAGAGGAGGGTGATCATGCACTGCACATGCATGTATGGGCACACACTACACAGGCAGGCACACACCATAGAAAGGGAGGAAAGTGACTTGTCTCCGTTGTAAATCTAAGTGAAGTCCAGAGTAGTGAAGGCCATTTGTAAGGTCTGCTGAGCTAATGGCTTCATAATGACTTTTAAAGCTTCACTCGGGTAAGAAATACCGTTCATTTTTTAATTGCATATCATTATACTTTTTCATAATCTAGGGCAGCATAGCAAGAGTAAGTCTACTGGCTTCATTATAAATCTTTTTATTATCTGGAACCCCGCTGAAATGAAAGGAGAGAGAAACAACTATTGTTTTTCTAATCTCAAAAAAAGGAAGGATTTAAACAAGACCCTCGATGTTCAATGAGTTACGATGCTTTTGATGTGAGCGCGCTGGTTTGTGTCACCTTCGTTTCGCCTTTTGGGGAAGGCTGTTTGCCCTTGAAGTGCCTGGGCATTGGGACCTGCCTGTGGTCTAAACTGCTTCCTGTCTTGGGGGTGGGCATTCGGTGATCTGTTAAAATAAGCTTAAAAAGTCCATTTTTATCCCTAAAGATGGATTCTGGGAAAATCTTCGAGCTCAAGGGGACAGGAAGTTAGGGGTGGGGACAGTGAAGGGGGTGGTGGGAGGGTCTGGGAAAATCTTCGAGCTCAAGGGGACAGGAGGTTAGGGGTGGGGACAGTGAAGGGGGTGGTGGGAGGGCAGTGGAGGTGGAGAATTTTTTTTTATCAGATTTTTCCTTTACTTGGTTTCTCCTGATGACTGTCCCAGGCCCTGGAAGGGGGAGGGGTTTTCCTCGCAGTGACCCTGGGAAAGAAGAAGACACGCCACTGAAGGACGGGCTGATAGCAGGAAGATTCATTGCTTCCGTGGAGATAAGAGTTGCTGTAATCTCGGTTTTGGGAAAGTGGAAATGCCGACTCAGTCATATACAGGGAAGCAGCACCATCCGGGAGGAGCGAGGCCAAGTTTGGGCCTTCACGTTGGTGTCAGAGGGGAGGGGAGGCGCTCACGAAGGCAGGTGTCTCCAGTGCAGCTCTCCACTGTGTCTCGGCTCACCAGCCCGAGGCCGGAGCTGCTGGCAGCCTGTCCCAGGGCCCATCTGTCGGAGGAGCGGTCGGGGCGGCCAGCAGAGGCCCTAGAGCAGTGATGGTGAACCTATGACACGCGTGTCAGAGGTGACACTCGAACTCATTTTTTTTGGTTGATTTTTCTTTGTTAAATGGCATTTAAATATATAAAATAAATATCAAAAATATAAGTCTTTGTTTTACTATGGTTGCAAATATCAAAACATTTCTATATGTGACACGGCACCAGAGTTAAGTTGGGGTTTTTCAAAATGCTGACACGCCGAGCTCAAAAGGTTCGCCATCACTGTCCTGGAGCCTGGGAAGGTGAGGTGGCTCCTGATGGCCCAGCCAAGCCGGTGCTGAGCTGTGCCGAGAGCCGGCCTTCTCCCTGGGCCCGGATCCCAGGACCCTTAGAAAAGGCGTCCACACTGGGTGCCCCGGGTTTATGTGAAGCGATCATTCAGTCATTGTTGGAGAGCCAGGGGACCCAGGAAGAAAAATGATTTAAGCTTTTCAAGGTTGAGCCGCCACGTGGGCCTGTAGAGATGGAGGATGTCACAGGGCATCTCTGAAAGGGGGCGCTTCCTGTGAAGAGACGGGGCAGTCAGCCATTCGTAGCTCTTAATCCTCAACTGGTTTTGCACCCTCTCCCAATCCAACCAGCCATCCAACCTGCACAGCCCCCGGGCCTGCTCACGTGGGCTGCGAACTGCTGATGCCATGCCTAGAGCGGCAACAGTGCAGAGCGCGCCTGGACCGCAGTCAGCAATGAAGCTTCTCTCACCGAGGCCCGTGTTCCCACAGCCCCAGGCTGCTCTCCACCCTCCACGCGGAGACCCCGCTCTGCAGCTTATGCTAGGCCCCGCTTGACCTGTGCCTGGCGCTGCTGAAAAGCAGTGTTTCCATGATTGCCCCCTCTCTAGAAAGAAGCAGAATGGCACACCTCCCATGGAGATCTCCCCTCATGCCCTCTGCATGCTGTAACCAGGGTGGGTGTCCGGGCAGAGGTGCATTCATGGTACAAATGTGGTTGTAAACAGTGAAAAGATAGTCGTATCCACAAATTGCCTTTATGTTATGGTTTAAAGCAGTGGTTCTCAACCTGTGGGTCGTGACCCCTTTGGCGGTCGAACGACCCTTTCACAGGGGTTGCCTAAGACCATCCTGCATGTCAGATTATTACATTACAATTCATAACAGTAGCAACATTACAGCTATGAAGTAGCAACGAAAATAATTTTATGGTTGGGTCACAACATGAGGAACTGTATTTAAAGGGCCAGAAGGTTGAGAACCACTGGTTTAAAGCATAAACAATGTACACACCAAAGCATTACGAGTTTTGCTATCGAACCTGAGTCCTATGAGGGCTCATCCAGACCCATGTCCTGGAACTCTAGAATGTTCTGAATCAGTGGAGACGTAGACCAGGTGGTCACTGAATCCCAGGGAGCATGTGTTATTTCTTTAAACTTCTCACATGGCAGACAAGACGCATGCCAGGCTGCAATCCTGGCCTCACCACTTACTAGCTATGTGACCTTGACCGATTGACTTGACCTTTCTTAACCTCACTGTGCTCCTCCTTGACCTGGGGGTCATAATGCCTCACTTGCAGAGTTGCAAGAATTAGAGAAAATACCAAAGTCAAATGCCCAGTGGAGTCAGGGACCTGGCGCCTTTTGGGGGCTCAGTGTATGGTTTTTTGTTGTCGCTGTCACTACTATTGTGTGACTCCCACACTGGGTACAGGGCCCTGCTCTCCACGTGCTGGCAGGTTGAGCTTGCATAAGTTGTGTAGGTTTTCAAGGCCTTAGTTTTGACATCTGTGAAGTGTGACATAACTTATACCTCACCAGACAGCAGTCATTTTGGCAACAAGAAACAGAAAACCAACCACCGTCGTCTAAACGAGTGGGGACACGCTGGTCTCACTTCAAAGCCTCCCGGGGAGATGCGGGCGATGGTCCAGCAGCTCATCGTGGCAGGACCAGCAGCTCCACCGCTCTCCCTGCCCCTCCCTCGTGGCCCCCCTGTGACTGCTGACCCTTGCTCTAGGCAGGGAGAAGGGGACAGGCAGGGGCAGAACATCTGCCTCTGTGAAAGCAAAAGCCACCCCCAAAATCCACCCTGCAAATTTGGGCTCACATCTCCTTGACCACAACTGGGATGAAGGTTGGGCCAGTCAACTAGCAGTGTTTGCTACACCTACTAATGGAGTTGCTGTGAGAATGGATGAGCGGCCTATGTTAAAGCATGGTGAGTGTGTGAGCCATTACCCTTACCCTAGCCCTTGTTCAAAGGAGAGGCCACTGAGCTGAAGTGATAACTATACTGTGCACACACAGATGAATGGAGCATCTGCAAGCGATGGTTGTTTTAACACAAGCCTCTTGCTGACTGAGCTGGGGGTTTCCCGGTTTCATTCTGCAGGTGAGATGATGTTTGAGTTGGGCTTGGTAGCTTCCATTGTTTCTGCTTAAAATAAATAGGAGGCTATGTCCTAGATAAATGCAGTGAATTTCTAAAACCAGCAGGAGGTATTTCTGACAGAGTCATCCACCAGGAACCCTGTAATGGTGCATTAATCATAGGTAGTCTCGGTAATGTGTGCCCTCCCATTCAGGTACCCTCCTGACATTCTTAATCAACATCTGCTATTTTTTAACAGCTTTATTGAGGTATAATTTACATACCATCCAATTCTCTCAGTATACAACTGAACGGTTTTTAGTAAATGTACGCAGTTATGCAGCCATCTCTACAGCCTAGTTTTAGAATAATCCCATCTCCTCTAAAGATGCTCATGCCCATTTGCAGACAATCTCCATGCCCACCACCTGCCCCGGGGAATTAGTTATCAGCTTCCTCTCTCTCGATTTGCCTCTTCTGGACATGTCATGTAGTGGAATTGTTTGTACAAGATGCGGTCTTTTGCATCTGGCTTCTTAGCATGTTGGTGACGTCCATCCATGCTGTGGCATGTATCCGTAGTTATTTGGTTTTGATTGCTGAATAGTGTTTCATCGTACGGATAGCGAGTTGATGGTGAACATTTAAATTTCTTCCACTTGTTTTGCTTATTAAGAATCATGCTGCGGCGAACATTCATGTGCCTGTTTTTCTGTGGACTTATATTTTTATGTCTCTTCCTTAGATATCCAGGATCATCTGATAAATTTATGTTTAACATTTTAAGAAACTGCCCAACTGTTTTTTTTACATTTTACCTCTGGGGCATATGTTACAATCTGTGAACCTGCATCGACACATCATTATCACCCAAAGTCCACAGTTTACATTAGGGTTCATTCTTGGTGATGTACATTCTGTAAGTTTTGATAAATGTATAATGACAGGTATCCATTATTAAAATACCACACACCATTTCTCTGCCCTAAAAATCATCTGAATGATTTGTTTCCCCTACTCATCCATCCTACCCTCCCTCCCTCCCTCCCCCCAACCCCTGGCAACCACTGATCTTTTTACTGTCTCCATAGTTTTGCCTTTTCCATAATGTCACACAGTTTATCATAAAGTATATAGGCTTTTCAGATTGGCTTCTTTCACTTAGTAATATGAATGTCAGTATACTTTGTAATGGCTTCGTGGCTCATTTTTCTTTAGCCCTGAATATCATTTCATTGTCTGATGTACCATGATTTATTTATACATGCCTACTGAAGGATGTCTTGGTTGTTTCCAAAAATTGTTTCCAGTTATGAATAAAGTTGCTCCTATGAACTTCTGTGTACAGGTTTTTGTGTAGACTTAAGTTTTCGTCACATTTAGGTGAATGCCAAGGAGTAGGATTGCTGGATCATATCAAGAGGAAGAACATGTTTAGTTTTCTAAGAAGTTAACAGTCTTCCAAAATGGTACACCATTTGCATTCCCAGGGGCAATGAATGAGGGTTCCTGTTGCTCCACAGCCTCACCAGGTTTGGTGTTTGGGATTATGGCCATTTTCTCATCACTGTATGGTGGTATTCAGTCTTGTTGTTATATTTTAATTCCATAATGACCTATGATGTTGGGCATTTTTATATGGTATTCCACATGGATATATCTTCTTAGGTGAGGTTAGTTCTGTTGTTCATTTTTAAATTAAATTGTTCATTGCCTTATTGTTGAGTTTTAAGAGTTCTTTGTGTGTTTTGGATAACAGTACTTTATTAAATACTAGAGGCCCAGGCAGGGAGAAGGGGACAGGCAGGGGCAGAACATCTGCCTCTGTGAAAGCAAAAGCCACCCCCAAAATCCACCCTGCAAATTTGGGCTCACATCTCCTTGACCACAACTGGGATGAAGGTTGGGCCAGTCAACTAGCAGTGTTTGCTACACCTACTAATGGAGTTGCTGTGAGAATGGATGAGCGGCCTATGTTAAAGCATGGTGAGTGTGTGAGCCATTACCCTTACCCTAGCCCTTGTTCAAAGGAGAGGCCACTGAGCTGAAGTGATAACTATACTGTGCACACACAGATGAATGGAGCATCTGCAAGCGATGGTTGTTTTAACACAAGCCTCTTGCTGACTGAGCTGGGGGTTTCCCGGTTTCATTCTGCAGGTGAGATGATGTTTGAGTTGGGCTTGGTAGCTTCCATTGTTTCTGCTTAAAATAAATAGGAGGCTATGTCCTAGATAAATGCAGTGAATTTCTAAAACCAGCAGGAGGTATTTCTGACAGAGTCATCCACCAGGAACCCTGTAATGGTGCATTAATCATAGGTAGTCTCGGTAATGTGTGCCCTCCCATTCAGGTACCCTCCTGACATTCTTAATCAACATCTGCTATTTTTTAACAGCTTTATTGAGGTATAATTTACATACCCTCCAATTCTCTCAGTATACAACTGAACGGTTTTTAGTAAATGTACGCAGTTATGCAGCCATCTCTACAGCCTAGTTTTAGAATAATCCCATCTCCTCTAAAGATGCTCATGCCCATTTGCAGACAATCTCCATGCCCACCACCTGCCCCGGGGAATTAGTTATCAGCTTCCTCTCTCTCGATTTGCCTCTTCTGGACATGTCATGTAGTGGAATTGTTTGTACAAGATGCGGTCTTTTGCATCTGGCTTCTTAGCATGTTGGTGACATCCATCCATGCTGTGGCATGTATCTGTAGTTATTTGGTTTTGATTGCTGAATAGTGTTTCATCGTACGGATAGCGAGTTGATGGTGAACATTTAAATTTCTTCCACTTGTTTTGCTTATTAAGAATCATGCTGCGGCGAACATTCATGTGCCTGTTTTTCTGTGGACTTATATTTTTATGTCTCTTCCTTAGATATCCAGGATCATCTGATAAATTTATGTTTAACATTTTAAGAAACTGCCCAACTGTTTTTTTTACATTTTACCTCTGGGGCATATGTTACAATCTGTGAACCTGCATCGACACATCATTATCACCCAAAGTCCACAGTTTACATTAGGGTTCATTCTTGGTGATGTACATTCTGTAAGTTTTGATAAATGTATAATGACAGGTATCCATTATTAAAATACCACACACCATTTCTCTGCCCTAAAAATCATCTGAATGATTTGTTTCCCCTACTCATCCATCCTACCCTCCCTCCCTCCCTCCCCCCAACCCCTGGCAACCACTGATCTTTTTACTGTCTCCATAGTTTTGCCTTTTCCATAATGTCACACAGTTTATCATAAAGTATATAGGCTTTTCAGATTGGCTTCTTTCACTTAGTAATATGAATGTCAGTATACTTTGTAATGGCTTCGTGGCTCATTTTTCTTTAGCCCTGAATATCATTTCATTGTCTGATGTACCATGATTTATTTATACATGCCTACTGAAGGATGTCTTGGTTGTTTCAGTTATGAATAAAGTTACTCCTATGAACTTCTGTGTACAGGTTTTTGTGTAGACTTAAGTTTTCATCACATTTAGGTGAATGCCAAGGAGTAGGATTGCTGGATCATATCAAGAGGAAGAACATGTTTAGTTTTCTAAGAAGTTAACAGTCTTCCAAAATGGTACACCATTTGCATTCCCAGGGGCAATGAATGAGGGTTCCTGTTGCTCCACAGCCTCACCAGGTTTGGTGTTTGGGATTATGGCCATTTTCTCATCACTGTATGGTGGTATTCAGTCTTGTTTTAATATTTTAATTCCATAATGACCTATGATGTTGGGCATTTTTATATGGTATTCCACATGGATATATCTTCTTAGGTGAGGTTAGTTCTGTTGTTCATTTTTAAATTAAATTGTTCATTGCCTTATTGTTGAGTTTTAAGAGTTCTTTGTGTGTTTTGGATAACAGTACTTTATTAAATACTAGAGGCCCGGTGCACGAATTTGTGCATGGGTGGGGTCCAGCCGGCCTGCCCCGAATGTGGCCAGGGGCGGGGGGGGGACACGGGAGGTTGGCCGGCCAGCCCTGCCCCCTGGTTGAACTCCAGGTCCAGGGGACAATTTGCATATTAGCCTTTTTTTATAT
>NW_005362486.1:1164453-1205962 GCF_000412655.1 Myotis brandtii
TCCAGTTTCTCCCTGTATGAGCCCTGGGACCCCAGAGATTTCCGGAACCGGAGTTCAGAGCAGTTGGGAGCTTGTGACTCCCTCCCGATTCAAAAAGACAGCCGCGTCCTCAGGTGCCCGTCCCTTTCCGCGCGCGCCAGAGCCTCCGTACCTCTGCACTTTACTTTCGTAGCTCCTCTGAGTCTGTGTGCTCTTCTCTTTCCTTCTAGTTGTAGAATTTCCACTCAGCCAGCCTTCCTGTGGTTCTGGATGATGACCATTCTGTCTTTTAGTTGTATTTTTGAAGTTGTTGTCGGAGGCAGCAATTTCCAGTGTTTTCCTATGCCGCCATCTTGGTCTCTCTGTTGTTCATTTTTAAATTAGATTGTTCATTGCCTTATTGTTGAGTTTTAAGAGTTCTTTGTATGTTTTGGATAACAGTACTTTATTAAATACTAGAGGCCCAGTGCACGAATTTGTGTATGGGTGGGATCCAGCCAGCCTGCCCTGAATGCGGCTGATTAGGACGGGCCGGCTGGGGGGAGGGGACACGGGAGGTTGGCCAGCCAGCCCCGCCCCCTGGTCAAACTTCCAGTTGAGGGGACAATTTGCATATTAGCCTGTTATTATATAGGATGTCTTTTACAAATACTTCCTCCTACTCTGTGACTTGTCTTCTCTTGACTTTTGCCCATGGTTTTTATTTCAGTGTTTGCTTTCTTATTATTGAATTTTTTTTAAAAAAAATATATTTTTTATTTATTTCAGAGAGGAGGGGAGAAAGGAAGAGAGATAGAAACATCAATGATGAGAGAATCATTGATTGGCTGCCTCCTGCACATCCCCTACTGGGGATCGAGCCCACAACCTGGGCATGTGCCCTTGACCAGAATCTAACCTGGGACCTTTCAGTCCACAGGCCGACGCTCTATCCACTGAGCCAAACCAGCTAGGGCTTATTATTGAATTTTTAAAAGAGTTCTTTATGTATTCTGGTTATAAGGTATTTGTCAAGTATATAATTTGCAAAATTTCTCCCACTATGTAGCTTGTCTTTTTGTTTTCTTAATGGTGTCTTTTGAAGTGTAAAAGTTTTTAATTTTGATGAAGTCCAGATCTTTAAAGTGTTCCTTTATGAATTACATTTTTGATGTGTATTGAAGAATTCTTTGCCTAAGCCAAGGTCACAGTGGTTTTCAACTATGTTTCCTTATAAAAGTTTTGTAGTTTGGGCTCTTATATTTAGGTCTCTATAAATGTTGGGTGAATTTGTGTGTGTAGTGTAAGACAGGGTCTAAATTTACATTTTTTTCATGTGACTATCCAACTGATCTAGCACCAGTTGTTGAGAAAACTATTCTTTTTCCATTGAATGGTCTTGACACCTTTAAAAAAAATTAGTTGACCATAAATGTGAGGGTTTAGTTCTGGACTCTCAATTCTGTTCCATTGACCTATTGCCTATCCAATGCCAGCACCATGTTGTGTCGATTACCTATAGCATGTTTTAAAATTAAAAAATGTGCCTGATGGTGTTGCTCAGTGGTTGAGCATCAACCCATGAAGCAGGAGGTCACTGTTTGATTCCCGGTCAGAGCACATGCTAGAATTTCGGGCTCGATCCCCAGTGTGGGGCATGCAGGAGGCAGCCAATCATGATTCTCACTCATCATTGATGTTTCTACCTCTCTCTCCCTCTCCCTTCCTCTCTGAAATTAATAAAAACATATTTAATAAATAAATAAATTAGGAAATGTTCGTCCTCCAATTTTATTCTTTCTCAAAATTGTTTTAACTAGTCTGGGTTTCTTACACTTCTATATAAATATTGGGATTAGATTGCCAATTTCTGTAAACAATACAACAACAACCTTGCTGATATTTTGATAGAAAGTTTATTGAATCTAAAAATAATTTGAGAAGAATTGACATTTAACAATTTTGAGGTTTCCTATCCACGATCATAGAATGTCTCTCCATTTATTTAGAACTTTATTAATTCCTTTCAATAATGTTTTTTGGTTGGCAGTGAATAACTTTTTTCACTTCTCTTGTTAAATTTATTCCAAAATGTTTTATTATTTTTGGTAGGGAGCCTTGATCAGAAGGACTCTGGCCCCTGTTTTATTATTTTCCATGCTTTTATAAATGAAATTGCTTTCTGAATTTCATATTTGCATTATTGCCAGTATATAGAAACAAAATTAATTTTTACATATTGATTTTGTATCCTGAGAACTTGTTGAACTCAGATATTAATTCCAGTAATTTTTGTTGTTGTAGATGCCTTAGGATTTTTTATACATAGGACCATCTACAAATAAAGACAGTTTTCCTTCTTTCTTTCAGTCTTTTTGCCAAGTATCTGTTATTGAATTTGAAATTTTATAAAATATTCAAAAATCGTATAGGGGAGGGTCCCAGGGAAGATAATGTGAAAATGGAGGAAGCAGGGCTTGCAAATTGGGGCTGGGGTAGCAGAAGGGACCAGGGAGCCCCTGCAGTGAGTTAGGCTCACTTCCTCATTTTCGGGGTGCTGGGATGAAGGCTCTGCCATGAGAAAGGCATGCTCAGGGTGGAGGGTGGGGGCTTTGATGATGAGACAGAAGCTGTATTTTTGTTGAGCCTCTTTCAGAGAAATTGCATTACTCTCTAGTATTTTTACTTTGTTCCATGAAGAAGTGGTTGGTTCCCTTCCCATTAATTTGGATGGATGTCCATTTCTGCTAAGCAGGGACCGGCTGTACCCCCACCCTCCCTTCCAAAAAAAGATGGGGAAATAGTGACAAAAGACAGCCAATTTAACGGCCAAGAAGACCTGGTGTACGTGAGCTTACGTGGCCCCACAGCAGTCATTCCAGACTTTAACAACCGGGCCTCCTCCTGCCAACGAAATGCCTTTTAAATAATCCCTCATTGTTTCACATGCACTGACTATTATGGCTCTGTGAGCTGTTATCTATTTATGTTGACTATTAATAAATTATTAGACCATATTGTGTGGGTTGTAATAACTCCATAGGAAGAGAAGAAGCGTGGCCAGGAGGTGAAATCCCAGGCAATTACAAATCCGTAGGTTGAGTTAATTTTTTCCAACACCGAAGCTGTTCCCTTACAAGTAAATTAAATACATGGGCTGTTGTCCTTGCTTAGGATGCTGGCCATGCACAGGGGCGGAGCTCACAGCAGATGCACAGCTCCTGGTGGGAGGAACGGCGGGGAGCAGGCCTTCGCAGGGACTGCCCAGCGCCAGTGCCTGATGCTTGGTGGGTCGGATGCATTGAGCCTTGCCCTGCGGTGTGGGCTCAGAACTGCCGTTAGGACAGGGATGCTGACAGCCATGGTCGCGCCTGCATGTGAGAGACTAACAGGGCTTTTTAAACGGATTCTTCTGTCAGCCCTGAAGTGGGGCCCCCAAAACTGGCCTGCGTGGCTGTTTCACAGATGAGACCCAGGAAGCCACACTGCACCCCACAGGCACGTCCTTGCTTATTCTAGACAAACAGGCAAAGAGGCTCTTGGAAAATTAGAACGTCAGCCCGGGGGATCCGATCCTGTGGACTCGGCTCTGGGAGGTCAGACAGAGGCAGGGAGAGGCCCCCAGGCTTCGGCCGCAAAATGGAAATGGATTCAAATCATTGTCTTGTCACCAGGATTTTAAAATCTATACCAAGCCTCCTCGATGCATCCTTCTTCTTCTTTCTTCTCTGCTTGCTGTCTGCTGAGGGTGGTGATGAATTTCCTCCCCTGGGCAGTGGTGGCAATGTCGTCCTTGTGCTGTATTGGGCACGAGTGCGCCTTGTCCACACCCACCCAGGTGAGACCACGCGTGCTTTGGCGGCACGCCTCGGCTCTCTGCACCGTGCGCGCATCACCGACTCTTCTCTTTGCTGGAAGGGGATCAAAAGCACCTTTTCCGCTTCGTTGCTGTCATCTAGAGGCTGGAGACCGTCTTCCCCAGGATGCCGTAAGCCAGCATGGATGCAGGCATGTGACGGCTTCCATGCTGCCTTTGAATTGTGTAGTTAGACAGCTCGTACTATTCAGAATCCTCACTCTTACGCCTGCTCACTGTGGCCATCCTAGAGCATTTATGTAGGGAGCGTTCAAAACGAATGCCTGGTAACACTGTCCCAAGCCTGGACCCGCATCCCCTTGGGCTCGCGGAGGACAAGGGGGTCTGCATTGTATGCCCTTCTCTTTCACATAACCAACAGGGTGACTGGCAGGGAAGGAGGGAGAAAGCGAGGAAGGGAGGAAAGAGAGCGGGGAGGGAAATGGGTAATAGATTCCAGTCTGTCCACTCATCATTCAGTCTTGATTTCAGCACATCCCATGTGCCGGGCACTGCCATGGTACAGCACTGCCCAAGAAACAGGGCCTGCCCTCCAGAGTTGATTGGTGAGCTGGGGAGTGGACGAGCAATGCAACCAGACAAAAGTAGGTGGTGCAGGCACATGTGTTCTGCGCTGGGATCATCAGCTCAGCAGGCTGGGAGCTCAAAGGTAGGGTGCTCAACTCCCCAAAGATTTTCTGAGAGACGATGATACTCTACTTGTGTGTGAGAGGGGAGATGGGTGGGGGAAGTTGTGCAGAGGGAACACAATGTACAAAGTCTGGAAAGAAATGACCACAGAGTCCAGCAATTCCGAGTGCTCAGTGTAGAGCAGGGCGGGGGCCCGGAGGCCAGCGTGGTTCATAGTCTCTACATCATGAAGGTCTGGGAGAGGCTGTAGGAAGGATCTAGGACAGGATCCTGGGACATGAGGGCCATCGGGACTTTAAGGCAGGGGAGAGACGTGACCAGATAGGACACTTAGCTAAGACCCTCTGACTGCCCTGGGTCTGGGATGGGGCACGGGAACAAGGTTTGATGCAGGGAGATGTTAGGAGGCTGCGGTGAAGGAAGATCGAGGCCTGGCCCAGGAGGTGGCCTGGGAATGAGGAGAATCCAGTGACTGCCCCTCGTCCTCAGCAGGCCTTATTTAAAAACAAATAAAAAAATATATATATTTTAATTGATTTCAGAGAATAAGAATAAGAAAGAGGGAAAGAGAGATAGAAACATCAGTGATAGAGAATCATTGATCAGCTGCCCCCTGCATGCCCCCCACTGGGATCAAGCCCACAACCCAGGCATGTGCCCTGACCTAGAATCGAACCGTGACCTCCTGGTTCATAGGTCAATGCTTAACCACTGAGCCACGCCAGTTGGATAGCAGGCCTTCTTCAGGTAGGGGCCACAGGGCTCTGTAGGGGAGGGCAGAAGATTTAAACCAGAAAGTGGCTCTATAATAGAGAAAGTTTTAAGTCTGGAGAAACTTTGAGTAAGGAAAGGAAAATCCTGCCATGGAGTGTTGGGGAGCTTGGAAAATTCTGGAAAGACCCGCATCAAACTCTACAGTTGGACATTGAGTTGACGAGCATCAGGCGTGGCTATGGAGACAGCTGGGAGCAGCCCAAGTCCCATGCATTGGACCCAGGGCTCAAAGGGCATGGGGAGGTCCAAATATTGCAAAGGGGGAGGAGGGAGGGGACAAGACTTCAGAGAGCACAATGGGGTTCATTCATGAACTTTCCAACTTGCTCCTGTTACCACAGTAACATCTCCAGGGTTTGCAGATCTGGGAGAAAAGAGAAAAAAAAAACCCGAGTTACAGTACTCAAAGCAAATTAGGTCACTGTTACGAGTTATTAATTTTAATGCATTAAGAAAAGTGTGCAGGGGGGGAGTGAAGGGTTTAAAAAAAAACAGTAAATGGGAAACAGCAAAAAGTACAATAATAATTACGCTGAAAGCAAAGTGAAGTGTTCCATAAAATGTAAGAAATGAACAAATTACACGCCCCTCCTGCCTCCTCCCTCAAGTGTGGTTAGGAGTGGGGGAGAGGGAGGGGGCGGCTCCCCCACAGCCCTCTGATGCAATTAGGAGCTCGCATTTGTGTGTGTGTGGAGTGGTGTTACTTAAGCCTCGCTGAAATTCAGCTCTGAAAAGAAAGCACAGAGGGGCATTTTTCTGGGCTGAGTTATGTTTAGAGTGGAGTTGCTCTTAGGCAAATGTGCAATCTGAGGAGGGGAAATTGGAAGCCATGAATAGATTCTCCCGGAGCTTGGGTGCCCGGGGGACTCCGGGCAGGCTGGGTCTCTGGTTTCTGGGCCTGGCTGCCTCAGTCTGGCAGCCTCTGGAGCACTGAGTCTCCTGCCTGGAACTGGGTCATCTGCTGCCCCAGCTTCCAGAGGCTTTGTGCTTACGATCTGTTTTATTTGACTGCCTTTTCTGTTGTTGTTGCTATATATATATATATATGCCTAAACGACCATTATGACCTGTTGACTGAACAACCGGTCGACCAGTCGCTAAGACATGCATTGACCACCAGGGGGCAGATGCTCAATGCAGGAGCTGCCCCCTGGTGGTCAGTGCACTTCCACAGCCAAACTCCCGCGCTGGCTAACCTCCTATGGTCCCTTCCCCTGGCCGATCGGGACTGGACGAGATGGCCCTGATCAGCCTCTATTGCTGGCCAGCCCAAGGGACCCCACCCGTGCACAAATTTGTGCACCAGGCCTCTAGTATATATATATTATAATAATATAAAATTAATTTCTGAGGGGAAGGGAGAGGGAGAGAGAGAGAAACATCAATGATGAGAGAGACTCATGGATCGGCTGCCTCCTGCACGCTCCCTCCTGGGGATCAAGCCTGCAACCTGGGCATGTGCCCTTGCCCGGAATCGAACCTGGGACCTTTCAGTCCGAAGGCCGGCACTCTATCCACTGAGCCAAACCGGCTAGGCCTGTTGTTGCTTTTTAAATGTGTTTGTTCTCTATCTGTTTGGTTTTGCTTTGGCTTTTTTTGGAGGCAAGTCAGGAAGTCTGCATTCCAGTCGGCGTCGTGTATGGAGCTGGACTCCTTTATTCTACCCACAAAAGGTCTCCCCTCACCCTCCCTCCCTTGTCCACGTGCCCACACCTCTCCTCCCTTCACGCCCTATCCGGGTGGCATCAGGTCCTTTAGTACATTTCAGAGTTGGCAGGAGAAGCTAGGACTTAGCTCTCCACGGTGGCTGCGTCACCTCACTCGACTCCATGGGGACCGAACCCCCTGTTCTCCTGATAAGTCTTCTCCTTTGGCCTGTCAGGTACTTTTCTCTCATGGGCCTTTTCTCCTCTCTGACTGTGCTGTGCATCCACCCCAGTCTCTGAACCTTGCTCCCTACCCACATTCTGAAAAGATAAGGGGTCCATACATCTGAACTTGACCCTCCTCTTCCCTCTCCCTGTTGTCGGTGGCTGACTTCGTTCGTTCTTTCTGGTTAATGTACCAATCAGGGATTTGCTCCTGACTCCCCAAACCAAAATTTGGCTTTAACTTTTTACCGAAGCTCAGAGGAACCAGCCCGGTGTCACCATCCATGTAGCTCATAACTGCTGCAAATCCATTTGTTTTCAAACGAAACTCAATTTCCTTCTCTCCTCGGTGGCCTCTTCTCTTACTCTCCCCCTCCCCAAGCCAACAAATGAAACAAAACAAAACAAAGCAATATAAAAATAATCCTACTTCTCTCTTATTCCGTATTGCTATTAAGAGGTAGCATCTTATAGCTGGGCATGCAGTGAGGGCCCCTGAGTTTGCAGGTGGATAATCCTTCTGAAAGAGCTCACAGTCCACTCTCTCCTCCTGCTGCCACCGTCACTGCTGTGGTTCCAGAAACAGCTTCGGTCTGAGGGTCTCCCCTCCCTACTCCATCCTCTACACCAGGGGTGGGGTCCAGCCCAGGGGCTGTATAAGGCCCTGGAAATCATTTGGTCTGGCCCTGCCAAGGCATTAGGGTTGAGTTACTTAAACGTTTGACCAAATATAGCAGGCTAATTTAAAAAAATATTTGTGTTGATTTAAGAGAGAGGGGAGAGAGAAGTGGAGAGAGATAGAAACATCAATGATGAGAGGGAATCATTGATCAGCCCACTCCTGCATGCCCCACACTGGGGATCGAGCTTGAAACCCAGGCATGTGCCCTGACCAGGAATGGAACCGTGACCTCCTGGTTCATAGGTCAGCACTCAACCACTGAGTAAAAAATATTTGTGTTGATTTTAGAGAGAGGGGAGAGAGAAGTGGAGAGAGATAGAAACATCAATGATGAGAGGGAATCATTGATCAGCCCACTCCTGCATGCCCCACACTGGGGATCGAGCTTGAAACCCAGGCATGTGCCCTGACCAGGAATGGAACCGTGACCTCCTGGTTCATAGGTCAGCACTCAACCACTGAGCCACGCTAGCCAGGCCAGGAATCCTCTTTTTAATGATCATTAATAGTGGTCTTCCTGAGTCTCTCATCTGGCCCACGAATGATGTTATAAATGTCCACATGGCCCTTGGCAGAAAAAAAGGTTCCCCACCCCTGTTCTACACTGATTTCAGAGTTGTCTTTCTAAACCGCGCACCTGGTGAGGGCATTTCCTGCCTGTGGACCCGACTAATTTCCTGTTGCCTAAACCATGGAGTAGGAAGCATTTCGAGGTCAGTGAAGTCTGGTCCTACCGTCATTTCTGGGCTCTCTTCTCACCCCGTGTTGTAGACATATCCACTCTTCCCCACATGCTCTGTGCACCCCCGTCTCAGCCTTTGCACCCAATCTTCCCCCTGAAGGAATCCATCCCATCTCCTCTCTGCCTAGCAAACTCCTACTCATCTGCAAGGCCCCCAGGCCGAGTGTATGTGCAAATGTGTGTGCATGCATGCATGCATGTGAGTGCACATGCATGTGTTCAACTATGCATGTGTATGCATGCATGTGGGCATGTGTGTGTACGTGCATGTGTGTGTACGTGCACACTGCAGTGGGGAGCTTTTCCTTGGAGAGATTTATGACCCCATCTCATCTGTCTTTAGTACATTCTGGACTCTGGAGAGGAAAGCAGACTTTCTTCCTCAGAAGCTAATTTACCTGGTGAGTGCAATGCTCCGTTTTAATTGATTGTATCTTTCAAGTAACCTGTGATGTCAGCTCAGTTGTCGATATTTTGCCTGGACGTCCCTCCGCCTTCCCCGCGCAGATGGGCAGGCAGAGAGCCGCCGTCGCAGCTCCGATGAAAGGGAAGAGCGGCTCAGGGTAGTTATCTGCTGTTGATTTTTCCCTGGCTTGTCCTCCCCCCTCTCTCAAATCCACTAAAACGGAGGAAGATCCATAGCGCTTAGAAAAACTTCTGGCCGAGATATCTCTCTTCCCTTTCTCTTCTGTTTTCCTACCCTCTTTAGTATTCAGAAGCCACCCAGATATCGGAGTTTCCCATGATGCTTGCTGTGCACAGCATGGCAACGAGGGTGGGGAGAGATGCTCGCTGGAGACATTGCAGGTCCTTTCAGGCCCGGGCCAGGTGGCTTCCGTCACACTCCCAGGCATGATTCCGTCAACAAGTCACTGGGGCAGCCATGGCCATAGTGGAGGGCTTTCTGCGGGGACCAAGGGGACGTGCAGAGATATGCATTAATAAGTGCGGAGTCACCCCTGACTGTGCAGCTCCTCGGGGGAGTCCCTCAGCACCCCCTGAGCACCAAGGCTCCTCCTGGGCAGGACTGGGAGGCCAGCTGTGCAAGGAGACACCCCAATGAGCGTAACTGGCTTCAAGGGTGGTATTGGGTGCTGGGTTAGGAGGACTTCGTGTTCACTTTCATTCTCACAGCCCACCAGGCAGAGTGTGCTGTGGCGGAAGCCAAGGCGAGAGCATCCCACTAAGAGAGAGCAGCAACAGAGACTGACCAGTGGCCGCTGGAATCCAGAGCAGCGAGGCCATTAAATCTCAGGGAAAGACATGTAGGAGGAAGGGGAGACCTGGCCGCCAGATGCTGTGGGTTGAGAAAGGGTTGGGGGTGAGAAATGAGGACAGTGAATGTTGACAACTCTTTCAAGAAGTCGGGTAGTAAATAGAGAGGAGAAAGTGGGGAAGTAGCTGCAGAGGAATTGGGGACGGAGGGAGGGAGGTGGTGTTGCTGTGTTTTATTGGCTACTAAGATGGAAGAGAATGGACCATGTTTTGATCCTAGTAGGAAGAAGGAGAGAGGGTAAAACTGGTTGGACAAGGTCCCTGGAAGTGGGAGGGAAGGGAACCCACAGCACAGATGAAGGGACTCGCCTTGTACGGCCTTGGTACACTCGTCTCATGCACCAGGAGGGAAGGTGGAGCATGAGGCCCAATGACATCAACTTGATGGTTCGGAGATAAGACATTGAGAAAACACTTGATTGTTGGCGTCTGTTTTCTCCGGGAAGCAGGGAGAGATTATCAGCTGGCGTGGAGCGAGGGAAGGCAGTGGTAATGCTAAGAAGGGTGGGGAGGTCTGTGGAAAATGGTAGGCAGATCCAAGCACAGAAGCACGGAGGCAGTGGAGACGGGGAGGAGGGGCCAGTGGAGGTCTCAGATTCATATAAAAATGGGCCCTGTCTGAGTGTTGGGTCTATCCAGCAACTCCAGGCATCCCAGACTTAGGCACAGGGAAGGCAGGTCTTGAAGGGACCTGGGGTTGGGTTTTCCGGGAAGGTCAGATGTAAGGGCGAGGGGTGAGGCCCTGGGTAAATGATGGCCCTTGGGGTGTGAGCTGGAGAGGAATAAAGCGAATGTGCAGGGTCTGCAGGATGGAGAGGAAGTAAAGGGGTGAGAGAGGGGTAGTTTCAATGATGCCCGAGAACGTATGTGTCTCAAAACATGTTCTGAGGAATGGCCAAGTCAGATCAGGAAAATTAGGAAACTCTGAGAAGGAAATAGAGAATCTACATTTATTTTTTTCCGAAAGAAAGGGCCATGGCACCCACTGTCCCATAAGAAAAACACTGAATGCCAGGAGTGTCTATTCCCATGAGGACTTCTTTACCTGGCACCCCAAGCCCAGCTCGAATACATTCGTTCCACAAGAGGTGAAGATCATTGCATGAGGAGGGATGTAGCTCTACCTTCCGTTCATCGGTGCGATGCTTTCGTAACATCATTACAGTGAGGGCGTTTATCTCTGTCTAATCCAGCGATGGCGAACCTATGACACGCCTGTCAGAGGTGACACGCGAACTCATTTTTTTGGTTGATTTTTCTTTGTTAAATGGCATTTAAATATATAAAATAAATATCAAAAATATAAGTCTTTGTTTTACTATGGTTGCAAATATCAAAAAATTTCTATATGTGACACGGCACCAGAGTTAAGTTAGGGTTTTTCAAAATGCTGACACGCCGAGCTCAAAAGGTTCGCCATCACTTTAATCGATGGGTCTCTCGGGATCTCCAGATGCATCTTATAGGGATAGAAGGGCATTTTGCAGGTAGAGTCAGGGTGGGACCGTATATCTGCAGAGGCTATAAAGCATGCTTGTTGGGGGTCAAATTCCTAACCTCGCCCCTTATTGTCAGTTTGACTTTAGGAAAGTTATTTCATCTTGCAGAGCCTTCATCTGTACAGTAGGGAGAATGAAAGTACTTCATGGGATGGATGTGAAGATTCAATGATATCATTAAACGATAAAGTTTAATGATCTAATTATAAACATATTTAGCATCATGTCAAACGTAGCATTGTTCAATAAATGATGATCAATGATACTACTGGTATTTATTGATGCTACTTACAGCGGAAGGACAAGTTCCACTCCACACACCTCTCTAGTATCAGCATCATGCCTGCCCAGCCTTGGCCAGCTCAGCCTGCCCCACACATCCCCTTAGGAGCCCTTAACTGGAAAGTCCTCAGCACCTAATCGGCATGTGTTGCTATTTGGCCCCTATCAGGGGACGTGTTTCTCTTCCGGACCACAGCTGACCGTGTAAGTTCAAAGACCTGCACAACTGGCCTGACTGAACTGCAGCAGGTCCCCAGCCATTGCATGCAGCTCGAGCCCCCAGAACAGCCTGGGCTCAGCTCCATTATCGGTTCCAGCCAGAGACCCAGGCTCGCCGCTCAGCGGTCCAGGCCTTGGGTGGTGGCTGGCCGTCCAGGACCTGGTTATCCATTATTCTCATTGTCATTCCTCACCACAGCCAGAACTTCCCAGGTTTCAATTGGTTTCCTCCTCCCAGCCTTAAACTTGCCCTTGGCTTATTGAGCCAACCACACCAGCTTAACAGCCGTGACTTTAATTACTCCACTGGAACTACCGAGAGAAGGAAGTGAGGAGAGCACGTTGCTGTGATCAACGTTTAACCAAAGGGCCTGGCACTCTCTCCAGTCTTAGGGTAAAGACGCTAATGGAGGCATCGCCCAGCACTGTGCTCTCTCTCACCCGGTACCATGTCCTCTCTCACCCAGCACTGTGTTCTCTCTCACCCGGTACCATGTTCTCTCTCACCCAGCACTGTGTTCTCTCTCACCCAGCCCGGGAGTATCCACACTGAAGGGACCAGACTTACTGAAACCCACAGACCCCTTAGCCTCAGTTCCACAAGTGGCATGTTTATTTACAGCTTGGAGGGTGTGGAAACCTAAGTTAATGCTATAAAATTATATGTCCTTCTGTCTTTGACAATCCCCCACCTCCCTGCTCTCTGGTGTCATAGGAATGCCTTACAGGTCTGAGTCCCCACTCTCTCTAATGAAACAGACAAGGTAGGCCTCCCACATACTCACTGCAGTCGTTTGGTAGTGGCTGCCTGGCCAAATTGTCGAAATAAGGGGATAGTTTTGTGGTGTGGCAAATTCTGCTCTTCTTCTTCTATTAAATAAGTTTTTTTTTGCTTAATCACAATTCGCTAGATGTCCCCAGCATCCAGCTGTGTGTTGCAGGCTCTGCAGGACACACACAGGGGAGAGGGAACAGTATTATGAGCAAATGAATGACAAACATTCGTTTTTCCCTGGTAACATTCATCGCACTCAAGTTATGTGCCCTTCAGTGGCTATACTGTGGGTCTGTGTCTTCCCTCAGAGAGGCATGTATATCATTACATACTAACCTCATGTTTCTGAGAACCCAGAAAACTAGTTTCTCAGACGGCAATGTGTCAGAGATCAGTGGAGTCTTACAGAAGCTCAGCCCAAGGAGATGAGCCACAGAATCTAAGTTCTACCCTGTCCCCATGAGCTGTGTAATCATGTACCAAGTACAATAGCATTCAGCATTTGCCAGAGACACAGCCAGGACTGCATACCAGGGGCACAGCTTGGTTGGAGGGAGGTCTAAACACCCACTCTCTGTCATCCCATTCTCCAGAAACTTCACCCTGACTCCAAAGTCCATCCCTACGCACAGGAAACTAGCAGAGGGCACAAAACTGAGTATCTATTTCCATCAGAAATTGCGACAACCACCCCAAATCTCTTCCTGGGACCTACATTGCTCCATGCGTCATTACTCATTACCCATAAAACTTATATCTGTAGGGTGACCTGCTGTTCCTGCAGGGGCAGCTACGAGAGAAGCCTGCCTCCCTCTGACCATGGCCTGCAGCTAAAACATCTGGCATAAGAAGACCCTGGGATGCTGGGCCAGGCATGGTTACCTGTCTGAACCTTCATTTTCTTTTAACAGGAGTAAAAATGAGAAGGTTGGGCCAGGTGATCTCGAATGTTCTTTCCAGCTCCAAAATTTCTATTCAAGACCTAAATTCATATTCAGTAAAATCCCAACTAGCATTCATCCCTAAGCTGGAATCTCCTACCCCAGGATTTATGTTAGTAACTGTGTTTGTTTATTTTTATTTTGATGAAGAAGGAAAAAGTCTTCTGCAATTAAACGTCACAGCCTGGCTTTCTACACTGATCAGTTAAGTTTAATCTAATCACAGTCTCAGAAAATGCTTAGAAGTGTCTGTCTCTCTCATGTGCCTGTTTTGCTCTATGAGCTGTGTAATCATGTACCAAGTACAATAGCATTCAGCATTTGCCAGAGACACAGCCAGGACTGCATACCAGGGGCACAGCTTGGTTGGAGGGAGGTCTAAACACCCACTCTCTGTCATCCCATTCTCCAGAAACTTCACCCTGACTCCAAAGTCCATCCCTACGCACAGGAAACTAGCAGAGGGCACAAAACTGAGTATCTATTTCCATCAGAAATTGCGGCAACCACCCCACATCTCTTCCTGGGACCTACATTGCTCCATGCGTCATTACTCCTTACCCATAAAACTTATATCTGTAGGGTGACCTGCTGTTCCTGCAGGGGCAGCTACGAGAGAAGCCTGCCTCCCTCTGACCATGGCCTGCAGCTAAAACATCTGGCATAAGAAGACCCTGGGATGCTGGGCCAGGCATGGTTACCTGTCTGAACCTTCATTTTCTTTTAACAGGAGTAAAAACGAGAAGGTTGGGCCAGGTGATCGCGAATGTCCTTTCCAGCTCCAAAATTCCTATTCAAGACCTAAATTCATATTCAGTAAAATTCCAACTAGCATTCATCCCTAAGCTGGAATCTCCTACCCTAGGATTTATGTTAGTAACTGTGTTTGTTTATTTTTATTTTAATGAAGAAGGAAAAAGTCTTCTGCAATTAAACCTCACAGCCTGGCTTTCTACACTGATCGGTTAAGTTTAATCTAATCACAGTCTCAGAAAATGCCTAGAAGTGTCTGTCTCTCTCATGTGCCTGTTTTGCTCTGGATAAGCTACGGTCTTCGTGAGTGGTTCTCCAAGTGTGGTCCCAGGACCAGCAGTAAAACATCACCTAGGAACTTATTAGAAATGCAGATTCTGGTGCCCAACCCCTCAAGGATGACTTTATCTTTGTTACCCACTCAGAGTGTCAATAGAATGCAATCCATCAGTGGATATAGAAGTGGTGGAAATGGTTGAATATAGTTTACATGTGACTAGACTTTTATTCATTCATTCATTCATTTCACAAACATCATTTATCATCCATATGTGACAGATGCAGCTCTAGGTCTGGAAAATGACACATATCATGACAGACGAGGCCCTCGCTGTCATGGAGCCAAACTCCTTATTGGATCCTTTATGAAACATTTTGATATTTGCAAACAGTTATATGAAACAGTTAATTTCAAGATTAGGGTCAGATCTCTCAAAAGAATGGAAAAAATGTGAAATGCTTTTATCTAAGAAGAGTTAGTCAAGTTATAGCAGGTATAACAAAGAATGAGTTGACAACCTGAGTACGCGTTATGAACCACCAGGTGAGAACATAGGAAGAGATTTAACACTTGTCCTGCTGGGTCTTGCCTTGATGGGGCAGGAGACGTGGGCTGATGGGACTCCAGGTCTCATCCAGCTTATCACAGTAGACTTCTGCCCTTTTCATCCGAGTCAACTATCCTGGTTTGTCTTTCACAAAACTGTACACTACAAAGAGGAGAGCAAAGAACATCACTTCCGGGGTCCCTTCTAGAACCATGATTGGCCATATCTCTACCACCTGAGATTTTGGACCAATGAGAATAGACCAATGTTCATCAGATGGGTGGATTATAGGACAAATTCTTAGAATTGGGATTTTAGTCTTTAGCTACTATCATGGACAAGCAGCTTTATTTTTAAATCCAGAGCTAAAATTCAATTTCCCAAATAGTATGAAAAGAAATAAAAAATATCCTGGGGTGGAAAGAGTGGCTCAAGAGAGATTTTGGACTTCAAAAACCCTCAAAAACCTTTTAATGATTTAAGTGTAAAGGAACCAGAAACATCCTGATGAAATTCCCCTTGATATCCACATGGTGCGTACAGATTCTGGAGGGAAGATTCCAGCAATGAAATCTGCTCTTATTTATCAAACCCAAACCATCTGAGATGCCTGGCGAACTCCAATATTGTCTAATCATATCTTCCTCATAACAGCCTCTTCTCCCCACAGGCAGAAGGGGAAGGAAAGGCCTAATTAAGAAACATTGGTTTCTAAGGTCGGAGTCTTAGGGGGGTGTTGTTTGCGATGCTTACGCTGACCCACAGATGTGCCGTGAACATACAAGATTAAAATGCTAATTGTCTAATCTTGTGCTACTTTTCGACATACCCTCGGCAAGACTTGTTGCATGGTAAATTCGAAAACAGTGAATCTCCAAGCTGTCACAATATTGAGGCCTCTTGTGTATTGCTTGCTCTGCATAATTAATTGTAAAGTGATAATTTGTACACCAAGATATTTTTGTTCCAATGTGGAAATAAAAGTCTCAGCATCTTTGCCTCTGGCGGGCAGAGGGAAAGGGAAGTGGTATGTGCTTCCCAGGCATCTGCAATGCCCTCCTATCCCCGAGGCCGGCTGTCAAGGTCAGCAGAGACTCTGCCATTGTTCAGACCTTGGCCCCTCCCTGTGGTTAACCCTGTCCACTGCTTTCCAAGTCTCATCCACTCACAAAAAGTAGTGTCGTCCCTCCGGTCTCCCTCCCTCTGAATTCCAGTGGCTCGTAGTCTGTACACAAGGCACCCTTGCATTTAGCACTCTCTACGATGCTTCCTGGCGTTCACTGTGTTGGTAAACTCCTGGGGGAAAAAAAAACATGCCTCATAATTCTGTTCTTCCGAATCACGCTCAGAGTCCTAAGAATATAATCCTGCTTGATAGACACTCGTATTAACTTAGCTGCTGTAACAAGTCCAGAATCTCAGTGGCCTGCAACAGACCTACCTCCCATTCGTGTCACCAGTGGGCTGTGGGTCATCTGTGGCTCTGCTCCCATGACTTTTCTATTGGGGGCCTGGTAAAGGGAGTAACACTTGCCTGGGGTATCCTTTCTCAGGACAGAAGGCAGAAACTGGCCCAACCCCACCAGACGCTGCATGCAAAGCGTCTGCTCACACATGGCAGGCATCCCTTTCTCTCGAATTCCATGAGCCCCCGCAAAGGCCACTGCACAGGGCGGGGAAGCGAACTCCACCTGAAGGAGCACTACAGGCCGCATGGCAATGGTGGGGGTGGCAGAGCGAGGCTCTCCTGCTCCCGCTGTCCCGTGCACTCCAGGCAGGGAGGGAGGACCCGGCCTTCGTGAGCATGACTTCATACGCTGCCTGGTACTGAGCTCCCCCAAGGCCTGTGTGCTGGTTCCGAGCACAGAGACCCCTCCTCGGCTATGCCACTGTCATGGCCACCGTGCATGCTGTTCCACCAGGTCATTTCTCATGTCTTAGTCCGTTCTCAGGTGATGGTCTCTTTCCAAGCAGCCTTCGGGGAAGGCACTTTTTCTTTTAAAAAAAATATATTTCTTTATTGATTTCAGAGAGGAAGGGAGAGGGAGAGAGAGATAGAAACATCAATGATGAGAGAGAATCATTGATCGGCTGCCTCCTGCACGCCCCCTACTGGGGATCGAGCCCACAACCCGGGCATGTGCCCTTGGCCAGAATCGAACCTGGGACCCTTCAGTCCGCAGGCTGATGCTCTATCCACTGAGCCAAACCGACTAGGACAGCACTTTTTCTTACAGAAAGCATTCTTCGGACTTCAAATAGCAGAAATGACTCCAGTTGACGAAAGCCATAGCAAATTTTGTTGGTGAATGTCACCAGAAATCCAGAGTGATGTGAGGAACTAGTGAATGAAGCCACCGGGGTCTCTTTCTCTATCCTGGTCTTAGTCCCTTCTTCCTCCATGGGTTGCCTTTTGTCCACGCCAACCTCCTTCCTGGCTGTGAGGTCGCTGCCAACAGCCACCAAGGCCACACGCTTCTGGCCTTGCATCCCGTGGGAGAGTGTGTCTTTCCAGTGCTCAGAGAGCGAGATAAGTTCCCACACACCCTTCAGCATCCTCTCGGCATCTCATTGGCCTAAATAGGGTCGCTAGTCCAGCTCCAAACTGATGACTGACGGGGGGATAGTTAGCCCTTAGGCCAGTCAGGCTCATCCCGGGAGCTGGGCATTTCCCTAAATAGTGCTGTTGCTGTTCAGTGGAAACATAGACTGGACTTGGGGGAGTGAGCTGCCTTCCCAACCACATTTAGAAAATTGCTGGCACCTGCAGTCGCTGTTGATCCCAGAGACCTCATGGAGAAAGGATATTGAAAGATGGAAGAAATGAGCCCAGCCTCTTCTGCCCCTGCCCCTGCCCCTGCCCCAGGGGCTGGAGAACAGCAGCTTCTAGTCTCTGGGTGGTGAAGCCAGAGGTACCTTCTAAAGGCCACCTGCCTACCAGGCAACTCCTGTTAACTAGATAGGCTTGGCTGGGAGCCTTTTCAAGGGAGTTGGCGTTTCCCTAAGGTGCTGCCTCTCTTGCCTGCCTTGACTGATCCCTGCACCCCAGATGTCACGACTCAGCACCCCCTAGTGTGTTATCACGATAAAACAATATTGGTCGTTGGGATGATGAATGCAGCGCATCACTGGGTTCCATTATCCCATCAAGTCTCTCTTGGCTGCACTTCACCTGCCCTGCTGGCGGGAACGAAGAGGGGGAGGCTGGTAATGAGGCTGATACAGCAGGAGGCTTTGTGGTGCCTCCAGTTTGAAGCAAAGGCCCTGGAAACATAATGAACGGCAGAGGCAGGAGCCCCGTAGCTACACAGCAAGGACTCCGGGAGGAGGGCGAAGTTCTCCTCCCTTTTTCTGCTCATCAGGATCGTATTCCAAACGAATAGACAGGATACGTTCTTTCTCTCACAGCTCATGGTGGGTCATGTGAGCATGTGTGATGCCCACGGTTGATGCCTAGTGCGATGCTGGGACCTTTACACAGACTCGCTGGAGGTGTGTGGATGGACAGGGGTAGCTAGTATGCAGAGGAGGGAAGACATGCTCCAGGGAGCTGAAGAGATGGGGGGTGGCGGGAGGGAAGATGAGCCCAGAAACATGTGGGCAGCACCATTAGGCCCACAGGGCCACTCCGGGCCAGGTGAGCTTGCTTCTTGGAGGCAGATGGTGGGCGCATCTCCAGGGACGGTGGTTGTGCTGCTGACTTGGAGCTTTTGTCCTACTTTGTCTTTCTGAGAGGAGAGCTGGGCTCCAGACAGACCTTCTGGAAGCCTGACTCACACCAACCAGGCTTCCCGACTTAGCCTTGCTCTTGCCAGGTGTCTGAATAATGTGTGGACTTCTGCACCGGTGCCTGCGGCTGGACCTAGCTCCCGTGGCTTCTCTCCAGTCTCTGCAATTGGTCCCACCAGCTCTTATTAAGCATCGCACTATGTGCTGGGGGCCAAAAAAGGGAATTCCTCCCAAGAGTCCCTCTGCCCCACCCCATCTCCTACCCTACCACATCCAGGGGGAGAAGAACAGGGCCAAACAGAAATCCCTTCCCGGGTCCCCAGTAGGATGGCCACGGGGGTCATTTAGTGGCTGTAGCCCTGGAGGGCCCTGCTCTGTCTCTGCCGCAGAGGACACACTGGGCTGGCCAGACTCTCCCAGCAGACACACTGACCGCCTCCCTCTGTCCGCCAAATCGCCATTAAGTATTTTTTTTTAATTAAGCAAATGTCAGTGTTTTATTTGAGGTGAGGAACTCCTTTTGAGCTTGACAGCGGTGCCATTTTCAAAGAAGAATCTCAGCATGGTGACTGCCTTTTCTTTGGTGGCCTCCTCCCACCTCGTGGCTCCTCCTTGGAAAGCAAGGGTGAACCTGGAAATATGGGATCATTACTGTCACCACCAGCACCACCCTCTTCCCCCTCCATCCCTCAGAACTTCGTGTTTCTTGTTTCCTGCCTCCCACGCCCTTTTGTCCCACCTCTTCCTGATCATAGTGACTCTCCACGTCCCCCCATAGAGCATGAAATACAGGAAGGGTCACTGTGGCCAGGGCAGTTGCAGAAGGATCTTATGAAGCCCACCCCTTCTTCTGCTTGGCAGTTGGAACGTGCATCTCTCTGTCTTGTTCACTGCTAAGCCCACGGGTCCGGTGCAGAGTCACTGCTGGATTCTGCAGTTGACATCACCTGGTATAGTAAGGATACACCATCCGAGGTGCTGCTCCGCCAGCTGAGTGGGGCCTGCGTATTGGGAATTTACTGCATCCCATTGGAATACACAGACTGTTTTCCAGGAAGAGGGACATGTGATGGCTAGGTTGACATCATCGGGTAGTAAGGATACTCCATCAGAGGTGCTGCTCCATCAGCTGAGTGGGGCCTTAGTATTGGGAATTTACTGAATCCCATTGGAGTACACAGACTGTTTCCAGGGAAGAGGGACATGTGATGGCTAGGTTGACATCATCGGGTAGTAAGGATACTCCATCAGAGGTGCTGCTCCACCAGCTGAGTGGGGCCTGAATATTGAGGATTTCCTGCATCCCATTGGAATACTTAGCCTGTTTCCTGGGAAGAGGGACATGTGATGGCTAATGCGTTCATGGAGATTGGGTCTTTGGGGTTCGGACCCTAGCCCAGCTCCCTAATAGCCGTGTGATTTTGAGTCTCAGAGAGGCTGAGAAACTTGCCCATTTCCTCATCCACAAAATGTGGATACCATTACCCCATGGGATTGTTACAAGAATTGAATGGGTTAGTTTATGAAAAATCCTTAAAATGACCTCTGGGCCTTAATATGCTTTTGGTACATAGTAGTGAGATTTATTTTTAAAACTACCCAGTGACTCATGAGTCTGACCATAATCCTTCTTAATTCCTCATTATGGCCCTTGACACCATAGAGACAGCTAAGTCCCACTCAAGGATTTAGAGGCCTTTTCTACTTTCTAGCCACCAACTCCCAAAGACCTTAAGGTTCCCCAGATAATTCCTTCTCTCTGAGCAAGTATTCCTTGTTGATTCCTTCCTCTTTAAAAACATTTTTTAATTGTTATTAGTATTTTTGGTTAATCTTCACCTCAGGATATTTTTTCCATTGATTTTGAGAAAGAGAGAGAGAGAGAGAGAGAGAGAGAGAGAGAGAGAAAGGGAGAGAAACATTAATGTGAGAGAGACACATCAATTGTTTGCCTCCTGCATGTTCCCCAACGTGGGCCAGGGATCAAACCTGCAACCCAGGTATGTGCCCTTGATCAGGAATCAAACCATGACCCTTCAGTGTGTGGGCTGACACTCTAACCATTTAGCAACACCAGCTAGGGCTTTCTCTCTCTCTTTCTCCCTCTCTCTCTCTTTTCAATGGGAGCTTTTATACTAAGGGTTGTATCCTTCACGTGGCTGCCTTTTTCCCTGTTGAGCGCGCCAAGTCCACCTCCTCCAGGAAGACGTGAGACTGGCCTTTTCAAAGCCCGGGGTGCTTCTGGGAGCAGATGATTGAAGAGCCCGTCAGCTCCAGGGGCAGGGAAACACTGTAAAGAAAAGATATCTGGTGAGAGACTCAGGACGAGTTAGGTTTGTTGCTTCGAGTTCAGATGGACAATTTAGGGTGATTTTAATGACTCTGAAATGTTTTATTTTTTACAACCTTTGGAACGGCTGCTATGCAACCTTAACAAATTGCCGGCTTTCCATTCCTCACTCCCTGTCATCTTCAGTTAATGCAGGGTCCATTAGGAGTTGAGAAACTTATTATTGCAATAAAAAAATATATCCTATCCATATCACAGACCATATATCTGAATCTTGCATAACACCCTCCCAGGGATTAATCCATATTTTAGCCAAGTGTTTTATAATGGCTATTGCTTCGGCCCATGTGCAACCATCCCCATGCATGCAGAGACTATAATAGCAGAAGGTCAGCTCTGAGGTCAGGATGCTGCCTCTTCCGGGTTTATGGAGAACAAAGAGCATACTCCTCTCCCCTGGCAGGCTTCCCAGGAGACCCCTTGTCTAGTGAAAGCGTGGAAGACACCACAGAGACGGTGCTGCTGTGACCCCAGTCAGCTCAGCCCTTGCTCAGTTGTGAATGACCCAGGGGGTCCGTGTGTGTGTGTGTGTGTGTGTGTGTGTGTGGTGGTGGTGGGGGGGGGTGTGCATATATCTGAATGAACATGAAACACCATCTCCTTGTCAGAGCCACACCCTGCGAGTTGGTGAGTTGGTGCTTAGCAGGTGCTGGGGGAACAGGTACTGCCCGCACTCCATGGACGCCCTGGGTGCGCTATGCACTTGGCCATGCCTTTTCTACAGCCATGAAGTCTTCCATGACTACAGAGAGTCTTTGCTCTCTTGCTGGAGGAACTACCAGGTTAGTGAAGAGGTTCACCTCCATCCATGGCCATATACTTATGATGCAGAAGCCCTCGGCTGGGACCTGGGGTTCAGTTCCACAATTCCCGCTAGTTCCTTCCTCCTCAAACCGCCCACCCCCCCATTCCCTAATCCCACTTTGCTAATTTCTGCTCAGCTGCATGTCTCAATATGCATGTCATTTCTCTGATGAGGCTGTCGCTTTTCCCCTCCGTCCCTTGAGAACACAGATTAGGTCTCCCAGCGTTCAAGGTCATGGGATCCTATGACTTCTGCCCCCCCGCCCCTTCCCTAATCCCACTTTGCTCATTTCTGCTCAGCTGCATGTCTCAATATACATGTCATTTCTCTGATGAGGCCGTCGCTTTTCCCTCGGTCCCTTGAGAACACAGATTATGTCTCCCAGCGTTCAAGGTCATGGGATCCTATGACTTCATAGCACTCACCCAGATTGTAATTATGTATTTAACATGACTCTTTGTTCCACATTCATCTCCCTATTTACATTACTGGTGCCATAAGAACAGGAACCATTTTATTTAGTCTGTTGTAGAATCCCCAGTTTCTGGTATATGGGAGCCACTTATGTATTTGTGGAATGACTGGAGGAATGACTTAATGAATGAATGAGTTATTTTGAGAACATTACTCATCTCTGTGGCCTTCAGGTTTCTTAGTAATAGTAACCAATGCTATCATAATGCTTACCTTCTGCTGTGTTTGTTCTAAGTATCCTATATACTGAAAGGCTAATATGCAAATCAACCAAAAGGCAGAACAACTGGTCGTTATGATGTGCACTGACCACCAGGGGGCAGACACTCAATGCAGGAACTGCCCCCTGGTGGTCAGTGCGCTCCCACAAGAGGAGCACCGCTCAGCCAGAAAGAAGCTGGGCTCACGGCTGGCGAGTTCAGCGGTGGTGGCAGAAGCCTCTCCTGCCTCCACTGCAGGCAGGCAGTAAGGAGTGAGGGGTTCCGGACTGCAAGAGGGGTGTCTGACTGCCGGCTTAGGCTGGGGGGATTGGGTCTAAGCCAGCAGGCAGACATCCCCTGAGTGGTTTCAGACTGTGAAAGGGTGCAGGCCAAGCTGAGGGACACCCCTCTCCCCCCCAGTACATGAATCTTGTGAACCGGGCCTCTAGTTCTATATAATAATTATAATTAATCTCCATAACAACCCTCTGAGAAGGTCACTATTCTTTCCCCCATACTACATTGGAGAACACAGAAGCATAGAGGTTAAATGACTTGCTGAAGGTCACACAGCTAGTAAGTGATGGAACCCAGGCAGCCTGGCTCCAGAGCCCCTGCTTTGCTTGAACAAAATGATCACAAAGATCTCTTTAGCTTTCGGTGTCTATGAATTTAGAAGCTACCTCTTGGAATGTTCACCTAGGTTCATTTATAATGTTTATCAGCCCTGCCGGCATGGCTCAGTGGTTGAGCGTTGCCCTATGATCTGGGAGGTCACTGTTTAATTCCAGGTCAGGGTACATGCCCGGGTTGCAGGCTCAATCCCCAGTGGGGGTTGGGGGTGCAGGAGGCAGTCGATCCATGATTCTCTCCCATCATTGATGTTTCTATCTCTCTCTCCCTCTCCCTTCCTCACTGAAATCAATGAAAATATATTAAAAAAATAAATGTTTATAAAATGTCTATTATGTGTCTGGCAACTGTAGATACAGTAGAAAATAAAACAAAGACCCCTGTCTTCAGGAGACTTACATTCTGATGGGAGGAATCAGGACAATAAATGAAACAAAGAACAGGTTTGTCATGTTAGATAATGATAAGTATGGAGGACAATAAGGTAGGGAAGAGGTTAAGGGGGTCTCGTGATGGTCCCATTATCCTATATAATAATCCTATATAATAAAAGGCTAATATGCAAATTGTCCCCTCGACCGGGAGCTTGACAGGAGTTCGACCAGGGAGCGGGGCCAGCGGGCCAACCTCCCGCATCCTCTCCCCCTGGCCAGCCCGGCCTGATTGTCCGATAAGGGAGGGCAGACCGGACCTCATCCATGCACGAATTCGTGCACCAGGCCTCTAGTTTCATTAAGGTGGTTAAGGAAGGCTCTGTTGAGAAGGTGACACGTGAGTAAGGATCTAAAGACAATGAAGGAGCCAGGCAGGTACCTGAGGGGACAGCTTCCCAGGCAGAGGTGCAAGCAAGTGTGGAGGGAAGGGCCTGGACTAGACGGAGAAACTGCTGGAACAGTGAGTGAGGGGGGTGGGAAGAGCTGAGGTGGAAGGGGAGCAGCCGGCAGATCCTGCCTGCTTCGTGTTCATCTCTGTCACTTTATTCTAATTTCTGTTTTCATGACAAAGGCATGTGCATCTTTGTGGCCCCAGAGTTTAGCTCTCAGCGTCCCACAGCTGGTGCTCAATCACTTTTTGAGAAAATGCCAAGAGCGCCAGGCCTATACTTTTTAAAATACTTTGTTGCCAACGTTTTCTTACGCTTTCCAACCTACCCTTCCAGCGAAAGGTTTCGGCATCTGCAAGAAGCCTTGCCTTTCACACTGTTGTGTGCCATTGGGAATGACCCTCCACTTCAGTGTCCTCTCTATTGCAGCCATCATGAAGTGCTGGGGCAATTGCGATATTCTCTGGGGAACATAATCATGTCTGCATTTGACACGGAGGATGATTTGATACCATGCAGACCTCTCCCTCTCAGGAGGCAGCACAGTGTTCAGGGCATAAGGAGGGCAGACCTGGGAGGCACGGGAGTTCACGCTCACTCACGTGTCTGATCAATGCGGGTTGGGGGGGGGAGGGGGTCTGGGGAAAGAGTTCAAGGGACATTTCCAAATGGCACAGAGGTGCCTTTCCATTCGGACCGAGTCTCAGTGTGGCATTCAGGTCCTCCATCGCAGCAGCAGTCAGAGCGACCCCGTTTACTGAATGATTTAGAGCGACCCTGTGCCAGGCCCCACATGGAGGGACCGCACGCATCACAGAGGGGCCCTCCTTTGGAAATCAGGAAACTGAGGGTTCCTTGGGAGGCGTGCTTCCCTCTGCTCTTTGGAACTATTCTTCCTGCTTTTCTTTCTTTTTTAAAAAATATATTAGGCGTGCTTCCCTCTTCTCTTTGGAACTATTCTTCTTGCTTTCCTTTCTTTTTTTAAAATATATTTTTATTGATTTTAGAGAGGAAGGGAGAGGGAGAGAGAGAGACAGATAGAAACATCAATGTTGGGAGAGACTCATTGATCAGCTGCCTCCTGCAGGTCCCACCACTGGGGATTGAGCCCACAACCTGGGCATGTGCCCTGATCGGGAATTGAACTGTGACCTCCTGGTTCATAGGTCAACGCTCAACCACTGGGCCACACCGGTTGGGCTCTTCCTGCTTTTCTTCTGTGGAATAGGATAACTCAGAAGCAGAAAATTGGGGTTCAGCCAAACCAGCCTGACGCCCCCCCCACTCCCAACCCCTGTGGATCTCAGAAAGGCGGAGCAATACACTGTATCCCCGAAGGACACCGCATGCTTGGGGCTCCATAGGAAAGCATTGGGGTCTGAAAGGACAGCAGACTTTCAGGATCTGATTTGTTTCATAAGGGGTGCAATTCATATCTCCTGTTTGCAATGATCTTCCTACTTACCAGTGAGCGCGATGTTTCCACTCCTGCCAAACACGGTGCGAGGAGAGGAAACCTGAAGCTGAAGTGCTGCTTCCCCTGAAAGGAGAGTCCCCGCCCACTGAGCTGCTGGAAGCAGGTTCAACTTATTGGGCCGGGGCCGCAGGGAGGTCATTGCTCAGGCCCTTGCCCTCTGGCAGCGTCTCTCACGTGTCTCCCTGGGAGTAATCCTGCCGTTAATGCTTCCCTTTCTGAGCCTCAGTTTCCCTCTAGTGCTGGGAGACCGAGGACCTGGAGCCTTCCCTACACCGCTCTACCTTCTAATGCAGCGGTTCTCAACCTGTGGGTCGCGACCCCTTTGGGGGTCGAACGACCCTTGCACAGGGGTCGCCTAAGACCATCGGAAAGCACATATATAATTACATATTGTTTTTGTGATTAATCACTATGCTTTAATTATGTTCAATTTGTAACAATGAAAATACATCCTGCATATCAGATATTTACATGACGATTCATAACAGTAGCAACATTACAGTTATGAAGTAGCAATGAAAATAATGTTATGGTTGGGGGTCACCACAACATGAGGAACTGTATTAAAGGGTCGCGGCCTTAGGAAGGTTGAGAACCACTGTTCTAATGCTTCTCTTTAACAACACCAGCCCCACCGCAAGAAGCACCTCTATAGCCATGCCGGGCGGGAGGCCTTTGAAGCCGGAGATCGCGGCTTTGAACCACCTGCCTCTCAGTGATCAGCAGCAGAAAGAGGGCCGGTGAAAGGTCTTCAAAGGAAAGGGAGCGCGCGGGGAGAGCCCCGTGTCTGCCATGAGTGGGTTTGGAGAGCAGCTGGCGGGCTGGAGGCTGCTGCAGAGTGAGCAGAGTGAGCGGAGCCTGGGGCTCGGCACACCTCCCAGCCTTGAAGCCGGCCTGGCGTTTTGTTCTACAAAGCACCCGGTTTAGCAGATAAAATGATTTTTGACCCGAAGACCCGAACTGACAACTTTGCGGACTCACCTCAAATAGAATCGCTCTGCCTGTCACCCCGCTTCGTCTCCGCCTCACTCTGCTGCTCCGGGAACCCTGCACGTGCTGTCGGGTGCGGACGAGGGGACCCCGGAGCACTTTGGGGTGTCACATCCCCACTGCAGCCTCGCCCCAGGGCACTCCTGCACCGCCCAGCATGGATTGACAGCCAGCGACAGGGCTCTATTGTCAGGCGTGGAGGTGGACATACCTTCATTCCACGTGTTGCTGGCAGGACATGACAGACAGGGAGGACAAGGATGAGATGCCTTTTAGCACCTGAGTCACATACCCATCCAGCAGGATGTTACCTGCAATGTCCTAAGTGCCACAGGTCCCGTGAGGCCTGAAAAGAAATATAGTCCCCTGGTTGTTTCCCCCCGCCTCCCCGCCCCCCCCCCACCCACTGACTCCTGGGCAATGAACAGTAGATGCCACTCATTCTTCCTGGGCTTAGCAACCCAGTGAGAAAGGGGGTAATGGAAGTGCCTGCCTACTGTGTGTCCCTCAGCCAAGTTGATGAATTTCAATTACTTAGACCTCTTTACCCACCATATTAATTTTGAAAATGAGAAAACAAGGAGGTTGAAGGGTAGAGGTTTTCTTTTTCTAAGTTTATTTTCCGTTGCCATTGACATACAATGTGGTATTAGTTTCAGATGTACCACATACCGATTTGACATGTACATAACTTACCAAGTGATCACCCCGATAAGTCAAGTACCCATCTTGACACCATACAGAGCTATTACAAGATTATTGACTATATTTCCTATGCTGTACTTTACATCCCCGTGACTGTTTTTATAACTGGCAAGTTGTACACCCTAATTCCTTCTCCTTTTTCACCCAGCCGCTCCTACCCCTCTCCCATCTGTCAACCATCAGTTTTTAATCTTTCGAGGTTTTCCCATTCGTCTTACAGGAAGCCCATGCACCTGGCCCAGCCCCCCAGCTAGCCACCCCTTCATGAGCCTTTCCTGCACTAAAGAGTGTTAACCATCATCCCCTCCACCTGTTCATGGCAGATGCTGGGAGTAAGCCAAGTCCCATCTTCAGGGCGAGGACTCTCTGAATGAGGCTTAGCTCCCCTCTGCAGTCTGAGCCGTGGGGCATCAGAACCTCCATCGATGACACAAATTGAGCTCACCACACCCCACAGACACCAGGCACAACCCTGCCCTTTCTGCCAAACCAGAGAATGACCCGTACTCCCCCCGGTTGCTTTCCTGTCTGAAACATCGCCACAGATACCCATCTGAAGATGGTGTGTTGTGTTACTTGCTAGTTCTGTGTCATCATCATTTATCATCCTCTGTATTTAACTGTACTTGGAGCTGCCCTAGATACCTCCAAAGAACATCGTCACGGTTTCTGTTCTCTGGGGTCTTAGTGACTCAGAGGAATAGCATCGATGCTTACAGACGCAAAGAGAATGTTACAAATATTGAATGAACGTGGGATAAAAATAGATAAGGCAAGAATAAACGTGTATATGATGCCCACCTCCTCCCTTGACCCCTTTCCCCCAGATGCGCTCTGCAGTAGCAGGAAACAGAGTTTCTTGGTCCGAGTAAGAACAGTCTTATAATAAAACAGGTTATTGCTTTCCCTGCTGTCAAAAACATATATTTAAAGTCATCAACTAAGAAGTGTGGCTGAGATGCTTTAAGGAAATGTTATTAGGAATGACCTCTTAGTCATAAAAGATTTTGTGACCGAAAGTCTGCTATGTTTATGCTGCTTCAGACCAAGTCCTTTTTATCGGCTGTAATATCCCTGCGAGTGATCAGTCTGATTGGAGCCGGAGATGCAATAAATATCAAAGCACCATTTAACCAGCAACAGCAGAAGAGCCAGTAATCACCGGTGTGGGGGCCTTTGGCCATAAACATGCAGATGTTTACCTTGAATGTTGACTTAAACCACCTCGATTTTGTGCCAGATGGAGCTTGAAATGTATCATCTGAAGTATAGTGTCCAAATGATGAAAATAGTCCTAAAAGCTCTGCCGTTTTATTAAAAGGAGGGTTCAAAGGGGGTGGTCCTCTTCGAGCCAGGCAGTTTGCTCGACGCTGTCTTTCGAAAACCGTCGCATTTTAAAGTCACATAGGACCTTACAACCCATGCTCTTATAATCCAGGCACCTCCGAATGCAGAAATCTGTGCTCTGGCATTAACTGCAGGCCAGGTTTGAAATGTGCTGCTTATAGAAGGCAGGTTCTATTCCGGGGTGAACAAAGGGGCTGCATTCATTGTTGGGCACCTGAGGCCAATGTGAGCCTACCCAGCAAGGTGCCCACATGACTGGGCCTCCTAGAGGGGCAGGCAGTAGGACTTGTGATATATCGAATTTTCTTTGATTTAGGACCCTCTTCCTATTTTTCCAGCCAGCAACATCCATCGTGATGTGGACCCATTAAGGTGATTACAGAAAGTGTTGGTGGCCCACCAGGTCTCATTCCCACCATGGCCAGGCTCCTGCAATTGCAACCTTCTGGAAACAGCATAAATCCAATGCCCCCAATGGCTCCAGGAGCTCAGCAAAGAGGCCACAGCTTTTTTTTTGTTTGTTTCCACTTAGGCCAGGGTTATGAGTGGTAATAAATAGAAATCAAGGCCAGAAATGTGATAATGGGGGGTGGGGGGGATGAGAAAAGGCCTCGAGAAAGTCAGGCAAGCCAGAAAAATGCTTGACTCTCCCTGCTTTGCTGAGTTTTCAAATTCATTAGCAACTTCAATTATCCAATTCCTCAATTTCAATCTCTAATTAAACAGTGCCACAGACACCGTGTCGACCGAGGGTGGACTTTAAGTGGCCTCTTCTTAATAATTGTGCAGCGATGATCCCTGCATTGTTAACCCAGAAAAAAAAAAAGGTGGAAAAAAGTTTACCAAACATGAAAGAAAAATGTGAGTGACTAAACTCCATACCAAATGGTAATTGCAGAGGATGATATTTTCCTTCTAAATATAGCAAAGATGACTACAAGGCTCCCAGCGTTTTTCTATAATAATTTCTTAAATCAAAAGCATATTTGCCGCTAAAAGGGTGCTTTACCGTAGCTATTCTTTCTGGGATAATTAGACAAGCAAGGAAACAATAGGCGGAGGGCGGTACCGTGCGCTGCCGGGCGAATGAGGATGCTATTTTCTGCTTATTTCACAAGGTCAGAGAGCCCTGGGCTCCCTTTTTAAAAAGTTATTATCCAGGTGATGTCATGAAATAAATATAGGCGGAGACATCGAACGGGAACATTTTGGTAACCAGATTTCTGTTTATTTAAAGGAAAATGACCCCATGAGAGGGAAGGCACAGGCACACACTCTCAGAAGGAAATGGGATTCAGGCCCAGGTAGGAGGATAGGATGGAACGTTGTGCCTCTCCATGACGACAGCCGTGTGAGCACTGGGCGTTGCTATGCCCAGCGTTCTGCCCATTTCCAACACGATGCGCTGCACTTCTCATTCCTGTGCCCCAGTAGATGGAGGCCTCTTGAGGAAAAGGGTGCGCCTTTCATTTCTGTACCCATGGGAATTAGCGCCTTGCCTGACACATAGCAAGGAGCCAATACATGTTTGTTAAAATGAGCGTTGACCTATAAACCAGGAGGTCATGGCTCGATTCCCAGTTGGGGCACATGCCCCTGTTGTGGGCTCAATCTCCAGTGTGGGGCCTGCAGGAGGCAGCTGATTAATTATTCTCTCTCGTCAATGATGTCTCTCTCTCCCTCCCTCCCTCCTTTCCTCTCTGAAGTCAATTTAAAATATATTTTTTAAAAATTTGCTGCATTAGGGTGGGAGAGGTATGAGTACATTCTTTCCATTCCCTATTGTAAAGCCTTAAACTAATTCCATAAGAAATATCACACTTTAAAGTCATGAACAAATATATATTATATAAATAGTCATATATCGTGTACATCCACATATTTCAAATAATCAGACTCATTTGATGCAAAGAATCAAACTAAGAGAAGGTGGAAATTTTCAGCAATAGGAAGGGCCTCTTGCTCTACAGGTGTATGTTCCATCTGGCCAGGACCTGGGTCTCTTGTGTCCATTGTCTAGACCTCTCCACATGGTGTGTCCTTGCCAGTGTCAACCACAGCACCTGTAGGTGGGCCAGTGGTTGGCCAAGTGTCCCCAGAGCCCTAAGCATACTCCATAGTGACAACACCACAGGAGCAAGGTTCTGGGTGTTTCTGATGGAAAGGTAACATCCAGGAGCCAGGATGTGCTTAGCAGACCTCAGAGTAGGGGCCTTGGGGTGACCCTCATCGTCCCGAGGAAGGGCAGGATGGAGCCACACAGGCTCTGCCTCCCTGCAATGGAGGTGTCCCTGAAGCCACCTGGCAAACAGCTGGGGTCACTTTAGCCATGAGCTCCAGGGTGGCATCAGTGCCAGGCAAACTCATTGGTTGCTTCTCTGTTTCGAGGAGGACAACCAGTTATCATAGGAAGAGTACTAGGTGCCACCCATGTGCATGTATTTTAGTGAGACGGTCATGTAAGATCAGACTCTTTTCAATCTCTACCCTCAAGAGTTTACCGTCGGGTATGATAGGAGAGATGCATTAGAATTCCAGACCCATGTTTGGGGCTAGTCATCAATTTGGTCAGCATCACAGAGGACGACTTTAGATGCTCAAGTTGTGGCTTGAATAGGCCATGATGCAGATGATCAGACCCAGTATCAAAAAGGGCGTTTAGCCCCATTAAGAGGTTCCCCACATGGCCCTGATTGTCCCAAGCCATCACCCGTTCTTTCTCCAGTCAATATCCTATTCCATTGCTAAGCCAATGGTCCCTGGGCTGCCTCTGACCCTTGCATTGCCTTCCTAAAAGAAGGGGCTCTATGTGCTGAGACTGTGTGGATTTTTCAGACTAGCAACCAGCTATCTCCTCTTTGGGGGGCCCTCTGCTCCCCAGGGAAAATGGGACAGCTTCTTGCTGCAAGGATGAGGATGACTCCTTTGCCAGCTCTTCCCACCGAAAATAAAAATGATGAGAGCTGAACACCAAGAAGAACCTGTCACTTGAAGCAGGCAGGTATCATGCATTAGTCTGAGCCAATATCCTGGAGCCTGACTCTTGGTTCCATATTCCGGTCTTTACCACAGATTCCTACCTTGAGTCTCCTCCAGATTCTTTCTTCTTTCCCCTCCCCTCTTAACTTGCCCTTTCCCCCTATAATTTCTAAGAAGAAGCAGTTACTTGACTTAACTTACAGCTATTTTGAAAGTGCCTTTAAATAAATGCCATGCATTCCCTCCAACAAATACTCTGAAAGAGCTCAACTGCCCTGAAGATATACAATCAATACGTTGCCTGAACCATTGATACCCTTGCCCATCACTTAAATATCATTACAGGAAAGATTTCAGCAAGATCACGGCACATTATACTTTAAAGTTTGACTTTAAAGGATGCCTGGGCTTTGCTGAAAGGCATTAGTAATGGAATTCTTTATCTCCGAGCTTAATTTATTCTGAGGAGAATAGAGCCATTATCTTAAATCTATTTTTTTTCCCAACAGAGAAAACAGGCCTCCGAAGTCCAGCACTTATAAAGAAATCATTGTTTAATTACTTTTTGGCTTAACCCTTTGCAGAAGGAAAGAGAGTGGGAGTGCATTGTTGAAACATTGCATATGGATTCCTACTGAGTTACCATTAGAAAACTTGCAGTCTTTTTTTCTTTGCCATTTATATCTCTAGGCTTCTATGCATTTCTCACATGCAAGAACCCTGCAGTCAAGAAAGCTTTGAATAGTTCCAGAATTTCAACTAAATTCACGTTGCCCTTGATCATGGGTGATGAAGAGGTCTTTGGGTTGAAGAATGCCAGCCATCTGTAACTGAGGAAGTGATGTTCTGGTATTAGGTCGCTTGCAATACATTAGGCACTTGAGGGCTGTGTGTTGACACACATGGGAACAGACACACTCCCTTTTAGCCCCTTAACTCTGGCAGTGTGTCCTCAATTGGTTTGGAGAGAAGAGAAAACATCTGTCAACCGACTAGAGCCATGCGTTAATGACAGATACGTTCTGAGAAATGTCTTGTTAGGTGATTTCCTTGTTGTGTGTGCATCATAGGTTGTGCTTACACAAGCATGGTGTGTAACCTACGACACACCTAGGCTATATGATAGAGCCTGTTGCTCCTAGGCTACAAGTCTGTATAGCATGTCACTGTACTGAATACTATAGGCCAGGGGTTGGCAAACTGCGGCTCTCGAGCCACATGCGGCTCTTTGGCCCCATTGAGTGTGGCTCTTCCACAAAATACCACCTGCGGGCGTGCAAGTACAGTGCGATTGAAACTTCATGGCCCATGCACAGAAGTCGGTATTTTGTGGAAATCCACACTCAAGGGGCCAAAGAGCCGCATGTGGCTCTCGAGCCGCAGTTTGCCGGCCACTGCTATAGGCAATTGTAACACAGTGGTAAAGACACACTGTACATAATTGCACGTGCTATACTTTTATATGACTGGCAGTGCAATAGGTTTGTTTACACCAGCTTCCATTATAATCTGATGGGACCATTGTCATTTATGTGACCTGTTGTTGACCCAGAAATCATTAGGCCTTGCATGACCGTCTTTATTTTACAAAACACTAACCACCAAGCAATTAATAGGACTACTTGTGGCTTTCCCCCACAGGCAAATTTGCTTAACTGAAAAGTGGTTTTAGCTTTGTAGAAGGAGATTTGAGCTCTAGGAGTCTCTAAGGAGATGCCATACGGGTAGAACCTCTTCCAGGGTCTCCACTTGCTTATTTTTTCTGTTATAATATGTAAAACTCAACCACCAGTCCCTCCATTGACACCTTTCGGGCCAGGTTTGGGATCCCTTGTGAACTAGAAGATGCAAAAGTATTACAGATCTTGGGAGACAGCTGCTCTGCTAACTCTGAGCTTCATCAGCCTCCCCGCTCAACCCATTTACTTTCAGCAAGATCATGGCACATTATAGTACTTTAGGCACTTGAGGGCTGTGTGTTGACACACATGGGAACAGATACCCTCCCATTTAGCCCCTTGACTCTGGAAGTGTGTCCTCAATTGGTTTGGAGAGAAGAGAAAATGATCTATCAACCGACTATAGCCATGTGTCCTTTAACGACAGGATACAGAGAAACGTGTTGTTGATTTCCTTGTTGTGTGCGCATCACTGGCATATCACACCTAGGCTATATGATAGATCCTGTTGCTCCTAGGCTACAAGCCTGTACAGCACGTACTATAGCTGCTTCCAGAACCTCAGCCCCGGATTCTCGGGTCAGATATGCCAGTGGGTGAGAATGTGTGGCGTTCCAAAGGCTGAGGGGTGATCCAGCTTTGAGGAAGTTTTGTCTTCCAGGACATTCTTGCAAATTGGTTAGATGGAGGGAGAAAAGTAGGCACCATTATCCTTCCATAGTTCCAGGAACATCTGACCATCCGCTCCTTTCTCTCCTTTGTCAGTTAGGATAAGTGGCACTTGTTTTTTTTCTTCTTCCTGCTATTATCAGAGATTTTGTGTTTCATGGCTCCTGGGTCACATTTTGCAGGTGCAAACGACTTTAATGGCCGCCATCCACTTCTTCTGGAGTGCCTACAAAGAGTGAAAGGCTACAAAGGATTCAGACAGGCTCCTGTTTTGATCAGCATCTCCGGATGGTCATTATAGCCAAGTCAGAAAGTCAATGCCCTTCTCAGATGAGAGCGCTATATGTAGGCAATCTCCATTCTACAAGATGGTAATGCATCTCTTGGGCTTTGTTCCATCCTGGTGGGTCAGTTAATGTGTAATTGACTTTATTGACCTTCCACCTCTGTTAGTCTTTATTACCTACAGTCACAGGGAACTCAGGAATGGGAAAGTTTGCCCACCTGTTTTTGAACCCCTTCATCTTACCGCATCCCTTCTGATCATCCCAGATGAGCAGGTTCAGAAAACAGTTGGAGAGGGGAACCCAGGTGGTCACCATCAAAATCACCATTTCTGTTGGCATTGACTCTGTGTTCTAAAGTCATGTGTTATTTTTAAAATTGAACATAAGCTGCAGAGACTCAGGTGGATCATATTTCTCAGCTTATGGTACATTATCATCCATCTACGAAGAACTCTGTATAGTCTATATTTTCCTACCCTTATCCCTGGTCCTCACTCCTATTGCCCTTTCTCTGTCCCTAGGTACCTAATCTATGTTTGATATATGTCTTTGAATATATTTATAAAATATATAGCAATTTCTATGTGAAAAAGTTTGATTTACTAAATGACATTGTGCTACATGTCTAATTCTATTTCTTCTTCCACCCAACTCTGTTTTAAGAATTGCTCATGCTGTTTGATATTTACCCAGTTATTGTTTTTAACTGATACATTTACAAAGCTTTATTTATCTATTCCCTTTTGATGGATCTCTAGATTGCTTCTAATTCCATTCTTTACTCCTATAAACCTGTTTCAAACTTCTGGCATTCATACCACCACCCTAGATGCCTGGGTTTTAGGAGACATAAACTTATTAAGTATTTCCAGGTGTATCTATATACTAATATATAAAAGGCTAATATCATCTCTGTCAAAGTGTCCCCTCGGGAGTTTAACCGGGAGACTGGGAATTTGATCACTCACTATGACATGTGCTGACCACCAGGGGGTGGCGTGGAGCTAAGGAAGGCCCCGGCTGGCAGCCGGAAAGCCCTGATAGGCCCTGATCCCCTGTCAGGCCTAGGGACCCTACCTGTGCACGAATTTCATGCACCCGGCCTCTAGTTCTAAAACAAATGACCAGCTTACATTCTCACCACTAGTTCCTGGGGGTTCCAGTTTCACCACAGCTCCCTAACCCTTATTCTCCACTTTTCTGATTTTTGCTAACCTAACTGGTATAAAGTAGTATTTCAATGTTATTTTCCTTCTCCTCATTCCTAATAACTTTAATGCTAAGTCTTTACTCTCAACAGTACACAAGATAGGAAGGAGGGATGCCAGATCTTAGAACCAGGGCAGACACGACCTGGAAATGCCTAAAATAAAAAGTGTGGCCCTAGCTGGTTTGGCTCAGTGGATAGAGTGTCAGCCTTCAGACTGAAGGGTCCTGGGTTCGATTCCAGTCAAGGGCACATGCCTGGTTTGCAGGCTCAATCCCCAGTAGGGGGCATGCAGGAGGCAGCCCATGCATGATTCTCTCTCATCATTGATGTTTCTAGCTCTCATTCCCTCTCCCTTCCTCTCTGAAATCAATAAAAATAATAATAATAAAGTAAAATTGTTTTTTTTTAAAGTGTGGCTGTCTAAGGTAACTAGTCAAACGTCCCAGCCTATGAGAGCTGCAGGCCACTCCGAGGCTGTAGGAACTCAGTGACTCAATACGGTTGGACCAGCTTGGGCGGCCCAAGCATCCACTCCCGCTCCCCGGGCAGAGCAGAGGCACTTACAGGCCCTCCCATTCCAGCTGCAGGTCCAGGTGTCTCTCATCAGTGGATCTGCGCTGACTCGCTTAAGGGAACGTCTCTGTCAGAGGAGCCCAGGAGTGCCATCTTCTCCGAGGTTCAAGTTTATATCACAGGGTCATTACGTTCTTTTGCATGAGAATAAAATGGACATTTGCTGCTGCATGTTGTACCGCTGCTCCTCTGACACTGGAGATGAAAACAGAGTGGAAGAGATTTCACCAAATTATCCATCTTCAGAAAATAGGCTGCACCGCAAATGTAGTTTTGATGTGGTGTTGTGCAGCGCAGAGAGAGGAGAAATAAAAACACCCTAATGGTCCTCGTATGCGCGAACCGGGCGGCTGTGACTTTAACCCTCTGTGCCAGGAGGTTTCACTCTCCTTCCCAGGCAGTGGGGCGGGAGTGGGGCTGGGTAGAGGTGAGTGACAGACGTCCAACGCTCGTGATAGACTGGGCTGAGGTCCACTTGAATCACACATTCATCTGCTGTGTTTTTCTGAAATAAGACAACACTTGGGGAAGGCTTTCAATTTTCTGTGAAGGTTTGAACCCCTTCAAGGGAAGCGTGTCCTAAACTGTGTAGTCTCCCTTTCCATTCCAAGACGGGCCCCAGGACCCTGCCAGTGGAGAACACTCAACCAGACTCCACCCCCACCAAGGGGCTGCTTTTCCCATCCCTACCCACCCGTGGGTGGGCCAGGAGCAAATCATTGCTTTTCCCACCCCCACCAGTGGGCGGGGGGCAAATCGCTGCTCATCCCATTGGGGCCACTGTACTCATTGGATCTAATGTGGCCAGAGGGCCTGTGTTAGGTGCGGAGTGTGTGCCGGTTCATATTCGTGAGACAGTTCCTATGTCGATAACTTGCATCGTTGCAAGAACAGGGAAGAAAGAGGTGGAGGCAGCATGCTTGGGGGAGTTCAGCACAAGCAAGGAGCTTGGGACCATTACCCACCAGCACTCCATCCCCACTCCCTAGGGTCCTGGGACTGAGTCTTAGAGTCTTTGATGCCAATGGAAGCAGCCAGAGCATCAAACAAAAACCATGGCAATGCTTATTAAACTATCCATTGTGTGGGGGGGCACAGGATTATATGTTAGGGAGCAAGGGAGTAAACAATAGGCGCATAATTATGGAGATGAAACCTAAGGTGAGAGTGACCACCGAGAGTCAGCCAACGCCAGAGTAAGGCTGTGACCACGCCCCCCACCCCAGGTCTGAACTGAGCCCGGCTCTTGCTGGCATGGAAGCCTCAGCCAGCCACGCAGTCTCCCACACCTAACAGATGGGCATAGAAGCCCAGGGATTGACCCCACATTCTCCACGGTTTCCTAGGGCACCTGGGGGGGTGGGGGGAAAGGGGAGACAGACACACCCTCACTTCTGCCTTCTTGTCAGATTTCAATCTTTTATCCAATCCAAGTAAAAAGCAGGTGACTCCTTAAGAAGCAAGCCTGGCAGTGGTCTGTGAAGGACCGGGGTGCCTGGCAGGGATGTGAAGGGACCATGAACCCCTGATGCTGATGCTGGGAGGGCAGAGAAGCCCCCTGACCAGCTCAGGTTTGCTCTGAGCTGCCTCTGTTCCTTGCACATCCTTGCAGATGAGCGGAGGCAGGTCCTCAGGGGTCGGTGTGGGACTGGTGCCTTGGCTGCACATCCGCCTGGCAGTGGATTAGGGGCTCCGCGTGGCCTGAGCACGCCCGCTCTGTGATTAATGGAGGCCTGGCCTCGGAGCGGGCCCAGCTACATTTTCTATTTGCCATAAGCCGTGCATGTGTTCTCCAGAGGAAACAAGAATCAAAAAACTATTTGCAAGATAAGTAAAGAGAAATGTAATCCCGGAGTGGAGTGAAGGGTGCTTTGAAATGAATGGGGGATAATCCTTTTGTTGTCTATTACAAATGCACTTTATTTCCGCATTATCTGGCTATGAGAATGTGCCACTCGCTCTCCTGACAAAGCCACTGCAGTTCCTTCTCTTTGTGTCATGGGAAGTGAGTGTTGCCAGGAGTGCCTGTTGCCTGGGGTCTGAGGCAGCCTGCCCGGTGGGGGCGGCTGGGTCCTGCGGCCACGGCGACTTCTGGCAGAATGGGCTCTGCAGCGGGACCAGGACAGCCGCAAAGGGAGGCTCGGGGAAGTGGCAGAATGAATGTCCAACCCCCACCTGCCCAGGGGGCTGAAGAACCCAGCCCTCCATCCACATGGGCTGTCAGTTATCGGAACAGGCTTCACTGGGTCCCGGGCTCCCTCTCCCACCTGGGACTGATCTCTCTCTTTTATGATCTGCCATTCAGTTTCCTTAAAGGGATGGCAGGGACATTGCAAGGACCAATCAAGACATTGCTGTGGCTGGTCCTTCCTTCCCCATCTTCCCCCCTCCAGCCCCTTCTCCCTACTTTTCTCCCAAGAAAGAGGAAGCCCCATGTTGGGAGGCAGATGTCATGGAAGCCCTAGCAATGGCCGCGAGCCACCACCACAGAGCGTCCCTGCTCCTGGGAGTTGCTTTCTTGGAAGCTCAGTCTTCCCTGTGCCGATCTGTTGGCTTTTGAAGGCACGTGGGAGTCCCACACATTGGAGTCCCAGGGAGGGTGGGCGCATTATGAATGATCCCATTCTCCATGGGTGAAGTGACCCCCACACCAGTACCTAGAAAGTTCAAAAGCTCTTCTCTGATCACTGGTCAAGAGACTGTCAGGGGGAAGGGGTAAATTGCCATGTCATTGTCCTGCTTTAATACTCTGTCTTCCCTGGGCCCAGGTGACAATGCAGGTCTGGGGCATGGGTTTTGGGGCTCCCTGTGCCCACCCCCAGCCCACCTGCACAGCCCCACCTGCCCATCCTCCTCCTGTTCTTTTAGCTCGTTGTTCTTTGCTGCCCTGGGTCCCTCACACATGCCACTCTTTCCACCGAAATTGCCCTTCCCTCCTGTTTGTCTAATAATTTCGACTCATCCTTCAGAGCCCATCTGAAGTGTCACTCAAGCGATCCCCTGCAGCCCACTGAGAAGGCGGGCCGACTCTTCTTCCGTGGGTCCCTGCACCTCTTTATTGTACTTTACATGATTAAAACTAAGAAATCGCACCCGGCCGGAGTAGCTCGGTGGTTGAGCATCGACCTATGAACCAGGAGGCCACAGTTCGATTCCCGGTCAGGGCACATGCCCAGGTTGTGGGCTCCATCCCCAGTAGGGGGCATGTGGGAGGCATCAATGATTCTCTCTCATCATTTATGTTTCTATCTCTCGGGAGGTATTAATGATTCTCTCTCATCATTTATGTTTCTATCTCTCCCTCCCTCTCCCTTCTTCTCTCTGAAATTGATAAAAATATTTTTAAAAAGAAAGAAAGAAAAGAAAGCATCTCTAGGGAACGCATGGCTCGCGGTGGTCCCTCACCTTGCAATGTAGGCTTGGGAGGCTAGATGCCTTCCCGTCCATCACTGTGTCCCCCACCAAGTGACCAAATAAATGAAGACACACTAGCTTTCTCTAGTTTGCATCTCTGCTCATCGCTGCCCTTCGCTCCCTCAGAAGGAAGGCGGGAAGCCTGGTTCCCCATCGTGTCTCTCAAACCCTCTTCCTGGGAGGCCGCCCCGATGATGAGTTCGGCCCGGAAATGTGTTTTGTCATGTCACCCAGCTGCGCTGTGCCGGGGAAGAATGCTTTTTCGACTGCTTGACTCTCCTCATTGTCATTTTCACCATCTCATTACCTACAGCGGGATCCAGCGCCCGCATGGAGCACTGAGCCAGTCCCATGTGGTCTGGGATAGACGTTTCTAGAGATGAGCTCGCGGGTTTGTGTCTCGCCACCTGAGCCCTTGCAGTCTAAGAAATAGGAGCTGAATCCCAAATATGTGCAGAGGATGCTATCAGCATGATTGAGACGGGGAACTAGGAATATTAAGGTATTTGTAACAGGCATACTTTAATAGCGTAACATTGTTCTTAGCGGGAGGGAGCACGCTGTCGTGCATTGCGAGGTGGGAGATGCGTGTTGGCTGGCTGGGACCATTGGACAAAGAGGATGTGAAGTTTCTAAGTTCAGGGAAAAGCAAAGGATTCTCTCGTGATAACCCCGATCGCCAGGCCTTGGGTGGGCCGATTCCACTGGAGTCTAAACTTCTAGCCTTTCAGGTGGCTGGCTGGTTCGCTGGTTTCGTGTAAGGCACAAGTTGAGCAAGAAATTAAGGAAACTGTCCCCAATAAGTACTAATAAGCCCCAAGAGGAAGCAGGGCCACCCCGTGCATACCAAATGCACTCATTAGCATCCCTGCTCTTATGTAGACCAGCAAAATGACCTTGCAATCATTAGAAGCTTAAAACTCGATGACTTAAGTTTACAGGGACACATATTCCATTGTAAAACCTAATTAGTGTTACGTCTGCTAATTGCTGCCTAGCACTGAGCTGGGTACAATAAATGCATGATGGACGTTCCGGGGCAGCCACTGCAACCCCAGCACCGTGTTTAAAGGGAGTGGAATTACAGGAGAAGAGCCATTTGAAAAGGTGCTTATCCGAATCATTGTGAGTGGATGGAGGCGGGTGGGGGGAGCAGGGGCAGTGGGTGTATGTATCTGTATGAATCCTAAATACTGAAATTTTCTCCGGAGAACACTGCTCTTCTCCTAGGCTCCTCCAATGGGAATGCAGGGATGCCAAACAATAGGAGGGAATTGCTATGGTACCAGCCTCCATCCGCAGCATGGACTCCGCTGTGCGGGCTTGCAGGGAAACCCTATCTCACAGCCGTGAAACCGGGTCCCACGGGCCAAGAGAACACAGCCTGTCCCAGCGCAGTCCCTCAGGCCGGATGACAGACCCCGCTTCGGGCCCAGGAGTAGGTGGTCCCCCAGATGTGCTCTGCTGGACTCTCTCTCCAGCTCACTCTCCCGGAGACCCCATGTGTTACGTGAATATCCGTGGGACTGGAAGAACATACATGGCCCCTTCACTACCTTGGGCCATTGGTCATAGTTCCAGGAGCCCAAAACGAAGTCAGCTCCCAGGTACTGTGAACAAAACCAAAAATAGCAAAACAAGGTTGGACCAGCGGGCATACCCACCCACTAGACAAACACACACACACACACACACACGCGCGTTCGTACGTGCGTGCGTGCGTGCGGTGTGCGCGCAGCTGTGCCTCGCTTCCAGCTGTGCTCAGCATCTACTAGAGGTTGTGAAAGGCAAATCCATTTCTCAGGGTTGCCATTTCCCCCTCCTCCTTAGGGATGAATGATGGTTGGGTTTTTGTTTTTTGTTTTTTAAAGAAAAGGGTGTCACCGGTGTCTCTTTCAAGGTCCCTCCTGAGTGTATCCTAAATGGTGCAGATTAAAATCAGTCCCTGAAATTTCCAGCCAGCTCAGTGGGGAAAATCACTTAGAGCTTCATTTCCATGTTGGGCTCTGTGAGGGGCTAGGGGTCCTCCGAGGTCCCTCAGCCAGCACTGCGTCAGGAGG
>NW_005362486.1:1206008-1212236 GCF_000412655.1 Myotis brandtii
CCCACTCAGCTACTCTCGGTATTGAGTTTGCATGCCACATTTCATCTGGAAAAGAAAAGGCTTCCACTGCTGAAAATAGTTGGAAAATCACCAAAAAGGCCATCGAGGGCCAGGAAGGCTTGGTGCCTTCCCAGGGCTGCGCCCAGACAATTGCAGGGACAGGGCTGGAATCCAGGCCTCCTGTGTTCAGGGCCCTGTCTCTGGGTTCGGGGGGGGGACGATGGGGTGTAGAGGAAAGTAAGCAGTGCCCACTGCTCCCAAAGTTAGCGATGGCTTAGAACCCGTAATAGGTGCCTCCCTAAAGGCCATCCAACCCCAGCCTTACTCCTGCAGGTGCTCTTAGGTTTCTTAGATGAGAGTCCCTTCCCTGGGTGATGCCCACACACCACACTCCTCTGTACCTTTCAAAGAGAACGGGCGCTTCCCTGGGGTGCCCGCTGCACTGCCCCAGTGTGACCTCCACCACACCAGGGCTCTAGGGGGAGTGGACCCTGGGAGCCATTCTTCTTTGACTCAGCCGGTCATGGATGCATTTTAGAAGCTCAATGGCCTCTGTGATTTGCCTTGATTGTTAGACCACTTGGCTTCCGTGGGACAGGCCACTGCCATGTGCTGCCTGGCTGTGTCCGTGCCAGCAGGTCAGACTAGCAGCTGGAGCACGCCACACCTGCAGTCCACCAGTCCCTCCGCGCAGGGAGCGAGACCTGCCACAGGCAGCCACTCCGCAGGGCTTAACTACACATCTGCCTCGCCTCCCTCCTCTTGCGCCTCTGCCCTTCCTCCAGCCCCCCTGTCCTTTACAATGGCTGAAGATTAAACAAGGAAAAACGGAGCTGCTGATAATTAAAATTAAATCTTTGTTCCACCGATGTCTGGAACTCGGGAAGTCATTATCAGAGTCAGACAGTGACATGTTGATTTCCAAGATCGTTTTGATATGGGAATGAGGTTCCGAGGCAGGAGAAGCGCGAGTGCGGGGCCATCTCCTCGTCGCCCCGCGTAAGCCGCGTACCTTGGGACGCTTGTCAGATGTTTCCACTGTGGCTCCTGCTCACTTCAAACCCGTGTGCGGTTAAATGCAAAAGCTGGGACCTGCATTAATGAAGGCAGCTTCAAAAGCCCACCTCTCTGGCAGGCGGGAGATCTAAGGGCGAGCTCAAAGCAGCTGATGGGGCTTTGAAAAGTATTCAGTACAAACCATAAACCTCATTAGAGTCAGCAGAGTGGCTCCTGGATGGGAGAAGGCAAGTGGGTGACAGAGGAACCGGGATCAGCCTGAGAACTGGCTGTCGGGGGCCTGAGGTGGGATGAAAGGATCGCAGTTTGAAAAGTCGCAGGGCCCGAAGGGAAGCCGTGCTAAGGCGGTGGTCAGAGGACACAGGGGGTGGGGGAGCACAGCGCATAGGCCGGCCACCGCAGAGAAGGTGATGGGGTGGCCTCACGCGGGAGAGGGAGCTGCGGCTGAGAGGCACCCGTGGATGGCTGCCTCCTCTTCACTCGGCCCCAGCAGCTTGGGCAATGGCTAAGGAAGGCGGAATTCTTGAGCAGGACATACAGAGGCAGAGAGAACTGATAGAAACCGCTTGGCCACCAGAATGAACTCCCTAAAGCCCTTTGCCAGGATGTGCCGTCACTCTGCCCCACAGAAGGTGAGCAGGCACTTCTAGAACACCCTTTGGGTGCCCCTGTCCACAGCCAGCGAGCAGGAAAGTCGGGGCCAGTCACTGCCAAAGGGGAAACCCCCTCATGAGATTGGCTTGCAAACTGGCCCGCACAGGGGGCAATCCCACTGCCCGGCCCGTGCGTGGAGTTTCCAGCGTGAGGTTGGGGCTGCTGGATAAAGTAGGGAGACGCCACCTTAGGACACATGCCCCCTCATGCAGGGGCATGAAGGAGTGCTCAGTGCTGGGGGTGCCACGCTCTTCCCTGGGCACTGGACAAGGAGGCCTGCTCCCTGGGACAGTGGCACGAACCCTTCCTGGGCCTTGCCCATCACAGTGTTCCCAGGGCTGCTCCCAGGCAATTGCAGGGACAGGACTCTTCCCGAGGCCTCTGTGAGGAAGCTGCTTCTCTTTCCTGAACCTGCTGACCGCCACCAATCATTCTCCTCCCCCCCGCCAAGTTTTCTCCTCTACCCTCCCCTTGCAAAATTATTCCTTAATTTTAATTCAAGAATTTAGCTACAGCGATTACACTGACCCTCCTTCCAGAATGAATGAGCATACAATCCCCCACCCTATAGCTGCTTGGGGTTTACTGGAACTGCCTGCATTATTCAGGATGCTCACAATGTACACAGCGAATGCAGTGACAGCCCCTGATGGGCTGCCACAGCCGAGGGCCCAACGTGCTGCTTCCTGGGATATGAAGGAAGGCGAAGAATGTTAGAAAGTAATCGGTCACAGCCATATTCTTATGAAGTGATCCCCACACCCACCCTAAACCATTTAAAAACAAAAAGCTAATTTAATTTCCAGAACACCCTGCAAAAGATATCTAATTATCCGCTCCTAAATTGCTCTCGTAATTTTCCGGAGCTCTCGGCTGCCTGGGCCTCTGTGAGTTCTCCTTGTCTATAAGCAAGGAAGCCGTGGGCTCAACAGCAGACTCTCTGTAGACCCTGCTCGAGGCGGTTCCCCTAACAAGGCCTCACATAGGCTGGCTCCATCCAATCCAGAAACATCCGGAAGCCAGGCTTGAATTGCCGTCATCTACAGTTGTGGCGGGAGGAACGGAAATGCACTTCTTTAAATTTTCCTTGATTTTTTTCCTCCCAAGAGGAGCGGTTTAAAAAAGAATCACTGGGCATCAAATGAGGACAAATGCGGGGACACACCTGGGCAGTAGAAGGGAATGAAGCCCTGAGACACACGACGAGGCAACGAACCTCAGAATAGTTGTGCTAAGTGAAAGAGGCCAGCCGAAAGGAGTGTGCGGTTCCATTTATGTAAAGTGCTAGGGAAGCAAAGTCATTTATAGAAACAGAAAGCAGATCACGGAGTTGCCTGCGTGGGGGAGGCCAAAAGGGAGAGATGCCAAAAGGAATGAGAAAACTTCAGGGGAAGAGGGGGTCGTGGGGGATGCAGAATTCACTATCTTGGTTGTGGTGATGGTCTCATGGGTGCAGTTCATTCTATGCTGATTACACCTCAATAAACCTGTTAAAATCAGACACACCCCAACGTTCAGTGATTTTTCAACCCTTTTCATCTCATGGAGCAATAAACTACTAAAATTCTGCGGCCCACCAGAAAATATATAATACTTTTTTACCGATCTGAAAAAAATATAGGTATAATTTTGATTTATTCACATTGGATGGCTATCGTGTGTTGGCTGTTGTCATTTTTTTTTTATTTGACAATCTCAGGGAAAAGAGGTCAGTGCCCCTGACTAAATAGGCATATAAATAAGATCAGAGTGGAAATGCTGTGCTTGAAGAAGGTCAGGGACCTGTTAGGATGGGAGGCAATCAGAGAACCTTGACCACTGCCCGGCCCCAGATGGATGAGACCTAATGACATCTGGGACCGGACTCAGGGCCTCTGGCCGGGCCTTGGAAGAGGATGCTCAATGAGGAGGGAGTGGTGAGGAGGTGATGAAGACCAAAGGCCTGTAACCTTGGGTGTGCTTTCCTGCACGCTTCCTCGTGGGAATTGATCTGTAGAGAACCTGCTAAGAATCTGGTAAGAGCCCTTTAAAGTCTCAGCACGGCAAAGTGGAACTGAGGCGGGGGAGCCGAACTGAGAACTGAGCTCCCTCACCTCAGAGACTCCCCCAGGCCCCAGGCAGCTCCAACTATGAATGGTCTGATGCCAGACATCGTGGCTGCTCTCCAGATTAGCATCTCAAACTCTCGGAATCTTCTCCCTAGCTTCCTGGCAATCAGTTCAGCCCACTTGATCACACACCTGCCTCACTCTAGTCTATATTGTGCGTGTGTTTCTGTCCCCCCGCCCTTGCAGATTCCAACGCACTTTCCCATAGTTATCACACGTAGTGTCCCCCTTGGTTCTCTGGGGTGTCCTATTAGGACTCCTATTCTGATGAAAGGAGTTGACACCCATGTCAACATAAGATTTGCCCAAGATCCCTCACTGAACGAAGGGTAGAGAAAAGAATGAAGCCTTTACAGTCTAACATCTGTTCCTCTTCTTTGTCTCCTCTTGCCATCCCCAGGGACATGGGTGATCCCACCTCTGGTTAACTGATTCTGAAAGCAACCCTGCCCATTCCCATTTTTCACATGCAACTGAGAGCAGTAATGTGACTGACATAAGGTCACACTGTAGCTGAGATAGAGATTAGGGCCTAACCATTAGGCCCTGCTAAATGCAGTCTTCTTCCCACTGTACCAACTACATCTTCAGGATTTGGTTCATTTTGTGTCAGCTGTGCATGTGTGTGTCATTCTGTTGCCTTTATATTCCCAGCCTAGGGTTGGGGACCCAGGTGGAGGGGAGGGGCTGGGAAATGAAAACCCACTCAGGGGCCCCGCCCAGATCCTTGCCTCTGCACTCCCTCCGCGCAGTGACGGACAGGCTGCAGAAAAACATGCCCCAGAGCCTGCCCTGCTGGGGAAAGACCAGTGACCCTTTCGACTTCATGAACTTGGAACGAGAACAGCGCGGAAGCTAAATGTGGGCAGATCAGAGAATCCTCCGTGGACGGCACACTGACCGTGACCGTAATCTGTAATGCTTCTGACTCCTCAGCCTCCAGTCCCCAGAGTACCTCCCCACCATCCCACTGACAAGACATGCTTGTCTGTTAGTCTCAGAGTGATGAATGCAGGCTCACTCTAATATTCACGGGCTTACACTCAACACCAAACCTGGGCAATTATCGGGAGTTTGGGGAAGTCAGACTCAGACTTCGCAGATGACATGATGCCTCAATTATTCAGCAGCAAACTGTTTCCGAATCGCCTTCTCTAATTTTGTGCGAGGCTCTTTGGCCCCTTGAGTGTGGCTCTTCCACAAAATACCACGTGCGGGCACGCACGTACAGGGAACATTGTGGAGTGAAAGAAGATGTAGTGTCAAGGATTGAGAAAGGTATGTTGAGATGGTTTGGACATATAGAGAGGATGAATGAAAGGAGATAGACGAAACAAGTATACAAGACGAGTGTGGATGGGAGAGTTGGAAGGGGTCGACCTCAGCGAACATACCTCAATCAGATTGAGGACGTTTTTTAGCAAAGGCCAGCTTAGGAGTACCCTAATTAAGTTAATAACAATGTACCTACCTATAGGTTAAGTTTAAAAAATTTGGCTCTCAAAAGAAATTTCAGTCGTCGTACTGTTGATATTTGGCTCTGTTGACTAATGAGTTTGCCGACCACTGCCCTACACCATCGCCCTCTGCCCTTCCCGAGTTCTTCTGGGTGGTAGTCGCGATGAAGTAGTGTGGGACAGGGACAATGACCTCTAACTCATGTGTTCACCTTACATTTGGACTTTCCTGAGCCTACTCAGGTCCACTGTCCTCTTTTCTGAATGTCGAAGGGTTTTTCATCCCCCTGAGGAGCCATTTAGGAAAGTGATCACCATTGGAACGCGCATGTTCCTGTCAAGGATGGGACAGAATGAAGAATGGGACCATTATCCTCTGCTCATAAAAGAGGCCTCCCTCCACCTGTTCTTCAAAAGACAACCCAAGCCCTCCTGTCCCTGGTCACCCTGCAGACTGGCATTGCCCAGTCAAGGACCAGCCCACGCTCAGCGCATGGGACCAAGCTGTCCACTGATGGCGGACTTGGCTCTCCAGCTCAGCTGCTCAATAAGGCTCTAATTAACGACTGCAAACTTCAGAGGGACCCAGCTAACTGTGACTGAGCGATCAACAGAGGCTGCCCGGAGTTAGACGTGCATGCTAATTGCTGCATTATCCGACACCTGTTTTGGAATGTAGCAATGAAACATGGCCATGTCCTCAGGCAGAAGGCCATCCATTGAAGAAGAAAGTTTGTCTTTAGTGAGAAAAGTGAAGCCTTGTTTTGGTCTGATGACCCATACCTTTCTGTTGGCACTTTAGGTGACAAAGTGGGGGCTGAGGCCAAGTGAAGCCAGTAAATATCATATCCATATAGTTAGACATCAGCAGAGATTCTGAAGGGAAACAAAGGGGCTACTAAAATGGATGTGATGAGTACATTGGTGTCATGGACGGAACAGTGCTTAGGATCTGTGTATTTGAATGCCGTGGCCAGACATAATTTCCACTT